>NC_059346.1:12788333-13134166 GCF_019703515.2 Myxocyprinus asiaticus | reverse complement strand
CAGAGTGATAAAAAATATTTGCTTATATAATTGTCTGAAGTGTCCACTAACTTTTGCAGTTAATAGATTGTCAGTGATTTAATTGGGCTAAGATTGATATGGTTGGGAGTTATTGCTGAAAAAGCTAAAATGATCTGAATTTAATTGAACTGAACTCAAAAGATTTGAATTTAACTGAATTGAACCAATCTCAAAAGATGTGAATTGAACTCAAAATATTTGAACTTAACTCTACTTAAATATATTTGAATTGAACTGAACTAAAAAGATTTGAACTGAACTGAACTCAGAATAATTCAACTGAACTGAACTCAAAAGATTTGAATTAAACTGCACCCAAATAATTTGAATTCAACTAAACCAGACTCAAAAGAATTTAAATGAACTGATCTCAAAATATTTGAACTAAGGCCAACTCAATTCAAAAAGGTTTGAATTGAACTAAATTAGACTCAAAAGAACTTGAGTGTGCTGAACTCAAAAGCTTTGAACTGAACTCAACCCCACTCAAACATATTTGAATTGAACTGAACTCAAAAGATTTATATTTTGAGTTCAATTCAGTTTAAATCTTTTAAGTTCAACTAAACTGGACTCAAAAGAATTTAACCAAATTAAACTCAACTCAAAAATATTTTAATTGTACTAAATTAGACTGAAAAGAATGTAACTAAATTTAACTTAAAAGATTTTAACTGAACTGAACTGAACTCACAAGGTTTGAACTGAACTGAACTCAAAAGTTTTGAACTGAACTGAACTAGAAAGAATTGATCTGAACTCAACTAAAAGGATTTTAAATTAACTGATCTCAAAACATTTAAACTGAATTAAACTAGACTCAAAACATTTGGATTTAAAGGAACTAATCCAGGCTTGAAAGATTTGAACTGAACTGAACTCAAAAGATTTGAACTGAACTCAACTGAACTTAATTAAATTAAACTGATATCAAATAATTTGAGTTAAACTAAACTGGACTCAAAAGAATTTAACTGAATTGAACACAATTCAGAAAGATTTGACCTGAACTAAACTGAAGTCACAAGATTTGAACTGAACTGAACTGAACTCAAAAGATTTGAACTAAACTAACCTGGAAATACTTGAACTGAACTCAACTAAAAGGATTTTAAATTAACCAAACTCAAAAGATTTTAATTGAACTGAACTAGAAAGATTTGATCTGAACTACACTAAATAATAATAATAATAATAATAATTTGTACTGAACTAAAATGATTTGAAATTACTCAGCCTGAAACTACATTGGGATTATCTCAGACACATCCAAAACTTTAACAGATTTACTTTCAAATAACTATAGGGACATCCCACAATCACAACTTAAATTCTTTTTTTGGATTTGAAAATTTGTTTTCCCAAATTCAAAAGGAACATCAAAAGAAATCATATCCACATTTGGATGTTTTAGTCAGAATAGTTCCCCTGTGTAGATGTTAGAATTTGTCTGAGTGTCATAAGAGGAAAGGACAGTTTCAGAGCGGAAGGGAGAGAAGGATAAATGCCTTGGCGATTATCCTGGATTCAGATCTTTAATTAATGTTAGTTTATCTTTCTTTCAGTTAAGTAGGAAAGTAAAGAAGGATAGATTGTAGTTCTACTACGTTAATTGTAATTTCAGCTGAATGTTCCCTAGTAAACACTAAGGCAAAGGAAAATCAGCGCTGTCTGATTGCTCTCTGTGATTCAAGATCCCACCTGATAAAAACACTGTGAAAGCGGTATTATGTGTTTTGGATATGTTTCTCCTCGTGGGACAGGGCAGTTGGGGCCAAACCTGGCAATTCATCAACTTCTGCAATGGAGAGATTGTTGTTGATTGAACTCTTAATTTCAAATGACAGGGAAAATAATGTTATGAACTATTCTTTTAATGTATGATCTAAAAGTTCACACACCAGCATTAAACCAACATTCCAGAATTCATAGGCTTTGATCACCTGGATTCAGAGGTGGCCTCTGACTGGTGGAATGCTACACAATAACACAAACCCAGGATTTTATCCGAAAACGTGATTTTTCGTAGCCATGGCTTAGTAGGGCACAGAAAATCTAAATGTTGCCTGGTCAGCAAATAGTTTTAGCTGGTAGAATCTGCAGGTACTGTATCTTTGTTATGAATTCATTATGAGGGGCCTCAACCCAGTCCAAGGCCAGACAGACAATTCTCTCTTTCTTTCACTCTCTTTCCTTGTTTCTTTCTCTATTTCTCTGTCTCCCCCTCTGTTGAGAGAAAATTCTGCTGACTCCAATAGTTTACCTCCAAGAAAAATGGGGATCCAAAAACAATAGCGGAAAATACAATTTGCATCTGTGCCTCTGAGCCGGTGGGATTTAGTGTTCACTCACGAAACTCTAGCAATTCAGCCTTATTTATACTACAGCCATACTCTCTCAACACTGCACATTTGACCCCGTCTCACTCTATGAGTCTGTGTTTTGTTTTCATAGCACATACCTTAAGTAATATCACAGTGTTGTTGTACAGTATAGGATGTGATTATTTACTAGTAAAAGTCTTTTTGATAACTTCTGCAAGGAAGAACAAAGAGCTACTATTATTTTAACCTGCAGTTAAATAGTTTTGAGTAGTAAATAGATTTATTTTTATCTGTCTCTCCATCCAATTAACTTTTCACAATAATTTCTGTTTTATGAGTTTTCAAAGTTTCAACTTGATTTTTCATGTCATTAAGAAGGGACGCTTAACCCAAAAATGTCCACTCTAATGTGTTTTCAGATGAAAACGCATACTTTTGAAAAAGAATGACTTTAGGAAACTGAAGATGAAGTTTTCAAGCGAAAATGCATTATTGTGGATATGACCTTAGGCAGAATGACAGCCTCAGTCAGTGACAAAAAGTAATTTGGGTTAGGAACAAAATGAGCAGGGTTTGAAATTAACACCCGCATTTGGCGGGTATTTCATACGCAGTGGCAGTCAACCTGTAAGACGTCTAGGAGTGACATATGACAAGAAATACTGTTATATGTCAAAGACACACACTTGAAGAAACACACTTGATTATAATTTGAAGAACAGACGAAAGAAAAGCCGTTGATGCACATGTCTGATTCGCTGTGTGCTTAGAGCGCTTCTCGTGGAACAGGCGGATCCTTAGAGTTCTGACTCTTCTCTGTTTCAGTCATCTAAAAACAGTTTACAAGAATAGTGTTGTCTATGAGAACGCTGCAAATGATCTCAGACCATCTCAGGAGGTGCACTGAGTTTAGTTCCCTTTATTTCCATAGAGCAGTTCGCGTTTTACATGCATTGTGAACAACTCTGCAGGCTCACTTTATTTTTATATTGCCTAATTTCAAATATTTCTGGCTGTATACACTGGTGGCCAAAAGTTTGGAATAATGTACAGATTTTGCTCTTATGGAAAGAAATGTGTACTTTTATTCACCAAAGTGGCATTCAACTGATCACAATAGTCGGACATTAAATAACGTGAAAAATTACTATTACAATTTGAAAAAAAAAATCAGAACTTAAACTACTTCAAAGAGCTTTCATCAAAAAATCCTCCACGTGCAGCAATGACAGCTTTGCAGAACCTTGGCATTCTAGCTGTCAGTTTGTCCAGATAATCAGGTGACATTTCACCCCATGCTTCTGGTAGCACTTGCCATTGATGTGGCTGTCTTGTCGGGCACTTCTCATGCACCTTACAGTCTAGCTGATCCCATAAAAGCTCAATGGGGTTAAGAACCATAACACTCTTTTCCAATTATCTGTTGTCCAATGTCTGTGTTTCTTTGCTTACTCTAACCTTTGAGTCTGATGCACTTCCCTTGTTTAGTTGTACATCTGGGCCTTCCACATCTCTTTCTGTCCTTGTTAGAGCCAGTTGTCCTTTGTCTTTGAAGACTGTAGTGTACACCTTTGTATGAAATCTTTTTTCAAGCATTGTATAGCCTTCATTCCTCAAAACAATGATTGACTGACAAGTTTCTAGAGAAAGCTGTTTCTTTTTTGCCATTTTTAACCTAATATTGTCCTTAAGACATGCCAGTCTATTGCATACTGTGGCAACTCAAAAACAAACACAAAAACAATGTTAAGCTTCATTTAATGAACCAAATAGTTTTCAACTGTGTTTGATATAATGGCAAGTGATTTTCTAGTACCAAATTAGCAATTTAGCATGATTACTCAAGTATAAGGTGATGGAGTGATGGCTGCTGGAAATGGGGCCTGTCTAGATTTGATCAAAAATGACTTTTTTCAAATAGTGATGGTGCTGTTTTTTTTTTTTACATCAGTAATGTCCTGACTATACTTTGTGATCAGTTGAAAGCCACTTTGGTGAATTAAAGGACCAATTTCTTTCCGAAACAGCAAAATCTCAACAGTCATCACAACTATGGAAATATGTGAATTATTTTGTGATTAAAAAAATCCAAAATAAATCAAAACTATGTTATATTTTAGCATCTTCAAAGCGGCCACACTTTGCCTAAATTTTGCAGAAATGTACTCTTGGCATTTTCGCAACCAACTTCTTGAGGTATCACCCTGGGATGCTTTTTAAACAGTATTGAAGGAGTTCCCATCTATATGCTGGGCACTTAGTGGCTGCTTTTCTTAATTATTCAGTCCAAGTCATCCATTAAAAAAAAAAAAAAAAAAAATTAAATTAAATTTTGTTTTGTTTTGTAATTAAATAAATTAATATGTTGGCACAATTATATTTTTGTCTACAAAACTAATTTCAAACATTTAAGTATACGCCTTCAGATCAAAAGGTTTTTAAGATCGTGAGAAACATTTCAAGCAAGTGACCCCAAAATTCTGAAAGGTAGTGTATATCTATACACTCACTGGCCACTTTATTAGGTACACCTGTACACCTACTTATTAATGCGATTATCTAATCAGCCAATTGTTGGAAGCAGTGCAATGCAACAAATCATTCAGGTATGGGTCAGAAGCTTCAGTTAATGTCCACATCAACCCTCAGAATGGGGGGAAAAAATGTGATCTCAGTGATTTCGACCGTAAACACTGTTATTTGTTACTTTGACACAACTTAACTTGATTGGACTTAACTTGAAGGCCACAATTAAACTTAAGTTTCAAGGTGAAGTTAGTTAAGCATCAACATTAAAAGGTTTGTTCCCATCAAAGTTAGACAGTTGGACATTCTAAGAGATGTGCAAACATGCCTGACAATGTTTTCTTGGGCTATATCTCTCATTAATATAAGAGCAAGCTGGACATTCCATCTTTTTCCAACCGTGTGCAGAGGCAGTGTGTTGAGTGAGTTAATCAAAGTTGTGGACACTATAAGTCAAAAGTGTCATTTCTGTACATGAAATGTATGAGTTATGTTAGTAAAACCAACATACATCACTCCATTGACCACATCAAAGTGACTGGTGTGTAAAATGTAATTTCAATGCAAAATGAATTCTTTACCATAATGAAACAGCCTCATGGGCATGTGTCCTCGCTAACTCTGTCCTGCTGTGAGACGTCTCTCAAGGAGACAGATGGTGTGAGTCGGCTGGCTTTACATTGGGTCTATGGGTCTAATGAGGACACAAGGCTTCCTTAAAACAATGGAGCACCATCTGGGAGCAGTAAGGGGGACTTGTTAGCTGGCTAAGGACCCTGTACTGTGTCATCATGCCTCCCATCAATGAAGTTAATGACCACACACAGCGTGCCTGAGAAACACCTCCATGTTTTTTATTAGATTTAGCTTGGGCATCCACAGGAGCTTCGACTGTAAATGTTCTGTGTCCTTTTAGAGCAGAGAAACATTTGACTGCACAGACAGAATGTACTTTAGGTTTGATTGTCAAAAGAGGTCTTTAATGTGTCAAAATAATCACAGTGGGTTTCATTCACTAGAATTCTTACACTGCAAAAATAATTAGAATAGTGTTCTTTTTCGGTTTTGTCTTGTTATTACAGTTAAAAATAAAAAAAATAAATAAAAAAAAAGGTAACGCTGTAACATCTGAGGTTGTTACCACTCCTACCAACCACCAGAGGGAGCCCTCTCCCGAATACTAACTCTGTACCATTTCTTCTTTTGTAACTTCCTGTTTAAACTATATAAATACCATGCTGTTCCATTTTGACTTTGCAAAGTATTGCCAGTTTACCCTGCCTTACCAAGCGTTTTTCCATTGTCTTTGCTGATTGTTTTCATGTTATGACCATTGCCTGTTTTCCTGGATTTACTGCCTTTTGGAGACCCCTTTGTTTTGTTTGCCTTGTTGGACTGTCTTTTTAGTTTATTGGATTATACCGCTTGCTTAACGACTACCTCTATTTGCCTGCCAATTTGGATTGTTTGCTTGTGTTGCTTGTCATACTAGCTATTTATATGTTTTGTTTTTAGCTAATATTTTTATTATGACAAAAGCAAATGTAAATGGGCTATAAAGCAAAAATAAGAAATCAGCCAATAAAGGCTTAACAAATACTTTATAATGCCAAACTAATCCATAACAAGTCACTTACAAGTGTAATTATTAGTCATGAATTACTGAGTTACTAATTTATGATCCCTAAAATAAAGTGCTACCAAAAAAATCTAAACATCCTTAAAACAAGCCTACATTTATTTGAGAAGCAAATTACATAGGATATTAAATGTTGTTTTCAGCTAAAAATAACAACATTTAGTTAGGTTTATGGTAAAAAAAAAAAAAAAAAAATGGAGGGTGAGAAAAATAAACTTGTTTTCTATTTTAACTAAGTTTTTTTTTCTTACCCCATTGGTAAATAGGTCACACTTTATGTGTGTCTTTAACTACTAGGTACTAACATTAAAATACATACAACACAATGTACTTACTGTGCAATACAATGTATTTACTGTGTAACTACATGTTGTTCTGCAAAAGTCTCACAAATTTCACATTTCTTCAGAGAAGTCATTGGACACATGGCCCATAGAGCCTATGGTGGATACTTGAACCATTATATTTTCAAGGAGAAAAGATGTTAAATGAACAATAGGCTCTAAACATGCCATTTTTGGTCCTGCCCAGACGTTGTGCATCTCTAGGAGTCTACGGAAGCTTCATGAGCATTATTTGCATTGGAAAAAGGTTTTTAAATAATATATTTTTGTCCTGCTTAGAAGCCCAGTTTTGCTATGATGACTGGTCATGCTCTCAAATGGGCGGAACATGGCGACAAACGGAAAATAATTGAAACTGTGATGCACGTGATAGACACCATATGATATGGAAAAGCACTGTTATCGAGTGTTTGGCGGCTCGGAGATACATGTGCAGTTATATTCAGTCTGACATAACACATTTAGTTCAACTTTCAAAATCATATATTTTGCCTATTTTGTTGCAGAAACAAAACGAAACAGAAATTGTATTGTTTGAGTAACAGTTTGAGCAGCTTTTAGGAGCATCATTTCAAACAAAAAAAAAAAAACAATAGTCTGTGCT
This sequence comes from Myxocyprinus asiaticus, assembly GCF_019703515.2. Lineage (NCBI taxonomy): Eukaryota > Metazoa > Chordata > Actinopteri > Cypriniformes > Catostomidae > Myxocyprinus > Myxocyprinus asiaticus. The sequence continues at coordinate 13,126,708 of NC_059346.1, read as the reverse complement.
TCCCCACATTTGAAAAGCACCAGCCGCCACTGGTCTCCATATAAGAGACTTCCGCACAAACTTTCCAGTACTGCCATTTGTCACTCTCTGCAAACGTATCCTTACGCTCTTTTATGATTAGATATCATCAAGATTTTTGAGTAAAGCTAAGTGTGCCATTCTGAAAACCAGTTGAAACACAATAAACACCTTTTATATAGGTCTAGACTACAAATGATCAGCTGCACTTTTACGTAGAACCTATTCCAGGGCCCGTATTCACAAAGATTTTTATCTTACCACTAGGAGTTCTCCGAAGAGTTCCTAGCTGTGAGTTTTTGCTTGAAACCTATTAACAAAACTGCTAAGAGCAAGGAAATATTAAGATAAGAGTAAGGCAGAGTTGACCTCCTTGCTATGGAATAACGTCACGTTTTATTAGCACAATCTTTTAAATCGCTATGAATTGTCTGACAATGTGCGGTCTGGAAAGGGCATATATAGTTTGATAGATTATACTGCAGTGCTGACGAATGACAGAGATTCACAATACATCTGCGCTACACGGTTTAATTTTGCCTGTGGCCATGGAGCAAAGACATTTTAAAACCTTTATCTCCGGTGTAATTGGGTTGTTTCGGTTTGTGGGAGAGGTAACTGCATCTCTAAGTTTACAATAATAAAAACACCCACGCAATCCCGGTGATACCTTTTTTAAAGGTTAATGTCAACGTTAATACTATAATATTATAATATTAAAATACATCGACTCAATTGTGATTCAGGCGATAACTTTTTAAACAGTCAGTGTCATAATAATATTCTAATATATTGTTTTTAATGTGGATTGATGACAGCAGTCATGCTTCGGATCGTTTGTGAGTCACTCTTAGGGAGTTAGAAGTCCTCAGGATGACTTCTAAGCTGTCATGGGTTTAGGAGATACTTTTAGCATTAAAATGCTTCATGAATTACTCTTAGATGAAAATTTTACAAGTTCTGAAATCAGGAGTGACACGCCCCTAATTTTAAGAGATGATCCTTAATTTCCACATTACAAGCTACTTTTAGCCTTAAGATTTTTTGTGAATACGGACCCAAGTCTATAAAAAACATAATTTTTGTTTATTATTGTAGGGTCACTTAGTTATTCAATTGCTAATAATATGAGTGTGAAATTATTTATGAATCGCAATACACGGTTAGTGAATGAGACCCTCTATAGTCTTAGATGATCTTTTTTCTCGCTGTGTTATTGCTCTATTCATAGAAAGTTTCTTTGGCAGAAGCTGGCCCAGACATAAAAGCAGGTGATTGTAATTATATGACTATAAAATTTAGGAATGGCCATTTTATTTATTTATTATGTTAGGAGTGTTTGCTTTTAAATTGTTGATGAATGCAGAGGGATGCCATGTGCCAAGCACCTCTCAGGGCTTACAGAATACTTTATTGAAAATGGAGAAAATGGCAAAGAAAAGGATGACCTACTTCTTTCAGTAATTCAAGATGTGCTCAATGGCTCCAGTTATCAGTGTAGAAAAGAGAAGGAAAAAAGGGGAAAATCTTAATTGAAATGGTGTTTTGTGCCATTCATTTGTATGAGGGAGTTTCAATAGCTGTCACTGAGTCAGGCAGGGAGAGTTAAGGAAAGATAATAAGAGTGAGAAAGGGAAAGTGGTGTGGATCTTAACCGGTCCTTGAAGTGAATGACAGAGCACACTGCAAAAAATCATTTCCTTACTTTGTATTTTCATCTTGTTTTCCAGTAAAAATCTCTAAACATTCTTAAAATGAGACATGTCCCTCATTTTCTTAAAAAAAAAATAAAAATAAAAAAAATAAAAAATAAGAAATCGTGTTTACAGTGAAAGTGAATGGGGCCCATTTATGAAGGGTTTAAAGGCAGAAATGTGAAGCTTATCATTTTAAAAAAGCACTTATTCTGTCAAAATGTATTTTGTTTAGCTGTAGAGTTGTTTAAATCGTTGTTTTTTTAAGTGTAAGGTGTTACGGCATCACAGCAGCCAAGTTAAGCAGCTAATTGAAGTGATTTCATCACACTAAAATCATGTTAACATACACATTGTTTCCATCTTGTGGTTATAGCTTTGTTAACGTTTAAAGATTGGCCCCATTCACTTCTAAGTGCCTTACTCCAACCCAGATATTTGCTTTTTTATTATTTATTTATTTTTATTTATTTATTTTTTTAATGAAAACGAGGGATGAGTTTAAATAAATTTTTGTTGTAATCAATATTATGCCACAAATGCTGTTGTTTAAACTTCACTTGTACTGAACCCAGAATATTCATTTAAATAAATGTATCTTGTTTTAATTATGTTTATACTATATATTTTTATTGGAAAACAAACCAAAAATAGTAAGAAAATTTGAAAAAAAAATGTTTTTTTTTTTTTTGCATTGTAAAAACTGACCCTCGAAATCATTGCCCAGTGATTAATGAACAATCCACTCCAGGATGACTCAACGCTTGGTACCACCAATCACAAAATAAATTATGCCTTCTGTGAGCATAGTGGAATAGAATGAACATACCAGTTCAAATAATAAATATTAACATTTACATTTATCCATTTAGCAGACACCTTTTATCCAAGCAACTCACAAATGAGGAAAAGTAAAAGCAATTTATCATGCAGGATTTAACAATGAATGTCATAAGCTCAAGCAGAAGTTTATTTGCAGAAATGTAGAGAAAAGAGAGACAGACAAACACAATTTCTTTATGTAATTGTATATTTATTGTTATGGATTATATGTGTTCACGGATGATGGGTTTCTTCAGATTTCTTGAAGGTTGTGATGGTCTCAGCAGATCGAATAGAGGTTGGAATATTGTTTCTCAAATTATTACCTCATTTTTGTCTGTGAGATGAAAGGAAATTATGGTTAGGGGGAAACGTGATCTGGATGCAACGATTACAGCCCTGCACATTCTGGGAATTCTGTCAGACAACTTCATGAGCTATTCGGCTCTAAACAGTATTGAAGTTCTTGTTGGGTTCTGGGCACTTGGTGTTGGTTATTTTTTTTTGGCAGCATACGCCTTTAAATGAAAAGGTTTTGAGATCATGCGGAACATTTCAGTCAAGTGTGTCCAAACTTTTGATTGGTAGTGTACAAATAGGTAAGTTGTTTTTGATTACAATTGAAACTGGAGTTTAATTGATGGTGACTGTTGTAAGCTGATGAACAGAGGAAACCCTGAAGTATTGGAACATTTCTACTGTCTCCTTCCTGGAATAAAGGGAAAACACACACACATACTGGTGCTATCAAAAGGCAATTTCAAGTCCAATGTTTGATGACTCCTCTGCAGAAGCAATTTGAGGGCACTCGGGAAGTAGTTTATGGCTGATCATGGAGAACAGGTGCTCAGACCACAGAAACTTTTGCAAAAAACAAAACAAAAAAAAGTGCCAAACACAAATAATAATAAATGCAGTTTCAAAGCTCAATAAACTACAGGGCTGCTTCTTATCTTCCTTCCCCAAGAGGAGTCAAAGACTCAACAATATAAATTCCTTCTGTAGCACAAAATATATACAAAAGCCAGTACGCCAGTTTTTCTTTCTCGGCAGCAGCAGTTTCTTCATGCCATGTAAAAGTTTAAATTCTTAATATTTTCATAATGATGTGGAGATGTGAATCATGCTGAATGTCTTGCAAGAAGTAAATCGCGCCAACTCTCTCCAAGCTTCAACTATTGGCTGTTGGTGGCAAACGTCACTCATTCATGTGCACGAGCTTCAGGGTTAACCACGAACTCGGGATCAAACTCTGAGTTGACAGAGAATGTTTGTACTTAGGTTTGGCTTATGGAATATTTTATTTAATCATTCAGTTAATAATTGAATTAATATGTATGCAATATGCAATGATCTAAAAATGACAATATGTAATCAATGTACTATGAATAACTGCATTATGAATGTTATTCAATATGTTAGATATTTAATCATTCATTTATTGATTTAACTATCATTTACTCAAATGATAGTTAAATAATAATCAATAATAATCAAAGTGCAAATCAATGGAAAAATGCAGCTTGATGGAGAATTACAGCCTCTCTGTTTATGACCCTTTCTGTGAATGACCCAGAAAATATGTGTGTATTGATACCAAAGGGATGATCTAATGTTTTAATTAGAACAGAGCCAGGCACTGTCTGGTACCTGCCTGAAAGAGGCAAAGGGTACATGTGCATTAATTAGTGCTATAAACAAGATGAAACGAATGTATGTGGTTGTGTACACATTTCCCATCTTACAGGAATGTGTGTAACCAATGACTGAAATGAGGAAAATCATTTAATATACTAACCAAATTAATGCAGAAAATAATGATACTTAGTTAATATAAAATATGTAACCATATGAAGTGATTACAGTGTGTTTTATGCATATGAAATTAAATAGTCATGCTTTTCTCACTATTGAAGCAAGTTGGGTCAGGATGACCAGCTTGAAGGGAGATGGTGATGACGAAACAAGGGGGGCAAAAGATGATTTTATTGGATGAAGAGGCCATCACTCAAAGAGATAAGGTGGAACAGTGTGACGAGCCAATCAGGCTAATCAGCCGAGGAGAGGGATAAGTGCAGCGAATGCGGCAGTTCGGGAGAAAGAGAGCTACATGCAGCTGCCATGTGTGTGTTTATGTTGTGTGTCTTTTTGTTTAAATTAAATATTATTTTGACGGTTCAGCCGGTTCCCGCCTTCTCCTTTCCCAACCTTAACCCTTGTTACATTGGTGCCGAAGCCCGGGAAGGAGGAGGGATGCGCTGTCGTGGAGTCCTCGCCACTACTAGCAAACCCAAAGGAGCACCCGCAGCCATCCGCAGGGGGACGGAGGAGTTGCTGCCGACCGCCTGGACGCGGAGGAACAGCCGCCATCCGCAAGGGGAGGAGGGGCTCACTGCCGGCCGCCTGGAACGGTGCAGCTGCTGCCAGGGTCGGAGGAGTTCCCTACCGGCTGCTAAAACGCAGAGGAGCGTTCCATCCGCTAGGGGTCGGAGGACTTGCTCCGGTCTGCCCGGGGAGGAGCGGCTGTCATCTGCCAGAGTTGGTGAGAGGCTGAGGGCTGGGCGACAGCGTATCTGGGGGCCGGCGAACCTAGGTTATTCCTCTCTCTCCTCTCTCTCTCTCGCTGTCGCTCCGCTTTACCATTTCCCTTTCCCTCTCCTCTTTTTTTTTTCCCTCCCCTTGTCGCCCTCCCCATTCCTAGAGAGGCGGGGAAAAGCCTGGGGCCAGAAGGGCCATGGGGAAGGTGGGGGGGGGGGGGGGATGCACATCATGCCGGGGGTTCCCTGGCCTGAGGCAAAGGAGGGAGGAGTGTGACGAGGAGGAGGGCGAGGCTGGACCGTGACTACTAATGCCCTGCCCCCAATTGGGCTAATCAGCTGAGGAGAGGGATAAGTGCAGCAAATGCGGCAGTTCGGGAAAGAGAGAGCCACATGAATCTGCCATGTGTGTGTTTATGTTGTGTGTAATTTTGTTTAAATTAAATATTATTTTGACGGTTCAGCTGGTTCCCGCCTCCTCCTTTCTCAACCTTATCCCTTGTTACAAATAGAAACTGTATAAAAAATACATGATTCTGAAGTGTAATTTTAGATGCTCCACGGACCACCTCGGCTTTGTTGTTTTTGGAATCAGAACTTTGCGCCTCCGAGAAATCTTTGACTCGACTGAGCTTCGATGGCTGTTGTGGGGAATCTGCCACGACAGGTTATATCTGGTTTTCTCAACCTGAAACTTACTCTGCAACTCTGAGTTTGTTTAACTAGCTTCATGCAACAGGCCACTGAATTTGCTCCTGTGCTCATTTGTCCCAAAGTGTGAATATGGAAATTGTTATGACTCTGCAGTATTTGTTTGCGTTTGTATTATTTTAAGTAGTATTTGTGCATCAATGCTAGAGGGGGTGGGGAAAAAATATATATATTTCAAAGTATTGAGATATTGTACCTAGCAATGCTGCATCAATATTTTTCATATAAATTTATTTTGGGGAAAAAGACATATTGCGGCATTAGATCAACAAACACACAGTTATTTCAGTTCAACTAAAATGCTAACTCAGAAGGAGACAACAATGTAAGTCGAGCTAACAATATAGTCTAGATAGTCGAAAGGCCAAAATATACTTCGGTTTTCATCGTGACACAATATTCATCATCAGAACAATACGCACGTCTCACCCGCATGTCTCGGGTGAGAAACAGACTAAATTTTAAGTCCTATTCACTTTCAGACATCCAGCCTGGTTTAAACACAGTACAGGCTTTAAGATTGTTATTTTATTTTATTTTGTTTGCTGCATGTGGTTTCTAGGTAATCAATTCTGGTATCATTGTACATCAATCAGACATTGCATTTTCATTATTTATCATCAACTTTTTGGCAACATTGGTACCTTTACGAAGTATCCCAAAAAAAAAACTCAACCAACGACTTTTCTTAACTTGCGTCTGCATTTTTAAAAATAGCCCAGCTGGGCGTGAAAACCACAAACTTGGCAACACTGTGCCTGGTTTGTGTACAAACCATCACTTCAGTCTATTACGATGAACTTCAGAGGATGAACTGATGCCAACTCCAACCATAAGACACGGGCAGGGTTGGGAGGGTTACTTTTGAAATGTATTCCACTACAGATTACAGAATACATGCTGTAAAATGTAATTTGTAACGTATTCCATTAGATTACTCAAGGTCAGTAACGTATTCTAAATACTTTGGATTACTTCTTCAGCAGTGGTATATTTTTTCACTTGTTTTGACAATAAAAACTCTGCCAGTACAGTAAGACAAAATACATGTCAAAAATACATTCTCTGAAAAACCTAAATATCTTATGCAGTGTTGTTTCTAAAACAAGATAAATCAAATTGATCTTGTTTTAAGGATTTTTAGATATTTTTACAGGAAAACAATAAAAAAAATTATTATCAAGAATAACATTTTTGCTCTAATATCAAAGGTCTTACTAGAAAAAAAGAAATTATGATCCAAAGTGAATTTTCTTGATAAAAAAATATGATCGTGCCTGGAAACATGTGCATGTAAAATGGCTAGAAATAGCATTTTAGCTTAGCGTAAAGCTGACAATTTACACAAGGTTTATTTCTATTTCTTCTGCTCCAAACTTACTTCAAACTTACTTCTCTGTCTGCTCGTATGAATGTAACACATCATTAGAAAGTGTTTCACCGCTGTTCAAATGCACTTTGGATCGCATCATTTATATGTACAGGTGCATCTCAATAAATTAGAATGTCATGGAAAAGTTCATTTATTTCAGTAATTCAACTCAAATTGTCAAACTCGTGTATTAAATAAATTCAGTGCACACAGACTGAAGTAGTTTAAGTCTTTGGTTCTTTTAATTGTGATGATTTTGGCTCACATTTAACAAAAACCCACCAATTCACTATCTCAAAAAATTAGAATACATCATAAGACCAATAAAAAAACATTTTTAGTGAATTGTTGGCCTTCTGGAAAGTATGTTCATTTACTGTATATGTACTCAATACTTGATAGGGGCTCCTTTTGCTTTAATTACTGCCTCAATTCGGCGTGGCATGGAGGTGATCAGTTTGTGGCGCTGCTGAGGTGGTATTGAAGCCCAGGTTTCTTTGACAGTGGCCTTCAGCTCATCTGCATTTTTTGCATTTGGTCTCTTGTTTCTCATTTTCCTCTTGACAATGCCCCATAGATTCTCTATGGGGTTCAGGTCTGGTGAGTTTGCTGGCCAGTCAAGCACACCAACACCATGGTCATTTAACCAACTTTTGGTGTTTTTGGCAGTGTGGGCAGGTGCCAAATCCTGCTGGAAAATGAAATCAGCATCTTTAAAAAGCTGGTCAGCAGAAGGAAGTATGAAGTGCTCCAAATTTCCTGGTAAACGGGTGCAGTGACTTTGGTTTTCAAAAAACACAATGGACCAACACCAGCAGATGACATTGCACACCAAATCATCACAGACTGTGGAAACTTAACACTGGACTTCAAGCAACTTGGGCTATGAGCTTCTCCACCCTTCCTCCAGACTCTAGGACCTTGGTTTCCAAATGAAATACAAAACTTGCTCTCATCTGAAAAGAGGACTTTGGACCACTGGGGAACAGTCCAGTTCTTCTTCTCCTTAGCCCAGGTAAGATGCCTCTGACGTTGTCTGTGGTTCAGGAGTGGCTTAACAAGAGGAATACGACAACTGTAGCCAAATTCCTTGACATGTCTGTGTGTGGTGGCTCTTGATGCCTTGACCCCAGCGTCAGTCCATTCTTTGTGAAGTTCACCCAAATTCTTGAATCGATTTTGCTTGACAATCCTCATAAGGCTGCGGTTCTCTCGGTTGGTTGTGCATCTTTTTCTTCTACACTTTTTCCTTCCACTCAACTTTCTGTTAACATGCTTGGATACAGCACTCTGTGAACAGCCAGCTTCTTTGGCAATGAATGTTTGTGGCTTACCGTCCTTGTGAAGGGTGTCAGTGATTGTCTTCTGGACAACTGTCAGATCAGCAGTCTTCCCCATGATTGTGTAGCCTAGTGAACCAAACTGAGAGACCATTTTGAAGGCTCAGGAAACCTTTGCAGGTGTTTTGAGTTGATTAGCTGATTGGCATGTCACCATATTCTAATTTTTTGAGATAGTGAATTGGTGGGTTTTTGTTAAATGTGAGCCAATATCATCACAATTAAAAGAACCAAAGACTTAAACTACTTCAGTCTGTGTGCACTGAATTTATTTAATACACGAGTTTGACAATTTGAGTTGAATTACTGAAATAAATGAACTTTTCCACGACATTCTAATTTATTGAGATGCACCTGTATAAATGTTTTCCATCTGAAAGGACTATATATTAAATGAAACAAATGACAATAAAATGCAACGTAATCTCTTCAGTAATCAAAATAGTTTTTGAATGTAACTGTATCCTAATTACCAATTATTTAAATTGTAACTGTAGTGGAATACAGTTACTTATATTTTGTATTTTAAATACGTAATCCTGTTACATGTATTCCGTTACTCCCCAACCCTGGACATGGGATATTTCATATGTCATGTCCTGAACCTTGGATTTCGGATAGACCTCACCGAAATTACCGGTCGGTTGAATTGCGATGCACCTAACTGATCTCTGCCTGCATCACCTCGGTCTAATGATGGACTACACTCTTGAAATGAAATATATGGACTACCAATTAATTGCCAACAAAACCCTTCATCAGCCAACTAACAAGGACAATTGCATCTATGTGAACTTCTGCAGTTAATCCAGGATGGACATCAAAGACATTAGACATTAATCTTACAATTCATACAAAATCTTTGTTTAAACACTGACCTTTAACACTTAATTAGTTTAATAATTTTAAATCATGACTTCACTATACATAAGTAATATAGGCATTATATTCATGATGTTAGCCAGAGGGGAATTGGCCCCCACAGTGAGCCTGGTTTCTCCCAAGATTATTTTTCTCCATTGACCAACATCTTATGGAGTTTTGTGTTCCTTACCACAGTCGCCTTCGGCATGCTCACTGGGGTTATAAATACAATTATTATTTAATTACTTATTTTTAAACACAATTCACAATCGTATTTTATCAAACTACACAATGAAGACTCTAAGACATTATAGATATTACAGTTTCATTTTCTGTTAATGCATGATTTTCTGTAAAGCTGCTTTGAAACGATGTGTGTTGTGAAAGGCGCTATACAAATAAAAATTACTTGACTTGACTTGTACAGCGTACTGCGTATGCAGGCGATAAGGACATACATTTATAAGACATATATTAAACCACTCAAGTCGTATGGATTACTTTACGACATATAGCTCTGAACTTTTGTATGGACTTACATTGTATGGACAAAAACACATCATACATCCTTCAAAAAGATGGCATGAATGTGAGTAAATAATGAGAGAATCATCATTTTTGGGTGAACAATCCCTTTAAGGCTATAAGTTGTTTAATTTTAAGGGTGTGTGTACAGATCCTCCATAAAGCTAGACTGCAAAGGTTTTGTGTAGTGATGAAAGAAAAAAAAAAAAAAAAAAAAGAGCTGGAAACTAGGTACAATATTCCATCACATTTTTATTTATTTTTTTTACTGACACTGACACTCTATGCTATTTAAGCAGAAAGTTCAGAACTTGTTGCACAAAGAAAAATGAAGAGTAATCGAGAAGCAAGTGAATAAAAGATTGCAATATATCAATTATTCTGAATCGCGATACACTAGACATAAAAAATTTAAATATCACTGTATCATGACCCAGTTGTTATAGTGTCACATCACCAGGTCCTTGCTTATTGCCACTCCTAGTCAATCCATTTGTGTATGTGTGTGTATATGGACAGACAAGGCCTTTTATCAAAGTCAAAGTTGTTGTTATTGTCAAATACAGGTTAAAAAAGAACAGATTTTTTTCCCACCATCTGGGTGTGTTCTGCCCTTCTCCCTCAGGAAACAGCACAGCTCGATTAGTTCTAGGGCTCCCCTGCTGTATCCTCTCCCTCCCAAGGTTTCTTCCTCTGTGTCTTCGATTTGTCACTTTAAGGCGGTTCCAAGCTTGTTAATAGATAAAAATTCAACCATAAATGGAGCCCTGTATACTGTACATGGAATTTGTGTCCATCAATTTTCATGACACACTTTATGTCAATGGTTAAATTCAACGTGAATTCCTGCTTGCGACCCACTTTTTTACCTTTGCAAAGTGTCATCTTTCCAAGTGAAAGGGATAATCAACAAGAAAAGAAATGTAGGGCAGGACTTAATTTTATTTAGTGTAAATTGATTGGATCATGAAAAGTGGGTGTTCCACACCAGAAAGGAGCATAGACCTGAATGCGAGTTTGCTAAAAGATTAGCTGGGTTTCCATTTACGTTTTTTTATTTGCAAATTCTGGGATATTGCATAAAAAATGCTGGATGGAAACACCAAGATATGAATAAAATCTCCAAAATGCACATAAAAAAGAGGTATATAATTTTTATTCTATAAAAATACATGTGCATAAACTACAATGGAAACACATTTACCAAATATATTGCTATAGAATTTATATAGATGCATATAAAAAATATATATATATCTTTGCCTCAACAAACCATATGAATATGTAATTTGCTCAGAGAATATCATTAATATCACTGTACAGCATCTGATTACATAAATGCCAGAATATAATCATGTAAGTGAACAATTTCAATGCAGTACAAACTGTTTTGCAGTTTTACTGTAAATTCACATAAATGAATCCCTTCTAAAATGCATATCTCATATCAAAATCTCATATCAAAAACAGAAGGAGGGTTTTCTAAATATAATTTATTTTCTTGTGTATAATGGAATCCAGTTAATCAAGTCTTGTATTTCCCACAGATGTGATATTAATAGCAGTCTCTGAGCCCTGCCTGTTGCAAGGGGGTTTCTGGATAATGAACGGCAGCTCTGCTGGGAACAGATCCAGTAGAAGAATCTCAGACCAGACAACTGCTCAATCATCTGTCAACAGTGACCTTATAGCTCACCTTTATCAGACTAGACAAACCTACAGATGTTCAAAAGCCAATCCACATATATACACACCCAAAACTGCTCACCTGCATGGATGCACACAGAGGCACGTACACAAACAGACTCGCTTTCATTTACACAAGCATGCAAGTGTGCAGTATAACAGGCACAGAATGAATTCCTGCACTTTGGTTGTGAAAGAAGCATCCAGTTATTCCAGCAGAGTTCTGCTTGTGCCTTGGACTAGCGTCAGGCGTCTTGAAATGTCGTGTCACCACTTATGCCACACTGCACTTCACATTTGGTTTTTCCTCAATCTGTGAAAGAGGGAGGATGATTTCTGTGTTCATAGTGGATGGAGAAGTGAATGGATTTTGTGTACTGAATACAAATGAGGGGAGAAAAAGTTTCTGTAGAGAATCACTGTTGCCCCTCTGTCTCTCATCTATCAGAGACTTTGCATAAACTTCACATTTAATGGTGCACCAGTGAAAGGAACAAGTGTTGTAAAGGCTTTTTAATATCATGATTTTGTTGTTTATCCTAAAACAGAAAGATGCCAACTATGCAAGTGCTCTTTGTGATGTTTGCTTAGTTTTGCCATACTAGACATACACTGTAGCTTGGCAAGTAAAAACAAACTTTACTTGAAGCCTGTATAGATTATGCATTATGAAGGTATTCTCAAAGCTGAACTGTTTAATTTCTGCACCACTAGCATCAAACAGAATGGCAAAAATAATGTTTGTTTGCAAACAGTTTTCCCAAACACTCCCACATCTGCCACTGTTCAGACAAAAAGACAGTCCCGCCCCAAACTTATGCCATTGTGTTGGGCTGGTCGGGATGCTTAAACAAGCAGAGCGATGTTTTGATAGTGCCACAGTGTTCATACTTTCCAGGAAAAATAACCTGAAAATTGCTTACTTAAAAGGATAGTTCACCCAAAAATGAAAATTCTCTCATCATTTACTCATGTGTATGACTTTCTTTCTTTAGCATAATATATATATTTTTAGAAGAATATTTCAGTTCTGTTGGCCCATACAATGCAAGTGAATGGTGGCAGATCTTTGAAGCTCAAAAAATCACATACATTTTTTTCTTTTTAAAGTAATCCTTATGACTCTATTAGTTAAGTCTATATCTTCAGAAGCAATATGATAGGTGGGGGTGAGAAACAGATCAAAATTTAAGTCTTTTTTTAACTAAATCTCCACATTTACATCTGAAAGTGAAAGTTGAGATTTATAGTAAATAAGTATATATTGTTCTGTTTCTCACCCACACCTGTCATATAGCATCTAAAGATATGGATTTAACCACTGGAGTCATATGGATTACTTTTATGCTGCCTTTATGTTATTTATTTAGCTTCAAAGGTTTGGCCACCATTCACTCATATTGCAAGGACCTACAGAGCTGAGATAAAAATCTAAATTCTAAAAATCTTCTTTTGTGAAAGTCATACACATCTGGGATGGCATGAGAGTAAATGATAAAATAATTTTAATTTTTGGGTGAACTATCCCTTTAAAGTTGTCTTTGCATATTACTCTGTGATAAGTGAAAGTATTTTAACTAAGGATGTCCTGATACGATACTGGTATCGGAATCATAAAAATGCTGTGATATCAAAAACTGATACCATCTGATGTACGAATGTCATTGCGTAAAAATTCAGCGCGCACACTAAAATCAAGTTATGTCCTAGTATGATTATTAAACCGCAAAGGCTGCTATTTAATAAGATAAATATATAGTTTGCATGTGCTGTGTGTTTCAAAGTAAACAGATCTTGTTTTAAGAATGTATAAATGTAAATGTGAAGCCGGCTGCTCATACCAAGGAGCTCTAAAACACCATCATGAGCATCACACACTCTGTTTTTTGCATATGACAGTGAGCAGAGCGCTAATTCACTATGTAGCACACAGTACATACAGACTACATATTTATTTAGTGAAATAGCAGCCTTTTTTGGTTTAATAATCACACTGGTCACATAGCAACCTGCTTTTCTGGATGTGAAAAGCTTCCATCAAAACCACAGAAATGGAAACGGCTTCACTTCAAAATAAAAGCTTCCACCAAAATAAAGGCTCCATTTAATTGGAAAAAACTAGTACAGAAATATATCTCTACTGTATATAATTATTCAATTATTAGTCATATTCACTGTAAAACTACTACTACTAATAATAATAATCAGGGGTGTAAAGTAATTGAGTAAAAATACTTTATTATACTTAAGTATTATTTTTTTTAGTGCAATTTAAACAGAATACTTGTACTTTTACTTAATTATATTTCCCCCAAAAATAGTGGTTTTTACTTCTTACAATTTTATTTAAATTTACTTATTACATTTTTGCAGATCATTTTCTTTTGTCTTACTGGACTGACAAACAACAGAGGACAGACCAGAGGTCAGTCATTTCAAACTGAGAGTCGCACTGCTGTGTGGAGTTCCGACCATTTGCAGAGGCGGAATTTCGGATCTGATTTGAGCACGGATACGTTGAAATATTTGTACGACTAGACCGTATGTGACCGCCCTATTGAATGTGATGTATTCATTCAAAACTATGAGCACGAAGTGAGAAACACTGATGGTTTTTGTTCTAAACTTTATTCTAAATGTCTGCTACTTCTACAGTTTGGACAGTTATGGAGTCAAAAATGATTATTCACGTTACAAATATATATAAAAACAAAAGGCTTTTGTAATTACAGTAAATGTGTGCATGTCATTTATTTCTACACTTGACTTCATATTTAAATTATATCTATGAATTTCTACTCCCTATTTACTGAATTATTATTGTTGTCATTGTTGTTTTTGTTGTTAGGCAACTATTAATTATAATAATATCTATAAAACCAGCAATGATAATGATAAAAATAATGATAATAAAGATAATGGAATCTGAGTAAATATTAATTATCTGCTCAACAGCAAGGTTTGGTAGCAAACCTCAGAAAACATTTCACAAAACCAACAACATTACTTCCTTCAAAGCTTATTAAGATTTTTTTTTTTTTTTTCCCCTGTATGCCTTAAGAGGCTGGGTGCTCTGACATTATAATTCGTGAGTGCTTTCTGCCATGCAATGAACACTGAGTGACTGTGGCACCATTTTTGCACAATAAAATTAAGTGGTTCATTACAGGTCTCAGGGCAGTTCAGAAGTGAAATGTCCACTGTGTGGTGCTAAAATCGAGTGAAATGTTCTACCGAACAGATGAGGTTTTAAAGTTAATGTTCTATAGAGATTTTGTAAAAAAAAAAAATTTAACAAAATCAACAAAACCTACCTCCCTATAAATCTTAAAACTAAACATAACTGATAGTATCATAAAAAGCAAATGTGAGATGAAAAACAATTTCTGAAGCAACCACGTCATTTTGTGGTGCTTGTTCTATAACACTTTTGGCTTAAGTGTCAACTTGTGTGGTCTTTAGGACTCATACCCCAGTCCTTTACATCACAAGTGCAGCAGACATCAGTTGAGCTACCGCACAATTTGATCACACATGAATAAGCACGTGTCAATGTAGTTGGTTATGTAATGCAAATGTTAAAATGAGTCATACACTATCCACAATATTCCTGAGTCCCATTATACACACAAGTTCAATGTTCTCTGTAAAGCAATTATAAAACAGTATGTATTATTAAAAGCACTAGATGTATAAATACATTTAATTGATACTGAATTAATGTCCACACGGTTTTCCAAATCACCTTTTCCCCTTAAGGGAAGACATGCACATTGTGCAAAGACACTCAAAATAAAGTGAATTGCAGGCAGGAAAAATGTAGGAAAGAGGAAAATCATAATACAGTTAATTTCAAATGTGATAAAACGTCTCACTACTGTACATGTCTCATCTAATAATTATGGTCTTCCACTGTAGAATTGATCCATTTAGCATCTCAGCTTGAAAAAATCATAACTACTCACACACAACTCAGGAAAAACACTGTTTTTTTTTAATACTCAGTAATAATGCCATTTCAAAACATGTGAAGCATTCACCAAAAAAAGATGCTAAATAGAAATGAACAAACTCTCAAAATTTCTAATAAACTTTCAGCACATGTACACACACCTGTTAGCACAATAATGCTATCGTTTATGTAATTCATTGCGCTCCGTTTCTGGATGTCTATCTTAGCCGGACCGCAACGGTGGATAATACAGGTGCATCTCAATAAATTAGAATGTAGTGGAAAAGTTCATTTATTTCAGTAATTCAACTCAAATTGTGAAACTCGTGTATTAAATAAATTCAATGCACACAGACTGAAGTAGTTTAAGTCTTTGGTTCTTTTAATTGTGATAATTTTTTCTCACATTTAACAAAAACCCACCAATTCACTATCTCAAAAAATTAGAATACATCATAAGACCAATAAAAAAAAAACATTTTTAGTGAATTGTTGGCCTTCTGGAAAGTATGTTCATTTACTGTATATGTACTCAATACTTGATAGGGGCTCCTTTTGCTTTAATTACTGCCTCAATTCGGCGTGGCATGGAGGTGATCAGTTTGTGGCACTGCTGAGGTGGTATGGAAGCCCAGGTTTCTTTGACAGTGGCCTTCAGCTCATCTGCATTTTTTGGTCTCTTGTTTCTCATTTTCCTCTTGACAATACCCCATAGATTCTCTATGGGGTTCAGGTCTGGTGAGTTTGCTGGCCAGTCAAGCACACCAACACCATGGTCATTTAACCAACTTTTGGTGCTTTTGGCAGTGTGGGCAGGTGCCAAATCCTGCTGGAAAATGAAATCAGCATCTTTAAAAAGCTGGTCAGCAGAAGGAAGCATGAAGTGCTCCAAAATTTCTTGGTAAACGGGTGCAGTGACTTTGGTTTTCAAAAAACACAATGGACCAACACCAGCAGATGACATTACACACCAAATCATCACAGACTGTGGAAACTTAACACTGGACTTCAAGCAACTTGGGCTATGAGCTTCTCCACCCTTCCTCCAGACTCTAGGACCTTGGTTTCCAAATGAAATACGAAACTTGCTCTCATCTGAAAAGAGGACTTTGGAACACTGGGCAACAGTCCAGTTCTTCTTCTCCTTAGCCCAGGTAAGACGCCTTTGACATTGTCTGTGGTTCAGGAATGGCTTAACAAGAGGAATACGACAACTGTAGCCAAATTCCTTGACATGTCTGTGTGTGATGGCTCTTGATGCCTTGACCTCAGCCTCAGTCCATTCCTTGTGAAGTTCACCCAAATTCTTGGATCGATTTTGCTTGACAATCATAAGGCTGCAGTTCTCTTGGTTGGTTGTGCATCTTTTTCTTCCACACTTTTTCCTTCCACTCAACTTTCTGTTAACATGCTTGGATACAGCACTCTGTGAACAGCCAGCTTCTTTGGCAATGAATGTTTGTGGCTTACCCTCCTTGTGAAGGGTGTCAGTGATTGTCTTCTGGACAACTGTCAGATCATCAGTCTTCCCCATGATTGTGTAGCCTAGTGAACCAAACTGAGAGACCATTTTGAAGGCTCAGGAAACCTTTGCAGGTGTTTTGAGTTGATTAGCTGATTGGCATGTCACCATATTCTAATTTTTTGAGATAGTGAATTGGTGGGTTTTTGTTAAATGTGAGCCAAAATCATCACAATTAAAAGAACCAAAGACTTAAACTACTTCAGTCTATGTGCATTGAATTTATTTAATACACGAGTTTGACAATTTGAGTTGAATTACTGAAATAAATGAACTTTTCCACGACATTCTAATTTATTGAGATGCACCTGTATAAGTAATCCCCGCTGTTGACTTGCCAGTGAAGTGAAAAGTGCACACAAACAAATTATTCCAAACTTTTTCAAACAGATGTTCAGCTAAGTCAATCCTTCTATAGGCAGCCGATGGAAGAAGCAGCATCTGAGACTGGAGCGCTTTGCTTTGCGAGTGGTTTCTAATCACAACATTGCTGTTTTAGACAAAACTTTAGTTTTGCTTGATTATTAGGATAACCATTAACTGCTCACATTGTCCGGGACATCTTACAACATTCAAAAAGCAAGAATCTAACCGTATGACACGCAAGCAAATAGTGACCGACTACACACAAAACGCCAGCCAATCGCACTTGTTTTAGTACCTCTAGTGTTCATTCCACCAGGAAATTGGTGTGTTACATACAGCACAACAGTCCACATACAAATCATTTTGCAAAAATTTAGTTATTGTAACATGATTCTTTGACCAGGTTGAGAATGCCACTGGGGGAAAAATATGACAGTCGGAGACAGTAAAAAGGCAACTTAAACCATTCAAATTTAACAACATCCTCTCTCTCACAATCTCCTCTCTTGATTTCATTCTAGCTAGGAAAAAAGGTACTTTTTACTTGTTTAATATTTAAGTACAATTCAATATGAATACTTTTTTATTTTCACTCAAGTATATTTTTGGCTAGATACTTGGACTTTGAATTGAGTAAATTTTTCACTCAGTGTCCATACTTTCACTTAAGTATAATTTTTGAGTATTTTTTACATCCCTGATAATAATACTAGTACTAATACAACTAATAATAATAATAATAAATCAATAATAATTATCTTATATTTAAGCAATATCTTATATCTGTAATGCTCTGTTGTGCAGCACTTTATATGACAAAAATAATTCCAATGTTGTAATTTGGATTGTGCTGTGAGGTTCTGTATAAAAGCACTTCTTTTAATAAAAATAATACAATATTATATTTTCGTTTGATTACAGTTTTAATGAATTCATTTATTTAGAGAATTATCGGTACTCTCCAAAAAATAGTATCGGGACATCCCTAAT
The DNA here is from genome assembly GCF_019703515.2 of Myxocyprinus asiaticus. Lineage (NCBI taxonomy): Eukaryota > Metazoa > Chordata > Actinopteri > Cypriniformes > Catostomidae > Myxocyprinus > Myxocyprinus asiaticus. The sequence continues at coordinate 13,108,309 of NC_059346.1, read as the reverse complement.
TTTAACATACAAAAAACGTACACACTTCAGCTTTAATGCCTTATAATACACAATGTAATGCATTATATAGTTTCATAAAAAATTTTAACCACAGTTATAATACATTATAATAATTACCTATTCATATTATATCAAGAGAATATAATTTCAAGATATGCATTGCAACACAATATAACATCATGGCATTATTATACAATTTTAAAGTCTCATTATGAATAGGTAAGTATACTACAATTACTTGTATTTTCAGATATTATGAATGGGTGCCTTTATAATGTATTATCTACACACAAACTTCAAGTAGTGTTCGCGAATTTCCTTTCCAGAAAAAGTATGGCTATCAGTCCAGCTGCAGTTTGCAGCTTTTACAAGCCTTGAGTGTAATCATCCAACATAAACTGCATTTCTGCAGCAATAACCACGAGTGGCAGTGCTGAAATGCTCTCTGTTAATTTTTTTTAACATTTTATCACTAATTGAACAATAAATAACAAGCCAGTAGTTGAATGTCGTGTAGCCGCCCGAGGTCTCCTGTTTCTCCAAATGCTCTTGCTAAGCAAAACCTGGCTGTTTGCCACAGCTCTCTCTCCGTCCCTTCATCTCACTCAGCTCTCATCGAGAAGAGAGAATGGGCCTCAGGGTCTTTGCCTCTGATGAGATATTGCCTTTGTCCCCCGGGTACCTGAACAAACCACGGCCCTCTCTTACTCAACATCCACTTCTGTCTTCCCAAATATGCCTTTGCTTTCATCATCTGTAAAAAAAAAAAAAAAAAAAAAAATAGCCATGTCCAAAGCTGGGACAATCATTTATTTGGCTATTTTTTTTTTTTTTCCGGCGACCATACAGATCGGGACATTTTATTTGTACCTGCTTTGATAGATGTGCTGGCAGTTTTCTGATTACGATGCAATTCGATCAGGCCTCTGTGAAAGTAATAAGAATAAATGTTCAACTGTAAACCTGCAGCTAGAAAGTGAACAACTGTTTAGGAATTGGAGTTACAGTGAAGGGAGCTTTCTAGTATATAGGATACTTTTTTAAAAAAAAAATTATTATTATTTTTTCTTTTGTTGTGCCCATCATTCTGTTGGTGTCAGTACAGACTTTTGTTAACTTTCAGATGTCTTTAGAATTTGAATTTAACTTGGAATAAAATGAAAAAGTTAGTTCTTAACTGCAATTTTTATGGTCATTGGTAACAGTGGTTCTCATCTAGTTTTGCTTGAGGACCTAGATTTTAGTTTTTTAGATTTAGTTTTTTAAATCTAAAAGATTTTAGATTTAGATTTGGCGACACATCACATTAGCAAAATTGTTAAGTGTACAAATGTGAGCAAAAATGTACATATAATCAAAGAATTAAGTTTATTAGATTTTTTTATTGTAATTTAATTTTATTACCATGAGAAACATTTTAAATATTGTCTTAATAGTTTTAGTGGTAGTTTTAATATGTCTTGAATTGAAAGAGTTTTTTTTATTTATTTATTTTATTTATTTATTTATTTTTTTTAAACTCAACTACTAATAATTCAAAGCAGAAAATTGTGGTCAGCAAAAACAATGCTGAACCTATTGGTGCAAGTGAACCTATATTTATTGTAGGAGGTTTGGGTCATTTTCTTTTACCTTGCATAGTTTTGGTCATGGTTTTCGAAGAAAAGTTGTAGTTTTTACCAAGTGACAGATGAATTTGCGGCAAATTACAGTAGAGTTTGATTGGACGAACAGCCTTTGACATAAAAAAAAAAAAAAAAAAAAAACAATATGAGAAGAATCTTTTTCTGCCTTTACATTTTTTATACCTACTTATTTTGTTATGCTTACTATGCACAATTATTAGATGGTTAGTTTGTATTTGATTATTTACAGTACATTTAGCATTGTTTTTCTGCGATTCTACACTGAAAACTGTAATAAATTGACTACTTATTTCATTGTATAAACTCATTACCTCAAGTGAACTGAATAATGGCATCTCCAAAACGTATGTAATGAAGTTCAATTAACTTGCCGTTCATATAGAATGAACTTAACAATTTGGTTAAATTAACTTGCAAGTAGACTTAACTCAGATTTGCTATTTAAATAATGTAATTTTAATTGAATTAATTACATTTTAGATCTAATAATAGCACAGCTCAAATAAAGATCATGACTGATTTTAGGTCAGTTATTAAATAACCTTAATTCTCCAAAGAAATGCATATATACTGTACCTGCACTTCAACTGCACATGCACAAGGAGAATTAGTCAACAGGGTCCAACTTGACCAAATGGGGCACTGATCACCCTAATGGTAACATCAAACAAAAGAACTATTTGTAAAAAAAAAAAAACAACATAATACAACAAAAAAGCTAAAACCTCTGTAAATTATGAATTACAATTGTATTTAACCCCACTGAGCATTTGTGGGATCAGCTAGACTGTAAGGTGCGTGAGAAGTGCCCAACAAGACAGCCACATCTATGGCAAGTGCTACAGGAAGTGTGGGGTGAAATGTCACCTGAGTATCTGCACAAACTAACAGCTAGACTGCCAAGGATCTGCAAAGCTGTCAATGCGCAAGTGGAGGATTTTTTAACTCTTTGAAGTAGTTTAAGAAGTTCTGAACATTTTTTTCAAATTGTAGTAGTAAATTTTCACGTTATTAATGTCCTGACTTTATATTGTGATCAGTTGAATGCCACTTTGGTGAATAAAAGTACCAATTTCTTTCCATAAGAGTAACATATGTACATTATTCCAAACTTTTGGCTGCCAGTGTACATCACAACACACACAAGACTCCACTACTACTGTCACCAAACGTCATCATTAAATGCTTATCAGATTTTTTTATTTATATTTTAAACTGTCTTTTTCGGGGAGTTTTGTAAATCAGTGATTGTCAATTGATGGGTCAAATTGCAGGGTGCAGGTCTGTTCTGACAATATGATTGCACAGGAAATCGACATGTTGCTTGCCGAAAGTTGAAGAAACTGAAACTGATCCCTTTCTGCTGAATTACTGAAAAGCGGCATCCCTCATTTGACATTTCTGTATCCCATTTCCCTTTAGCGCGTTGCCTAAGCAACCTCCAAGTCATGTGTTCTGATCTCTTGGAAACCAGGAAGTAGTCCCATTCACATAAACGATGATAAGCCTGCTTCTGAGGTCACATTTCTGAGGGTTGAGGTTTGGCTTAGGGAGAAGGGTTTGTAAAATATGCATTCCTGCTGACTGTATTACAGCGTTCGTTTACAAATAAAAATACAACTCTCTTTTGGTGGCACTCTGTGGACAGTTCACTCAGAAACTTGAGCTCACACGTGTACGTACGTTCAACAACACTTTCAGCTTCAGCCACTGGGGTAGTGATTCGAAAACCAGTAAGCACAGACCGATTTCAGCAGCAGAACTTTCGACCTACTGTCACTGAATTGACAGTGTCATATCGTCTGATTCTGATAGGGTCAAAGTTATGTTCTGATACACAGTAAACCCTAAAGTTGTCAAGGCTGGAAATATCAAGTTGTGTTAATTATTACTTGAAATGTCAGGTTTTGGGCTCATAACTCAAATATTTATGTTCATTGAACTTATTTATCTTAAAAATCCATAGACTTAAGACTTAAGTGTTAATAACTCAAACTTTTGAGTACAAAATTGAGGCTGAATACCAATAATGCTTTGCGCTTGGATTATTTAATTATGTTTCGTTGGTCAAAGAGAAGTTATGGGGGCATTTAAGATCCGTAACACTCTTTACCAATTATCTGTTGTCCAATGTCTGTGTTTCTTTGCCCACTCTAGCCTTTTCTTTTTGTTTTTCTGTTTCAAAAGTGGCTTTTTCTTTGCAATTCTATAAGGCCTGCAACCCTGAGTCTTCTCTTTACTGTTGTACATGAAACTGATGTTGAGCAGGTAGAATTAAATGAAGCTGTGAGCTGAGGACATGTGAGGCATCTATTTCTCAAACTAGAGAAATGTACTTATCCTCTTGTTTAGTTTTACATCTGGGCCTTCCACATCTCTTGCTGTCCTTGTCAGAGCCAGTTGTCCTTTGTCTTTGAAGACTGTAGTGTACACCTTTGTAAGGAATCTTCCCTTTTTTTGCCAGTTTCAAGCATTGTATAGCCTTCATTCCTCAAAACAATGATTGACTGACGAGTTTCTAGAGAAAGCTTTTTCTTTTTTGCCATTTTTGACGTAATTAAGGCATGCCAGTTTATTGCATACTGTGGCAACTCTAAAACAAACACAAAGACAATGTTAATCTTCATTTAATGAACCAAATAGCTTTCAACTGTGTTTGATATAATGGCAAGTGATTTTCTAGTAACAATTTAGCAATTTAGCATGATCACTCAAGGATAAGGCGTTGGAGTGATGGCTGCTGGAAATGGGGCCTGTCTAGATTTGATCAAAAATGACTTTTTTCGAAATAGTGATGGTGCTGTTTTGTTTTTACATCAGTAATGTTCTGACTATACTTTGTGATCAGCTGAATGCCACTTTGGTGAATTAAAGTACCAATTTCCTTCCGAAACAGCTAAATCTGTACATTATTCCAAACTTTTGGCCGCCAGTATAGGCTCCAATAAATCCATATTTTAATTACATTCACATGTAAAATCTCTCCCCTGGCTTTCTTTCCATGTCAAACATTCCAGATGTCCCAATAGTAATATGACCATTTCAGTTAAGCAGGAACCACTGATTCATATTTACAGACAGCTAAGGGGCTTGTAAGATGTCATGTTAAACGGCCCCACACTTACGTATATTATGTTAGCTACTGGATTTCGGCCGCAATCTGCCACAGTATTAAAATATGTTAACGCTCGTATATCAAGGGTGTTTTTCCTCAGTCCGATGACTCTTTGATTTAGTGGCTTTGTGGTCATTGGGTAGTGTGCGTAATGACCTGTTGAAGCTGTCACCACACAATGCCTGCTTTTGATTGACAGCAAGTCCCCAGTCTATTTGAAGAGCAGAGCAGGCATTTAATATGAGTAATGTGTTTTGTCAATGCCGAAACCATTTAGGTGATAAACAGAGAGTTATTGTGAAATGGCAGAGGTAGTGAGCACTGGCTTGGGTGATTTGGTCAGTGGAGAAGGCATTGAAGGATCATTTGTCTTTCAGATTGCATTTGAAGAGAAGGTGCCAGATATTATCAGTCAAAGGCTTTGCCATCTCTGGCTTAGGCCTGCTTGGATGAATGTTCTCACGTTAAATAGGGCAGAGAGATATGCTATGAAATACGTTTACAGGCCTTCGAAGACATCATTCAGAGCTTAGAGAGTCCTTAAAAGACATGTTTTATTTGTTTTTGTTTTTTTTATGAACAAACAGATAAAAAAAAAACTCATGTTATAAGAATTAATGCAAATAAATTCAAGGGAATATTAACAATAGACATGTATTACATTTAAGGAACACTGTCTGCAAATGTTTTCAAACTAACAATTTAACTAGTTTATTGTGAGGTGAAGTCTGTGGTTGGGAACTTATGGTTGGGAACTGAGAACTGTTCTTGCTAAGAACGGGTTCCATTTTTTTACATATACCGGAACCGAATGATTTTCATGACTTTTGGTTCCATTGAGGATTCTCGAACGTGCCATGACCAGTGTAGCCCGATTCCCGAAGGAATGACTCTTGTGTCGGTTCTTTTTAGTAAATGAAAAACGTACTCAACTGCAAAACTTAATAAAAAGACATTTGAGTCATGTCCAACTCGAAATTAACCAAGAACTGTTACTGAATTGCTGTATGTGTACTTAAAGGGATAGTTCACCCAAAAATTACAATTCTCTCATCATTTACTCACCCTTATGCCATCCCAAATGTGTATGACTTTTGATGCATCTGAAACCAAAGGTAGCTGTCTTGTTGCCTATCCGCCCTATCAATCAGTGACTCAACAGACAGTGTTTGTGTATGAAGGTACCTCCAGAAACTGGTTTTGGATAGGCTACTAAGGCAGCAGAACACATTGTTGCTAGGATACCAGCAACTGATTATCGCCATCTGGTGTCCACTAAAGGTAACGCGCCAGCTTCATTCAGTCCAACCAAACCACAATGGTCAAATAATCTAGAACAGTGGTTCCCAACCCTGTTCCTGGTGACCCCCAACACTGCACATTTGTGCATCTCCCTTTTCTGACATGCCCAATTCAGGTCTTGGAGTCTCCACTAACGAGCTGATGAGTTGAATCAGGTGTGTTTGATTAGGGAGATGACCAACATGTGTAGTGTTGGGGGCCTCCAGGAACAGGGTTGGGAACCACTGATCTAGAACAAATTCAAGAGAGTTTTGGCGATAGCTAAGTGTATATTTAATAACTACAATACTACTTTCTCGCTAGAAATGGAATCAAAAGTTGGAAAAAGTGAATAAAACATACATTTATACACAAATAGGCTTTCAACTGCCTCATTGGCCACCATTCATTTTTCTTCAGCTCAACCGTCATGGAACCGCGTGCACAGGATTGTGGGATTTCATTGGCAGTGAAGGATACAGTACATCTATGCTGCCTTCAAAAATGTATCAGATGAAGGTATCTCAGTAGACAGGATGTGACACGAACATTGAATTCAGACGTGCCTTGATCCCTTCCTACCTCTGTATAAAGCCTCCGGAGGCAGCATTTTCCTGGTTTCGGATGCAGCCACTGTCTGTTGAGTAGTTGACTGACAGGGCAGCGAGGAAACAAGACAGCTACCTTTGGTTTTGGATGCAGCCTTTATTTCTTCTGCTGAACACAAATTAAGATTTTTAGAAGAATATCTCAGTTTTGTAGGTCCTCACAATGCAAGTGAATGGTGGCCAGAACTTTGAAGGTCCAAAAAACATATAAAAGCAGCATAAAAGAATAGGTGTTATAATAGGTGTGGGTAAGAAACAGATCAATATTTAAGTCCTTTCTTACTGTAAATTCTCTTTCCTGGCCAGTAGGTGGCGATATGCAGGAAGAATAAAAATAAATAAATAAAAAAGGGATGTGAAAGTGAAAGTGGAGATTTATTGTAAAAAAATGACTTAAATGTTGATCTGTTTCTCACCTACACCTATCATATCACTTCTGAAGATATGGATTTCACCACTGGAGTCATATATGGATTACTTTTATGCTGCCTTCATATGCTTTTTGGACCTTCAAAGTTCTGGTCACCATTTACTTGCCATTTAATTGTATGGACCTACAGAACTGAGCTATTCATCTAAAAAGCTTTGTGTTCAGCAGAAGAAAGAAAGTCATACACATCTGGGATGGTGTGAGGGTGAGTAAATGATGAGAGAATTTACATTTTTGGAAGAACCTATCCTTTTAAGGCTTGTGTGACGACTTTAATCAGAGTAATTATTGAATGGTTGTTGATATGACAATGTGTACTTCAATATACACAATATGAGTTTTGTTTTAAATAGTGTTATTTTACAAAAATTGTTGTGGTAGCGGGGGCGTGGTAAAGTATCTCTCCGGAGAGAGAGAAAGTGGTAAGGGCGCTTACACCTGAGCTAAATTATGTCTAACACCTGTCTCTAATTTCAGTGAGCACGGGGAGAGCGGCATAAAAGGAGCCACACCGCCAGTGGAGAGAGAGAGAGACCGGCATAAGTAATGCAATTCTAGCACGAAAGTTATTGTGAAGTTGTGTGTAGCTGAAGTCAATAAGTGTTCCTGCAAAGCTGTAAAAAAAAACTTTAAAACTGGATAAATTAAAGCACCCACCTGAACTGGGAAACCTCGCTTCTCGCCTCCTCCTTTATCCCAAAACCCTTACACTGGTGCCGAAACCTGGGAATTAAGTTTGGTTGAAGATGGATGGAAGTCGCCCCGTAGAGTCCTCCCAGTTGGCAGAGATCCTCCAAGCCCTCGCTGGCCTACATCGGAGCCGCGTCCCCAGCCGCGACCCCGGACATGCACACGCCATTACCCCCACCCGCGTTACAGAAAATGGGGACGGCGGACGACCCCGAGGCCTACCTGGATTTGTTTGAACAGACCGCCGAGATCTGGGGCTGGCCGCTCGGCCAATGGGCGGCCCGACTTATCCCGCTGTTGTCCGGGGAAGCCCAGCTCGCGGCTCAACAACTGCCAGCGATGAGTCTCCTGGCCTACGGAGACTTAAAGAAAGCCATCCTGCAATGGGTTGGTCGGAGTCTGGAGGAAAGTTGTCAACTCTTCCGGAGTTTGAAGTTGGAGAGCTCCGACCGCCCGTTTGCCTTCGCCCAACGGCTCTGCAACGCCTGCCAAAGATGGTTGCCAGAGGGGGACATCGATGGGATCATCGACCAGGTGGTACTGGAACAATGAATACATTGTCTGCCAAAAGGGACGGCGGAGTGGATCCAGTGCCACCGCCCGGCGTCGCTGGAGAAAGCCGTCCGGCTTGCGGAGGACCACATGGCGGCGATCCCGAGGGCGGAAGAGCCCTCCTACACTCTCTCTCCTCCCTCTGTCTCATCCCCCTCCCCTCTCTCCTCTCGTTCTGCTCTCTCTCTGGGTCCCGTTCCTGCCCCACGCAGACGAGGAGGACTTCAGCTCCTGAGACCAGTTCCCCAGGTGTGGAAGGTGACACCTTCCCATATCCCGATGCCCCGCCGCTCTCCCCCTCAGGGGGAGGCGCCTGCCGACGCAAGTGCGGGCGTAGCGCCTGGGCCAGCCTGCTGGAGGTGCGGAGACCCGGGCCACTTCTGGGATCAGTGCCCTCTGATAGAGCTGGGGACGGTGGTGCGGGTCTCTGACCTCCCACAGGCTGCCCCCGACCGGGCCAGAGCCTACCGGATACCGGTAAGTGTCAAGGGGGGTACTCACCAAGCGTTGGTGGACACCGGGTGTAATCAAACCACTATCCACCAATGCTTGGTTCAACCCGAGGCATTGGGCACAACTAAAATGGTGAGGGTGAAATGTGTGCATGGAGATATTCACAAGTATCCGGTGGTGACCCTGACAATTAAATTCTGGGGGAAAAAGCATAGAGTGGAGGCCGCGGTTAGTTCCCGCCTCACCCATCCGCTGATTCTGGGGACTGATTGGCCTGATTTTAGAGTTTTATTAAAGGTAATTTGCGTGGATGGGTCCTGCATGAAGTTAGGGAGATGTGCAATGTGCGATGCTCTGGCAGGGGAGGCGGAGCCAGGGCCGTCCTCGACAACTCCGCGTCATAATGACGAGAGAGGGGGAGAGGCTGCAGCCCCTCCCCTTCTCAGGGAATTCCCTGAGGGGGATTTCCCTTTGGAGCAGTCACGAGACGAAACCTTCAAACACGCCTTCGACCAAGTGAGAGTTATTGATGGTCAACGACTCCAGCCAGACATCGCACTTTCATACCCCAATTTTGCGATTATAAATGAGCGGTTGTATAGAGTGACACAGGACGCTCAGACTAAAGAGGATACAACCCAACTTTTGATTCCACGGAGCCATTAGGAAATGGTATTCCAGGCGGCTCATTATAATCCCATGGCGGGTCACTTAGGAGAAAGGAAAACACTGAACCGTCTAATAGCCCGTTTCTATTGGCCGGGCATTGGCGGCGATGTCCGCAGGTGGTGTGCGGCATGCCAGCTGGTTAACCCACCGGCCACCCCAAAAGTGCCATTGCGCCCTCTCCCTTTGATCGAGGTCCCCTTTGAGAGAATTGGAATGGACCTCGTCGGGCCATTAGAACGGTCAGCACGCGGACATCGCTTTGTATTGGTCCTAGTGGACTATGCAACGTGATATCCGGAAGCAGTGCACCTTCGCAACATCTCAGCATGCAGTGTTGTGGAGGCACTCTTCAAAATAATCTCCCGGGTGGGGATTCCGAAAGAAATCCTCACCGATCAGGGCACAACGTTTATGTCACGGACACTACGTGAACTGTACGAGTTGTTGAGTATTAAATCGATTCGCACCAGCGTGTACCATCCTCAAACGGATGGCCTGGTGGAATGATTTAATAAAACCCTCAAAAACATGATTCGTAAGTTCGTGCACGACGATGCTAAAAATTGGGATAAATGGCTCGACCCCCTGTTATTTGCAGTACGAGAGGTCCCGCAAGCCTCCACTGGCTTCTCCCCATTCGAGCTGCTGTATGGCCGACACCCACACGGTGTGCTTGATGTATTGCGAGAGGCCTGGGAGGAGGGATCTTCAAATAGCAAAAATGAAATTCAATACGTTCTTGATCTTAGAGCAAAACTCCACACTTTGGGACAGCAAACACAGGAGAATTTGCTCCAAGCTCAAGAACGACAGCGCCGACTGTATGACAGGGGAACTCAGCTAAGGGAATTTGCACCGGGAGATAAAGTGCTTGTATTGCTTCCCACATCGAGCTCTAAATTACTTACCAAGTGGCAAGGACCCTTTGAGGTCACACGACGAGTGGGAGATCTCGATTATGAGGTTAAACGAACCGATAGAGGGGGCGCATGTCAAATATACCACCTCAATCTCCTGAAATTGTGGAGGGAGGCGGTCCCCGTGACGTTGGCTATGGTAGTTCCCGAGAAGGCGGAGCTCGGATCGGAGGTGAGTTCAAAACATAAACAGTTCACCCCGGTCACTTGCGGAGACCACCTCTCACCGAGTCAACTCGCGGAGGTTGCTAGGTTGCAACAGGAGTTTGCAGATGTGTTCTCCCCTCTACCGGGGCGTACAAACTTCATCCATCACCACATCGAGACCGAGCCGGGGGTCGTGGTACGTAGCCGCCTCTATCAATTACCCGAACACAAGAAGAAAATCGTTCGGGAAGAATTGGATGCAATGCTCGATATGGGGGTAATAGAAGAATCCCACAGCGATTGTACAGTCTGTACGATTCTATGTGGATTAAAGGAAAGTCAACGCGGTGTCTAAATTTGATGCATATCCAATGCCTCGCGTTGATGAGTTGCTCGATCGGTTGGGCACTGCTCGATTTTATTCGACATTGGATTTGACAAGGGTTATTGGCAGATCCCCTTGACACCAATTTCCCGTGAAAAAAAACGCCTTCTCCACACCGTTTGGATTACACCAATTTGTGACACTTCCGTTCGGTTTGTTTGGAGCCCCGGCTACGTTTCAGCGTCTCATGGACCGAATCCTCAGACCGCATTCAGCTTACGCCGCTGCCTATTTAGATGACATCATCATTTATAGCAATGATTGGCTGCGGCACATGCAACATCTGAGGGCGGTTCTGAGATCGCTGCGCCAAGCGGGACTCACAGCGTACCCGAAGAAGTGTGCGATTGGGCGGGTGGAGGTACGGTATCTGGGGTTCCACTTGGGCCACGGGCAGGTGCGTCCCCAAATTGACAAGACAGCGGTGATTGCGACCTGCCCGAGACCCAAGACCAAAAAGGGGGTGAGACAGTTCCTGGGGCTGGCTGGCTATTATAGAAGGTTCGTGCCTAATTATTCGGACGTCACCAGCCCGCTGACTGATCTCACTAAAAAGGGAGCTCCAAACCCGGTCCAGTGGACGGAGCAGTGTCAGCGGGCGTTCACGCAAGTTAAAGCTGCACTTTGCGGGGGGCCGCTTTTACATTCACCTGACTTCTCTCTCCCTTTTGTTTTACAGACAGATGCTTCAGACAGGGGGCTGGGGGCCGTACTCTCGCAGGTGGGGGGGGGGGGAGCGCCCGCTGCTGTACATAAGCCGTAAGCTCTCCTTGAGGGAAACTAAGTACAGCACCGTGGAAAAGGAGTGTCTCGCCATCAAGTGGGCGGTCCTCAGTCTCCGATACTACCTGTTGGGGCGGGCCTTCACCCTCTGTTCCAATCAATCAAAATCAATCAAAATCAAATCACTTTATTGTCACACAGCCATATACACAAGTGCAATGGTGTGTGAAATTCTTGGGTGCAGTTCCGATCAACATAGCAGTCATGACAGTGATGAGACAGTACCAATTTACAATAACATCAAATTAACACAGCACAATTTAAACATCTGATATACACTTAATTACACTCAACAATATACAAATAATAACATACACTGCACAGTATACAATACACACTATATAGATACACATTATTCAATAAAAATAAAAAATAAAAAAATATATAAAAAAGTATATATAGTAGTAAATAAAGAATGTACAGTATTGTACTGTATTGACATTCAGGCCGTCGGTTGATAGTCAGTTGTTAAGAGAGAATATAATATAATAATAATATAATTTATGACAGTCCGGTGTGAGATATAAGAGTAAGGGTAATAAAGTGCATTGCTGATGTATTTTGATCGTGGGAGATCAAGAGTTCAGAAGTCTGATTGCTTGGGGGAAGAAGCTATCATGGAGTCGGCTGGTGCAGGTCCTGATGCTGCGATACCGCCTACCTGATGGTAGCAGTGAGAACAGCCCATGGCTCGGGTGGCTGGAGCCTCTGATGATCCTCCGAGCTTTTTTCACACACCGCCTTGTATATATTTCCTGGAGGGAGGGAAGCTCACCTCCGACGATGTGTCTGGCAGTTCGCACCACCCTTTGCAGTGCTTTGCAGTTGTGGGCGGTGCTATTGCCGTACCAGGCGGAGATGCAGCCAGTCAGGATGCTCTCTACAGTGCAGGTGTAGAACCGTGTGAGGATGTGGCGGTTCATTCCAAACTTCCTCAGCCGTCTCAGGAAGAAGAGGCACTGATGAGCCTTCTTCACAACGACTTCAGTGTGGATGGACCATGTGAGTTCCTCAGTGATGTGGACACCCAGGAACTTGAAGCTGCTGACTCTCTCCACCGGTGCTCCATTAATGGTGATGGGACTGTGTTCTCTGTCTTTTCTTCTGAAGTCCACCACAAGCTCCTTTGTCTTACTGACGTTGAGGGAGAGGTTGTGCTCCTGACACCAGAGTGTGCACCTCCTCTCTGTAGGCTGTTTCATCATTGTCAGTGATCAGACCTACCACCGTCGTGTCATCAGCAAACTTGATGATGGCATTGGAGCTATGTGTTGCCACACAGTCATGTGTGTACAAGGAATACAGTAGTGGGCTGAGAACACAGCCCTGCGGGGCTCCAGTGTTGAGGGTCAGTGATGAGGAGATGTTGCTGCCTATTCTAACCACCTGGCGTCTGCTTGACAGGAAGTCCAGGATCCAGCTGCACAGCGAGCTGTTTAAGCCCAGAGCCCGGAGTTTCTCATCTAGCTTGGAGGGCACTATGGTGTTGAATGCTGAGCTGTAGTCTACAAACAGCATTCTCACATAAGTGTTCTTTTTTTCCAGGTGGGAGAGAGCAGTGTGTATTGTAGATGCAATGGCATCATCAGTGGAGCGGTTGTTGCAGTAAGCAAACTGCAGCGGGTCAAGAGAGAGAAGCAGCATAGAGCAGATGTAATCTCTGATTAGTCTCTCAAAGCATTTGCTGATGATGGGGGTCAGAGCAACAGGACAGCAGTCAATTAAGCAAGTTATTTTTGATTGTTTTGGAACAGGCACAATGGTGGATGTTTTAAAGCATGTAGGGACTACAGACAAAGAGAGGGAAAGGTTGAAAATGTCCATAAAAACACCAGCCAGCTGGTTCGTGCACGCTCTGATGACACAGCCCGGAATGCCGTCTGGGCCCGCGGCTTTGCGGATATTCATCCGTCGGAAGGATCGGGTTACATCCGCTACAGAGACGGAGAGTGAACTAACCTCTGTAGCTTCAGCCACGAGATCTCTCTCTGCGAGGGCGGTGTTATTTCCCTCGAAACGAGCATAAAAAATATTTAGCTCATCCGGGAGAGAGGCAGCGGTGTTCATGGCGGAGTTTTTATTCCCTTTAAAGTCCGTGATGATGTTAAATCCCTGCCACATGCTTCTAGAGTTGGTGGTGTTAAACTGTCCTTCAATCTTGCTCCTGTACTGGCGTTTTGCGGTTCTGATAGTTTTTCGGAGGGCATAACTGGCTTGTTTATGCTCCTCCGCATTCCCGGAATTAAAAGCGGAGGTCCGCACATTAAGTGCCGCGCGAACATCATTATTTATCCATGGTTTCTGATTCGGATAGATCCATATTTTTCTGGTCGGAACCACGTCCTCCACGCACTTTTTGATGAAGCACATTACGCTACCAGTGTAAAGCTCGATGTCGTCATCAGAGGCGGACCGGAACATCTCCCAGTCCGTGTGATCAAAACAGTCTTGTAGCATGGAATCTGATTGGTCCGACCAGCACTGGATCGTTCTGAGGGTGGGTGCTTCCTGTTTCAGTTTCTGCCTGTAAGCGGGCAGAAGCAGAATGGAAGAGTGGTCCGATTTGCCAAATGGTGGGCGGGGGAGGGATTTGTAGCCATCCCGGAAGGGAGAGTAGCAATGGTCCAAAACCCGGTCCCCTCGTGTGTTGAAACTAATGTGCTGGTGGTATTTTGACCCACTCCAGAGGCTCCACCGCATGAAAGATACCAATGCCCGGATCACCCGTTGGTATCTGTCTCTTCAGCCGTTTAAGTTCAAGATGGTCCACAGACCGGGGGCGCAGATGGCTGTCGCCGACTTCCTTTCCAGGAATGGGGGGGGGGGGAGTGGTAGGCAGGCCGGATGCCGCCCCGGCCTGAGTCGGGCAGCGGGGATATGTGGTAGCGTGGGCGTGGTCAAGCATCTCTCCGGAGAGAGAGAAAGCGGTAAGGGTGCTTACACCTGAGCTAAATTATGTCTAACACCTGTCTCTAATTTCAGTGAGCACGGGGAGAGCAGTAGAGAGAGAGAGAGACCGGCATAAGTAATGCAATTCCAGCACGGAAGTTATTGTGAAGTTGTGTGTAGCTGAAGTCATTAATTGTTCCTGCAAAGCTGTAAAAAAAACTTTAAAACTGGATAAATTAAAGCACCCACCTGAACTGGGAAACCTCGCTTCTTGCCTCCTCCTTTATCCCACAACCCTTACAATTGTGAATTAATAAAATGTTGTAATTAAATTCCTTAATATTCCCATCCCTAGCACCACTTGGCGTCACCAAACAGAATTGCAAAATAATGAAAAAATACAAATAAAATAACGTTTTCTAACAGATTTCCCAAACACCATCTTATACTGATTAAAAAAACAGAAAGTCCTGCCCAAACTCACGCCATTGGCTGTTCTAATTTTGCTGTGTCGGGACTCTCAAACAAAGTACAACAGAGCCGTAGTGTTTATGCTTTGAATGATATTTAACCAATGGATGGCTAACTTATAACTGTCTCTACCTGTTTCACAAACAATGGAAGACAGGAAAGTGTTTGGGAAACTTGTTTAAAATAATTATTGTTTTTGCAATTCCATTTGGTGCTGATAGTGGTGCAAATTACACCCTGCACCTTTAACATTGTTAATTTTTTATAATTATGCACTGTTACTGACTCAGCCAGCAGAACATTAGAAAAGTATATTGAAAATGTGCTGTAATATTCTGAAGAAATTACAGTAATAAAGTTTCACTAAAGCTATTCCCTGCATGCCTGTTTAACATGACGAACATGGTGGCATTTACAGGGCCATCCATATTGACACTACCACAAACAGTTTGTAAGCTACCGTGGTTACAGATCATTCCACCACCCTCCATTGTGATGTCACCAACGGTACTCCAATCCTTTTGAGAGGAACAAGTATTGAGCATTCTAAATTGCATTATTGAACATTCCGCATGGCCTTAAGGGGAAGATGGAGCCATTGTGACTTATCAGTCGTCTTTATTCTACAGAATAAGAAGCTGTGACAACATGGCCACAGGGGCTGCAACAAGCCATAGCAATTCGGAATGTTGTGCACCACTTTGTTCTGCTGCCTGAAGCAGTGGATTAAGAATGTGTGACTGATTCATGAGGCTTGTTTCAGGGAACTAGTACATTGCCATGTTCACATTCCGAATGCATCACTGTAGCTGAGAGAGAGGCATAGAGATAGATGGGTGGAAGAACAAGAGGGGACGACAATAATTATAACCTGCACTTCACCTGTACTTCAAAGCTTTTAACATCGTCAGCAGTGAGACAATCATATGACCAGGAGGCTGGTACCTAAATTGCATTTCCTTGTAATTGTCCCTCAAATCACTGGGTCCTTCAGTGTTTATGCTTTTGAAATGTGTACCCCTTTCCCTCTCTCGTAAGATAGCTGGTTTATGTTGGGCCACTTTGTGTTTGTACTCTAATTCCACCCCCCGGTTCTCGTTTCTGATTTTAATTGCAAAGTGGCCTGGTTTTTATATCTCTCTGCACGACAACTGGGAATTTAACAAGCAGAATATTTATTCCATTTTTGTTGTTGGTGTAATTGCTGATGATGAAACTGAGTAAAATATGCTCAAATAGCCAAAACTTGTGTCTTGAATGGCTGTTGCTTTAAAGCTTACGTGTATAATTTCTGCGCAACTAGGGTCACCAAATGGAATCACAAAAAGAATCACTCTTTTCAGACAGATTCCGACAGATGCACTGTTGGTCATGCACCAACAACTCCAAGGTGATGGGTTCAATTCCCAGGGAACACATGCACTGATAAAGTGTACACCTTGATTGCAAAATAAATGTTAATGTACTTATATAGTATAACAATCTATGTTAGACATTATATGTCTTTAAAAAACTTTTTAATTCCAGAATTTGTTTTTAAAGCTTGCTTATTGGTCTGTAAATCTCCCTGCAGGAATGCAACATGAAAACAATTCTATTTTCAAATACATTTCAGTGCAGTAAATGTACTAAGTTACATATATTTGTACTAGGATTCAGATGCTTGAGGTTAAAAATGACCAACAACAGCAAGATCATGTTTTTTCATAAGCTGCAATTTTGCCAGCATGGACTGTAGGCCTGCATAACACTTTAACTCAGAAGGATGTTTATGCAGCATATATTACTTGACTCTACTGTGCAGTATAGTTCTACTAACTATGCAGTTAATATGCCTAAGAAACAAATATAATTTTCCAAACATATTAGATGATATTCGCGTTATGCCCCACACCGCTCAAGATTAAAAGGGGCCATCTGACAGACATGAAAAGCGACCAACCGCAGCTTGTTTTGGTTTTTACGTGACATTTATGGTCAAGAAATAAACTAAGGTCGGCGCTTCTGTGATGTTGCTGAATGTCAAAGTGGATGCACAGCAATCTACAAGGTGAGTAAATCACTCACATATGCAACCAAATTATGCGCTAGGCGCCTAAAATGTCTATCATTAGCCAATTTACCTTATTTGGCTGCTACTGTATGGGTCTGGAGTTTACACGGATGTCTCCATCACTTTAGTTGAGCCATGATATTCCATATAGATTTACATTGCAATTAGCGTAGTCAACTTTGATTTTGGTTAAACTTTTCCATGGACTGTTTTCACTGTGTCTGTTTGTCAGTATATGGCTATACAGACCAGCACAATGCATCAGTTGGATTTCCATAAATATTATGAGGGTAAAAGTTTGGTTTGACTTGGTCTTTGTAATGTGTGTCCAAAGATTAGATCTACACATTCCATTTTCACTAATGTCTCTTTTAATATACTTTGTTTATTTACAGACAGTTGTTGATCAAAAAGCAAACACACATAGCAAAGATGCAGTAAAGAAACATGCGCTTAACTGAAAATTTCAGTGTGATGCTCGCTGAACTGCTTCTATTCTTAAAAAGACTATCATTTTAGAACTTGTTATTCAAATCAGTGTAAACTCAATGTAAAAGCATTTTAAATTGTACTCATAATTTCAAACAATGTGTAATGATGCTGGCAAAGACAATGACGAACCCAAGTGCAGTTTATTTTCCAAACGTGGAATCCCAAATCCCTTACTACAAACATGAACTAAACATAAACATGAACTTGATTTGACTAAAACAAGACTTGACAAAATTTGACTTGACTTAGACTAGACTAGACTAGACTAGACTAGACATAAACTTGGCTTGGCTTGGCTTGGCTTGGCTTGGCTAGAACAAAACAACAAAGTTACATTCACAAAGGACAATGGAAAACATGAGGGATTAAATACATGGACATGGGAGAACAAACCAGTGAACAAACAGAACTCTAAACAAGATAATTAAACAATAAACCAATGAAAACAAGACACATGAACATGGAGGGAAAACAGGAATCACATGACATAAACCAGCAACTAGAATTTTCAAAATAAATGACATGAAATACAAGACTCAACAAAATACACATGACACAATGACAGCTCATTTTATTATTATATCATATTAATTAATAGAATGTAGAATTTGTACATTTTTAAAAAGCTATAATGTGATTATAATAATGAAAGCAAACATAAAAATATACACTCACTAAGCACATTATTAAGAACACTATGGTCCTAATAAAGTGCCTGACATGGTATTCTGCTGTTGTAACCCATCCTCCTCAAGGTTCAATGTTTATCTGAGTTACCGTAGCCTTTCTGTCAGCTCAAACCAGTCTGGCCATCCTCTGTTGACCTCTTTCATTAACAAGGAGTTTTTGTTCTTAGAACTTCCACTCACTGGATGTTTTTGGCATCATTCTGAGTGAACTCTAGAGACTGTTGTGCATGAAAATCCCAGGAGATCAGCAGTTACAGAAATACTCAAACCAGACTGTCTGGCACCAACAGTCATGCCACGGTCAAAATCACTGAAATCAAATTTTTTCCCCATTTTGATGGTTGATGTGAACATTAACTGAAGCTCCTGACCCGTATATGCATGATTTTATGCATTGCACTGCTGCCACAAGATTGGCTAATTAGAAAATCGCATGAATAAATAGGTGTACCAGTGTTCGTAATAAAGTGCTCAGTGAGTGTATATACTTGTCTACACTTGTCACATACTATATATACTGTATATATAAATAGTCCATTACTTTTCCTGGTTGGTTACCTTTTGTTGGAAACTCAGGATTATATGAAAGCTTTGAGTTCTCTCACTTGTGTAAAGTCAAAATTGGAGCTGGAAAAAGTACTTGAAAGTCCTGGGTTTTTTATTCAGTGTATGAACCCTGAGTATAACTCAGAGATCTTCGTTTTCTGATTGTACAATTCACTGTACCACTAAAAATTGGACTCGCAAAAACTAACAGCATTAGGATGTTTTAAAAATTTTGAAAACTTTTTTTTAATGTACAACACACTTTACAGATCACATTTTAAATATTAGGTTGAGTGTTTTAGAACCTGTTTGAAATCAGTGATTCGTTTTGCAGTTCCATTTGGTGATGCTAGTGGCACAGAAGTTATATAGTTCAGCTTTATGAAATCGTAATCCAACGCACCTTTGAATTAGACTGTCCTAATTCAAAGAAATTACTAAATCTCTTCATATTTGCAGTGTAGCAGTTTGTCCTTGCTCCTAATGAAGAGAAGCATCTTTAGGAGATCAAGATATCAACCACAGGAGTGATACTAAGTCTCAAAATCATCAGAGAAGCCTGGGGGCATTAATCAGCACACTATTCTAGGGTGTTTCATGTTAAGGGTGTTTCTGCGGTGAGTGGCATGTCTCCGTGAGAAAATGAAGATGCATTCATAGTTTTTCTCTTGTTTATGTCTACCGCACAACTCCAAATGCTGCAGGTGAAAAATAACACAAAAACAAGAACATTTCGCATAGAAGTGATAGTTCATCCACAAATTAAAATTCTGTCCTCATGTACTCAGCCTTATGTTGTTTCAAATCCATATGACTTACTTTCTTTCATTGAGCACAAAAAGAGATGTTAGATAGATGGACAGCTTTAGTCACCATTCACTATGATTGTATGGAAAAAAAAGATGCAATGAAAGTGATAGGTGAAAGTGACTTTAACTTTCTCACTAGAGAAGTGTAGTCTATCGATGCGGAAGTACAGTATGTGGAGAAAGACAGTCTCTCTCTCTCTCTCTCTCTCTCTCTCTCTCTCTCTCTCTCTCTCTCTCTGTCTGTCTGTCTGTCTGTCTCTCACTATCTCTTTCTCTCTCTCTCACCCTTACCTTTCACTCTCACTAATAAGAGATGGCCAATTAAAGCCTTTTAGAGCCACAGTCTGATCAATACCCTCCTAGGATCATCCTAAAGAGAGAGAGAGTGAAAGAGAGGCTTGCATTTATGATACCATTCCCCCTCGGTCCCCAGAGAGAGAGGAGCTATTGAAAGATTCATATTGACTTTCCATGCAGGGCTTTCATCTTGTTTTATTGCGTTGTGGCACGGTGTAGTTTGGCTGTGGGTGATGAGGGGGCGGAGGGGAATGGATAGGGTGTCAGATACAGAGAAGAGGCTGGGATCTCTTGGGTTCTGCCACTGCGGGAAGCTCCATTACAGGAGAGAGGGAGACGGCCACAAGAGGTGGGCAATTTGAGCAATGCTGTGTAACCTCAAAACCCCAGGCTGCCAGCCACCCACTCCCTTGTGTGTGTGTTGTGGTGGTGTAATAGAGCAAAGGCTGAATGCATACAAGGTGTTCTGAGTTAGAAAATCACTGTCTGTGTTTGTTTGTGTGGATATTAGCAACGATTTAGAAATAAACTTACAGCATTATTTGTCTATGATGTATGGGAATTGTAGATTTTTACAGAGTGATCATTTTGCTTGGAGAACACAAACAGTAGAAGTGAAGGAATTAGTCTTTTAGACACTTTTGTTTAGTTATCCAGAGTTTGAGTAAAGCACTGTTTTGTGACCATGCTCAAGATGCTCTTTTTTAATATAGGCCAATTTTGCGTACGTTTTCAGACCAGCCTTTTTTTACATTAGGGCTAAGCGACATGGCTACAAATATTATATCCCGATACTTTTCTCGATAAATATGTATTAGCTCTAAAATGGCTCAAAAGTTATTTATTTATTTATTTTATCATAGGAACCTTCATTTTATCCAAACAGCAATTGTAGCCAAGTGTATTCAATATTTTATTAAAAATGGGAAGCCCTGTTTGAGCCCTGGAGTCAGTTGAGCTAAAGGCAGTCTCTTGAAGACTGCCCTCCTGACTGAGCTCACGTCCATCAAGAGGGTAGGGGACCTGCAGGCATTCTCTGTCAGCGACACATGCCTGGAGTTCGTTCCGGAATACTCTCACGGGGTCCTGAGGTCCCAACCGAGCAATATGCCCAAGGTTCCCATGACCCTGTTTAGGGATCAGGTGGTGAACCTTCAAGCGAAGCTGCCCCAGGTGGAGACAGACCCAGCCTTTTCGTTGCTGTGTCCGGTGCGTGCTTTGCGCATCTACTTGGATCGCACGCAGAGCTTTAGAGGCTCTGAACAGCTCTTTGTCTGCTTTGGAGGACAGCGGAATGGGAGCTCTGTCTTCAAACAGAGGATCGCCCACTGGGTCGTTGAGGCCATCGCTTTGGCATACCACGCCCAGGACGTGCCACCCCCCTTGGGGCTTCAGGCACATTCCACCAGAAGTGTGGAGGCCTCCTGGGCCCCAACCAATGGTGCCTCTTTGGCAGACATCGGTAGAGCAGCGGGCTGGGCAACAACCAATAAATTCATGAGGTTCCTCAATCTCCGGGTTGAGCCGGTTCATCCCGTGTGTTGTCAGGTACGAACAGGTAAGTTGGCGGGACAACTGGCCGGGTGTACTGCTTGCGTATAGCGCCTTTCTCCTCCTGGAGGGGGAGACGTGCACTTTTACCCCCCAGCCGTGTTCACGAGACCCTGGATGTCCTTCCTCCTTAGCCCTGTGATAGGCAAGTTCGCGGAGAAACTCAATGCCAGCCCAGTACGTGTGCTAGTAGGCCCTGTACTGGGGTAGGTGCTCCACATGCGCTGGTTACCTGTCTGTAACCCCATGTGATGTATCTTCGGTGAGACGGTTTCCCCGTTGGTAAACCCGCGTCTTCCTTGGGCAGAGTCCCCTCTGCCACCGGTCACCGTGTTTGTTGAGCTCCGTCCCCTCTGGGTAGGACTTACCACGGGGACTTCTCCACATGCGACACTGCCGACAAAACTTGGTAAGCCCATTTGACGTATTTCCACACATTACCTCCCCTTTGGATAGGGTGTGGTCTCCACAGTGTCTTCCCCTTGGGAGTCACACCCCCCGATGTGGACACTTATGGCCCCCAGTCGATCGAGTTCCACTCTTTTTTGGGGAGAAAAAAGAGGAGAAGAGGCCACAGCTGGGGTAGCCTGTCCCAATTTTTTGGGCAGTAGACTTGTCCCCGAGGTGCAGGGGACCATACGACACTCGTAGGATCATTGGGGGAGGTTATGTGATGGCCAGGTGCGCTGCTACGAGGCATGCAGTGGTCTGCCCATCTCGCATCGCCAGTCCACGTAACACAGTTCTGCTAGTTGTGGCGTTTCGTATAGGGACCCCTAGTGTCACTACATTGACACAACGTCGAGTGAGTGACAGACAGGGAACATCCTGGTTACTTTCATAACCTCCGTTCCTTGATGGAGGAAACAAGATGTTGTGTCCCTCCTGCCACAACACAGAACTACCCGCTGAAATGACCGGGACCTTGTCTCGGCTCCTCAGCACAAAACCTGAATGAGTGGTTGCGAGCCAGCTCCTTTTATACCCGTATGTCTGGGGGAGTGGCATGCTAATTCCACTCGCCAATTCCCATTGGCCTTTTCTCAAAGATCAGAGGTTTGTTTGGGGCTCCCAAGGGTGACCCCTAGTGTCACTATATCGACACAACGTCTCGTTCCCTCCATCAGGGAACGGAGGTTACGAAAGTAACCAGGACGTTTTATAATCACATTATAAATAATGACCATATCGCCATTTTTATGTTATTTTTATTAATTGTGCAGCCCTGAAGGATCGTGAAATTAGTCTACTGATGGTCTTTATGAAACTTACTGGCCAAATAAAAAGCACATTAAAATCATCACAATATTTACGATATTGCTTAATTTTTTCAGCAAAATCGTGATTATATCGTGAATATTCAATATTACGCCAAGCCCTTACTTACATGCACTTTACAAGTTCGATTTTAGTCAAACTAAAACAATAATCATGTAAGCGCTTTATAGTTCAACTGAAATCATACCTGTTTTTTTTGCGAAGTCATACTATCAGACCTAGATAATGTGACTGTAGCTCAGCTTTATACAGCATATGTACACGCTAATTGTGTCATATATACAGTACTTAGAAAAATTAAGACTGTAGCCCGACTACGCAAAAACAAAAACTTTGCCGTAGCTCGATTGTAACTGTGCATGTAAACGCATTGAGTGATTGCATTTATATGCACAAGAATATTCCGACAGTCTGGTTCCTGAAGTAAAAATCCCATTAATTTTTTCCATAAACTAATTGATAAACCTTTAAGACCTACCATAAGCTCTGAGGTTGGTCATCGAAAGTATTTGCTTCTGTTGAAGCCATCCGTCTGCGTTATTTCAACTTCATTGTTTAAAAATTGTCTTTAATAGTGGAATTCCTGTTGAACAACTACACTACCCATGGTCCAGCATAGAAAGCTTCACCAATCAGTGAACCACGGCCAACAAGGCCAGCGAAATATGCCTGGAAGCGACCGCCCCCTCCCATGATGCACTCTGAATGACGCGAACGAGTCGGTCTCCCTGCGCTCATATACAGATAATTCACCATTGTTGATAATTCATTGTTGCGCAGAAAATCAACATAATATAGTGTTTATTTGTAAGAATATAGTACTCATTTCTCTTTTAATAAACAAAGAAATAGATATCCTGTGATAGTAAATTTAAATAGATATGAAATAATCATAAACAATATAATTTATGGAAGTGCGGGTAAAAAAACAACACTCTTACATACCTAGGGTCTCTAAAGACCCTATACACTTTTGGTACTTAAACCATTATATATATATATATATATATATATATATATATATATATATATATACAGTTGTGCTCAAAAGTTTGCATAACCTGGCAGAAATTGAGAAATTTTGGCATTGATTTTTAAAATATGACTGATCATGCAAAAAAAATGTCTTTTATATAAGGATAGTGATCATATGAAGCCATTTATTATCACATAGTTGTCTGGCTCCTTTTTAAATCATAATAATAACAGAAATCACCCAAATAGCCCTGATCAAAAGTTTACATACCGTTGAATGTTTGGCCTTGTTACAGACACACAAGGTGACACACACAGGTTTAAATGGCAATTAAAGTTTAATTTCCCACACCTGTGGCTTTTTAAATTGCAATTAGTGCCTGTGTTTAAATAGTCAATGAGTTTGTTAGCTCTCACGTGGATGCACTGAGCAGGCTAGATACTGAGCCATGGGGAGCAGAAAAGAACTGTCAAAAGACCTGCATAACAAGGTAATGGAACTTAATAAAAATGGAAAAGGATATAAAAAGATATCCAAAGCCTTGAAAATGCCAGTCAGTACTGTTCAATCACTTATTAAGAAGTGGGAAATGCAGGGATCTCTTGATACCAAGCCAAGGTCAGGTAGACCAAGAAAGATTTCAGCCACAACTGCCAGAAGAATTGTTCGGGATACAAAGAAAAACCCACAGGTAACCTCAGGAGAAGTACTGGCTGCTCTGGAAAAAGACGGTGTGGTTGTTTCAAGGAGCACAATACGACAATACTTGAACAAAAATGAGCTGCATGGTCGAGTTGCCAGAAAGAAGCCTTTACTGTGCCAATGCCACAAAAAAGCCCGGTTACAATATGCCCGACAACACCTTGACACGCCTCACAGCTTCCAGCACACTGTAATTTGGAGTGACGAGACCAAAATAGAGCTTTATGGTCACAACCATAAGCGCTATGTTTGGAGAGGGGTCAACAAGGCCTATTGTGAAAAGAATACCATCCCCACTGTGAAGCATGGTGGTGGCTCACTGATGTTTTGGGGGTGTGTGAGCTCTAAAGGCATGGGGAATTTTGTGAAAATTGATGGCAAGATGAATGCAGCATGTTATCAGAAAATACTGGCAGACAATTTGCATACTTCTGCACTAAAGCTGTGCATGGGACTCTCTTGGACTTTCCAGTACGACAATGACCCTAAGCACAAGGCCAAGTTGACCCTCCAGTGGTTACAGCAGAAAA
This sequence comes from Myxocyprinus asiaticus, assembly GCF_019703515.2. Taxonomy (NCBI): domain Eukaryota; kingdom Metazoa; phylum Chordata; class Actinopteri; order Cypriniformes; family Catostomidae; genus Myxocyprinus; species Myxocyprinus asiaticus. The sequence continues at coordinate 13,083,350 of NC_059346.1, read as the reverse complement.
AGGTGAAGGTTCTGGAGTGGCCATCACAGTCTCTGTGACCTTAATATCATCGAGCCACTCTGGGGAGATCTCAAACATGCGGTTCATGCAAGACAACCAAAGACTTTGCATGACCTGGAGGTATTTGCCAAGACGAATGGGCAGCTATACCACCTGCAAGAATTTGGGGCCTCATAGACAATTATTACAAAAGACTGCACGCTGTCATTGATGCTAAAGGGGCAATACACAGAATTAAGAACTAAGGGTATGCAGACTTTTGAACAGGGGTCATTTCATTTTTTTCATTGTTGCCATGTTTTGTTTTATGATTGTGCCATTCTGTTATAACCCACAGTTGAATATGAACTGTAGAAATAAAAAATAAAAGAAATGTGTTTTGCCTGCTCACTCATGTTTTCTTTAAAAATAGTACATATATTACCAATTCTCCAAGGGTATGCAAACTTTTGAGCACAACTGTATTTACACACACGACCGGTCAAATGTTTTGAGACACTTACTCATTCTTTATTATGATGTTTTTTTGTTTGTTTGTTTGTTTGTTTGTTTGTTTTTTACATTTTAGAATAATAGTAAAGTCATCAAAACTATGGAATAACATAAATTGAACTATGGGAATTATGTTGTGACTAAACAAAATCCAAAATAAATCAAAACTGTGTTATATTTTAGCAAATGTTGTTGCAATTTTGACAACAGCCTCTAACCCTTATCAAACGTGATTAGAAAATAAAAAATAAAAGAAAACATGTTTTTGGACATGGGCTGCACTCAGAGAAGGTTAAAGAATGATTAGGCAGAGCAGTTTGTCTGTAGAACAGAGAATCCTCTCGTGTGAAATGTGCACTGTCTGATCAATATTCCTGTCATGCTGCATTAATCTCCATATAGAATGTCACCTTAATGCCAGAGATACACAGCAGTTTCTGCTGCTCGGGTGCCTGTTAAAAGTATGGATCAGAGCCAGTGTTTAGCTGATGGGTTGCCAGCATTGCCAATGTCAAGCTAGTTTTGAGCCAACAACATTTTATGGGATATGGGTTTTTTTAATGGCCAATACCGATATGTAGAGAGCAGGATGGTCGATATAAATGCAGATAAACATAATACAATTTAACAACAGCAAATCAGATGTACACAATATTCCTTAAGTGAAACAAACACTATTTTATGCAATATATATTTTTTAATTTGCATAAACTTGAAAATAAAAAATCTTGAAAACTAAAAGTTTTGACTATCCATTGACAAATCTACTGGTAGATTTTGGAACTGACACAAGGGAAAGTTAACACTTCTGTTAATCGGGCAAGCACACGATACATTTTTGCTGAATAGCCAAATATATGCCAATTAATCAGCCTGGCCGATATATATCGGTCTCCCACTACTTGAAACTAAAGGTTTCAAAATATTAAGTTCTCCTATTTGTGTCCCACATGAAAGAAATATTTGATCTCTTTAATATCTCCTCTCTTTTTTTTCTCCTAGACGGCAATAAGATTAAAAAGAGTGCCAATGGAAACTTTTGCTTACTTTAAATCCTGAGAAAAAAAGTGTTCCTGTAGCTCAACCAATGGCGCAAGCAACAACAAGGTCATGAGTTTGATTCCCAGAGAATTCCTCCATGGAGTGTAAAAATGTATACCATGAGTGCACTGCAAGTTGCTTTGTATATAGTAAGTAAAATGCAATAAAAAGGCCCTTGTAATCTAAGGGAGTTTTCCCTTGCAATGTTACTTTTGGATTCCTCACTTTGTAAAGGTCCTTTGGAACAATTTGAATTGTATAAAGCACTATAATAATGAATTGAATTGTATTTAGATCTGCAAAAGTCTGAAATTTCAATATGAACTCAAACATTTCTTATTACATTTTCCAAGACAAAACTAGGTGAGCTATGCACATTACTTTTAGAGCTCTATGCCCTTCTGTACATTAACAATGGTCTCCTATGTTTCTATTGTTATTTCACCTGAGAAAGTTTATGACATTTCATTTTACATGACATCTGAGGTAAGCCATTCACTTTTGCTACCTACAGTTGTAGTCAGAAGTTTGCATACACCATAGCCAAATACATTTAAACTCAGTTTTTCACAATTCCTGACATATAATCATAGAAAATTTTCCCTGTCTTAGGTCAGTTAGGATCACTACTTTATTTTAAGAATGTGAAATGTCAGAATAATAGTAGAGAGAATTATTTATTTCAGCTTTTATTTCTTTCATCACATTCCCAGTGGGTCAGAAATTTACATACACTTTGTTAATATTTGGTAGCATTTCATTTAAATTGTTTAACTTGGGTCAAACGTTTTGGGTAGCCTTTGTTGTCCTTAAGCCATTTTGCCACAACTTTGGAGGTATGCTTGGGGTCATTGTCCATTTGGAAAACCCATTTGCGACGAGTTTAACTTCCTGGCTGATGTCTTGAGATGTTGTTTCAATATATCCACATAATTTTCCTTCCTCATGATGCCATCTATTTTGTGAAGTGCACCAGTCCCTCCTGCAGCAAAGCATCCCCACAACATGATGCTGCCACCCCCATGCTTCACGGTTGGGATGGTGTTCATTAGCTTGCAACCCTCACCCTTTCTCCTCCAAACATAACGATGGTCATTATGGCCAAACAGTTCAATTTTTGTTTCATCAGACCAGAGGAGATTTCTCCAAAAAGTAAAATCTTTGTCCCCATGTGCACTTGCAGACTGCAGTCTTGCTTTTTTTATGGCGGTTTTGGAACAATGTTTTCTTCCTTGCTGAACAGCCTTTCAAGTTCTGTCAATATAGGACTCATTTTACTCTGGATACAGATACCTGTCTACCTGTTTCCTCCAGCATCTTCACAAGGTGCTTTGCTGTTGTTCTGGGATTGATTTGCACTTTCGCACCAAACTACATTCATTTCTAGGAGACAGAATGCGTCTCCTTCCTGAACGGTATGATGACTGCATGGTCCCATGGTGTTTATACTTGCGTACTATCGTTTGTACAGATGAACGTGGTACCTTCATGCGTTTGGAAATTGCTCCCAAGGATGAACCAGATTTTGTTTTTGTTTTTTTCTTTTTTTTAGGTCTTGGCTGATTTCTTTTGATTTTCCCATGATGTCAACCAAAGAGGCACTGAGTTTGAAGGTAGGCCTTAAAATACATCCACAGGTACACCTCCAATTCAGTACACCTCCTATCAGAAGCTAACTGGCTAATTGTCTAAAGGCTTGACATCATTTTCTGGAATTTTCCAAGCTGCTTAAAGGCACAGTTAACTTAGTGTATGTAAACATCTGACTCACTGGAATTGTGTTATAGTCAGTTTTAAAGTAAAACAATCTGTCTGTAAACAATTGTTGGAAAAATTACTCATGCCATGCACAAAGTAGATGTCCTAAACGACTTGCCAAAACTATAGTTTGCTAATATTATATCTGTGGAGTGGTTAATTTTTATTTTTTTTTTTTTAATGACTTCAACCTAAGTGTATGTAAACTTCTGACTTCAACTGTATATAGTATAGTATTGTACCAAACATAATCAAAGGGACATGCATTTAGAGGCCTGTTGTGGCTCCCACAGATTAGCATGCAACAAACAGAACTTCAGTTGTCATGGGAACTATGATCAAGAGGTTAACTGCAGTCATTACATCCACTCAGAATCATGGGCAGTTGTAAGTACACCCAAGCTGATTTTAATAGATTTTAGTTGAGCACAAACATTAGATCTCTGCTACAGGACACTCTGTGCTGACCGTGCTGCCAACAAAACTTTAATATGTTCATGTAAACACTGGAATAATTTATAGACACTAAGCTGGGACAAAGAAACATTTCACAACTCTGATTTTATTATTTCATGTTTTCTCTCTCCCTCTCCCTCTCTCTTTTTCTCTTTCATTGGCTGTTTTTCATGCAAACTTATGACACGATTAAGTCATAAGTTGGAGCTCAGAATATGTAAACAAAATACTGTGATTATGTTAATGTGTTTATGCTCATAATTAGAGTAACCATAATTGCAGTGCAATATGTGAAGCAAAGTAATTTTAATTGCAAAATACAGGCATGTATACATTTAAATACAATTTTCACTCTGACCAAAGTGTTCATGTGCTAGTACTGCAAATGGATTATTTGTTAACAGGGTGAGAAATTAATACCCGGACGTATGCGGGTACTTTTTGGGCAGTGGCATGTACTTTTGCCTCATCTGCCAGCCACTATTGTTACTTTAAAACATATGTTGTTGCCTATTAAAAGAAAAAGCACACATGTTGAACATTTGATTTAGATTCTGAAATACTTTGACAAAGAACAGACCAAAGAAAAGCTAGCAAGTTCTCTGTTATTAACCGTTCATTCAGATAATCAGTAACACTCTTGGGATCTTAAAAAAGAGTTTATGCTTATAGTTTTATGCGACATGGACAATTTATGGACATAAAATAAATACAGCAGTAACAAAAAGGCTTAGAAAATGTTGTGCTGTGGGTTGGGATGCAAGTGACTGGCAATAAAATGGTAAAATGTCATGCAAACATTTTAATCGGCACTGCCTTACTCTGATCTTTGGGTATATTTAGACTATTTGTGTATAAGTAAACATAGTCATTGAAAATTATAAACAGTAGAACCACAAACCTTTGCAGCCATTATTATGAATAAAAGTATAAAGGCAGAACACAGTGGGATCAGAGACATTCAGTGGGAAAGTGCAATTAAATAGAGAAAAACATTACCTTTGTCTAAAGATTAGTGTTTCTGCTTTAATCAAATGTGGATGAATATAGATTTTTGGGGGGAGCTCATTAACCTATTTTCTTCAGTGTATTAGAGATATTATTAGGGATACACCGATACCGATACTGGTATCTGAATCGGGTCCGATACCACGCTCATGTACCGGTACTCGTACTCGTAAAAATGCTCTGATACCAAAAACCAATACCATCTGACGTACGAATGTCATTACGAAAACATTCAGCACACAAATTAAAATCACATCATGTCCTAGTGAGATTATTTAACAGCAAAAGCTGCGATTTAACGAGATAAATAGATAATTTGCACGTGCAGCGTTTTAAACGTGAGTGCTTGTGAATGTGCAGAGCCGGTGTTGTGCAGGCATAGAGACACAAACTGCTCATACCTTTAGAGATCCTTGACTCATACACGGAAAACAGTATTATGCGCATCGCATATTCTGTTTGTAGCAGATGACAGCAGGCAGAGCGCTAATTCACTTTTTAGCACGAGTCATACACAAACTGCATATTTATTTATTTAAATATTAGCCTTTTGCGGTTTAATAATTACTGTGATTCATGTAGCGACCTGCTTTTCTGAATTGGGAATCTGCCGTCATTACCTCAGAGCTCCTTGGTCTAACAACACAGAAACACTTCAAAATAAAAGCTCCGCCAAGATAAAAGCTCAATTTAAAAGAAAAAAGTATGACAGAAATAGATCACTACTATATAGTTATGTAATATTCACTGTTATACTACAACTACCACTAATAATAAATCAATAGTAACTGCATTATATTTAAGCAATATCTCACATCTGTGATATTCGATTATGCAGCACTTTATTTGACAAAAATAACTCCAATGCTGTATTTAGGATTGTGTGAGGGTCTGTATAAAATCACTTCATTTGATAAAAATAATAAAATTTCATGTTGTAAATTAATTGTTATACTTTCATTTGATTAAAGTTTTAATTTATTTATTTAAACACAATTTTGATGATAAAATTGAAATAAACTACTGATATTGAGTTCAGAAACAAAAACAGTTATCAGACTCGGTATCGGAGAGTACTAAAAAAGTAGCGGTACTCGTACTCGTTCTCAAAAATAATGGTATCGGAACATCCTTAGATATTATTGTATCCCTGTGGGATATGGGAAATAATGTTTTGGATGCATTCCAGCTAAAATCCCCACTTGATTAGATGTAATAAGCTTATGGGCCAATTGCAATACCTTTGAAATATGATATCAAGGCAGACTTTCAAATACCTCTCTTGACGGTACGAAAGGACAGTCAAACTGGTGCTGAGAGACACAGTTGATAAACATAATGCTGAGTTAATGGATATGTAAAATTTGTTTACAGTCCAGTCAAAAGAAATCAAAGCACTCTAACCAATGAAGTCTATCCATTAGCATTCCCATTAGTGGCAGTTTCTTAGCTGGAGAATGCAGGCCTGACCATCTTTTCTCACCAGCCAAATCCTTGTGACTTAATTGTAACTGAAATGTTAATTTAAATATTTGGTCACACTTTTTATTAGGTGGCCTTAACTACTATGTACTAACATTAAATATATACAAGACTAGGTATTTACTGTGTAACTACACATTGTTCTGCAAAATGTCCACATTTGCTGCTACTGAGTTTGAGGTACGGGTAGGTTTAGGAGTAAGGTTAGGTTAGGGTTAGGATTAGGGGTTAGAGGTTTTGGGGTAAGGGTTGGGTTAGGGGTAAAGTTAACAGTGTAACTACAAATGTAATTAAATGCAAGTATTTTTTAAAATGTAATTACAATGTAACAACATGTATGAACATAATAAGTACATTCTATCAAATGGCTACCTAGTAGTTAAGGCTACCTAATATAATGTGGATCCAAATATTTTAATACAGGTCTCACAAAAAAAAAAAAAAAAAAAAAAAAAAAACATTAATAGCAAAGTTCTACATAATATCATAGTTGGACATCTGTGTAAAGGAGATATGCTGGATGTTTTATAATGCCTCTTATTTTTCATGTAGTGCAACAGCAAAGCATTAATGTCCTCAGAGACCCGAGCGTGACTTCTGTATGCATTTTACATTTCCCCTTTTGATTTGTAACTAGTAGCACATAATAAACTAAAAACTCTAGAGCAAATAGTTTTTCTAAAAATTGATGGCAGCATATGTGGACAGCGGTTGTGAACAAGTTGTGACATTTTAAATAATACAAAGCTATAGAAAGTTAGATTTTTTTTAATGAAATTGTTTATTATTGTAACAATTAAAGATGGAAAAGGAGGGAGCTGGGAACGGCTTGAAAAACACATAGACATTTAATGACACCTTTCAGTGTGTAAAGAAGCAAAAACACACACTGCTTTTCAGCCAGCTACATCAAATCATAAAACACACACAAGAACGGGGACAAGCTTTGTGCATCTCTCTCCTGTCTGCCGCTGTCTCTTCTCCTTAAATACTCCCGCCTCCCCTCGCTTGAACATGAGGCCGGTGTGGCACACAGGTGGAATTCATTTGCCACTTATCTTCCTGGCCTCGCTCTGCCCAGATGCCACTCGGCTTCGCCCTGCTCTCCACAATTATGTTTCCAGGAGTGTTGGTTATTCATGTTTTTGTGTCATTACAAATAAGAATAATTAATTCTGATTCAAAGTAATGGCCAGCATCATACAGTCACTGCCAACCATGTTAAAATAAAATTATACATTATAAATTCTTAATCAATGTAATGATTACCATTATTCCAGTCTGCCAAACATGTTGTGTGGTCCAAACATCATCTGCTGCCTGAAACTGAACTTTTGGTCAGATTTTAGGAGTGAATGCTCTAGAGATATAGGATGATCCCTTTCTCCCTATTTAGTCAATGACTTAACCTCCAGTGTGCTGTCCGTCTTCACTGGTCTCAGAACAGTTTGATATGCACTTTATTTTCATCCTAACTCCATATAAAGCCTCTAAAAGCAATATTTTTCAGCTTTTGGATGAACCCATTGATTCTCAGTCTGGTAATGCACAGTAAATATGTGCTAAAGTACACTTTGTTTAGCAACGTGGCGTTTAGCGATATATCGCTCACATTTTTAAATTGGCATATCGGGTGAAACTAGAGACTTTAATCTTTTGACTCAAACAGGTTTCAATGTAAAAACTTAATTAGGTTTCTTACCAGATGTAGTTTTGTTGGCGTTTCTCCCAATGACAAACTTTGCTGCAATCTGTGACATGTTTTTTGTCACATGACTCTGTACATTGAAAGTTTAACCCATTACTGACGGCACAGAATCTCCTGAACTGAGATCAGTCAGTTTAAATTAATTTAAATTATACATTGCGTATAGCGAAGCAAAAATACAATGTCTGTGCTGGGTCGCACGAGGATATACTCTATATCAGCAGGAGACATTGTCCCAGCCTCAAAAACGTTATGACAGCTCTGACATCTTTGATAACTATTGCATGTCTTGTGACCAGTTGTGATATTCTAATGTTTAAATGTATATTTTTGTTATGGCATGAATGCCTTCATGGAGAGGAAGGTTTTCAGCTATTAAAACCTTCTGTTTTACTCTGTTCCTCACACGGAGCTGTCATATGGCTGGCTTCAGAGGACTTTTAATGCTTTTTTGTCATTTTTTAGATACAATTATTGTGACTGTATTTTAATCTGCCTGTTACGTCTTTTGCATTGTTGAGAAGTGGTTAGGTTTAGGCTTAGGGGTAGAATTAGGTGTTCAAAAATATCTATATTAAAGTGTAATGTAACTAAAATTATTGTAACTAAATTTACCTGCCTGTTACATATTTTATATAGTTTATAAGTGGTTAGGTTTAAGGGTGAGGCTGGGTTAGGGGATCTAAAATATCAATATGATATTATAATGTAACTAATATATTTATAAGTAAAATAAAACATTGTGGTTAAACCTACTTATAAATCCGAAGACTGCCAAGCCTATGATACATTCCTCTGAACAGAGGTGAGGAATACAGCGCACAAATAATATGGATTTTTCATGCTGAATAAAACTTGTATCATTCCAAAAGAAACAAAAAGAGACCAGGGCATGGTGTTTATCTTGAGATAAAAGAGTGTAAACTTGATGTGCCTTTAAGCTAGTTAAAATCTTCACATTTTGTCAGTTTGATATGTTCAAAAACATTTTCTCTAGAAATTAATGGAGCCTCTCTCTACAGTGTAGAAAAGAACACTTGGTAATGGATTTGATGTTTTAAAAGATTGATTGGATTTCTATGGAAATGGAGCATGCCTTCCCTGATGTTTCATGTTCACCCTTTGATGTCATGACACATGGGAAGCAGCTTCTACCTCATTTTAGGAAAGCAATTTTCCTTTTCTCCATAGCCTTCAGGAGACCTCTTTAAAAAAAAGCATCATAAACGGTGTAATCACAGTTTATGACTCTCTGTAAGTGGCAGTGAACTCTCTGACTGTGCAATCAAAATCAGCTATTATATTAGGACAAGAAGCAAAATATTTAACAGAATCCATGCCCAACAATTTACCTTCCGTCATTCAAAATTCTGCTTTCAAAAGTAGTTTTTTGGATATTCATCGCAAATAAGGATAGATATTATTTTTTTTTACCTTAAAGCACTCTTTTAGCATTGGCTGTGTGGATTGCAGCTCTAGTAAACACAAAACTTCAGGGCACATTTTTGATGAATAGGTGCTTGGTCTAAACGGTTGTTATAAACTAGTTAGAGGCTTCAGTTTTATTTGGGCCCAGCCAGCTGATCCATAGCTAATGTGCTGCAGCCCAGTGGCATGTATCATTGGGAGTCGAGGGAAAGATGTTTGCCGAGGACTTATTTGAGTGTAACCCTGACAGCATGGCGAGAAAGATAGAGAGTTTTGGAATAAACTTGGCCAAATCATTAGGCAAAAAATTTAATCAGAAGTTACACTTGGAATTTAAAAGTAATGCATGCGGTTGTGTACCCTTAAAGTTTAAAAGAGGAACAAGATGAAAAAAGACACAAATTTGTAATATATCTTGATTTGCACATTTCTAATTTCTGCATATATGTCAATCTCTCTTTAGCCGCTTTTCCACCATTAATGAATGGTTCTTGTTGCGGAACCATGCTGTTTCCATAACGATCCAGGCTTATTGGCATGGTTATGTTTTTGTTTTTTTCCCACTGTGGTACTGCGAAATCAGGTGAGCATTCATGAGTCGTCACGTCAGTAAAGCAGTTCCACCAGCACGGTTCTCTGTCCTAAGTATGGTTAGTTAACCATGGTGAGAATTCCGGTGCCGGGAACGGTATGTAATTGTACCTTTTCGAACCGCGCTCAAGCGGAAATGCTACTGGAAAATGCTCTGTTTCAAAATCTAGTGAACTGCCTTGCTGTCTCTTGTCTAAGGCAGCATCCTAACCAAGATGGAACCACATAAGTGACTAATTTGGAACACTACAGTAGATAGGCAGCAACTCAGTTTGCCACACAAATAGCACCCTGCATAAGACTCAACTCACAATTGATTCCAATGGAGTTTGAAAGAGACGTTGGCATGTTGCTAAGGATAGGCTTGTAATTCTCTAATAAGAATAAAAATACATAGCACACACAAATATTGTGTAAAATCGGGTACATTTTAAATAGACTGTACTATTTTTTAATTGATACTTTTTTAGTTCTACTGTGACTGTTCCTGCGAGGTATAGGACTCTACAATAATTACTATTTTGATGTATATGATTAAATATTAATTTCAATCTCAGCTTGGAAACATTGGGAAAGATTATTTAAACATGAAAAAAGATTAAGACTTGCCGTAGGATAGCACTTTAGGCATGAAAATATTAAGAACATTTTAAGAAAATTTTAAGAAAATATCAGATTTAGTTCATTCATTCAATTTAAATTATCATACCTTGAAGTAATTTCTTATTTTGAATTCATTTTCTCTTATTTCCCCTTAATAGTGAAAAGGTTTATATATATATATATATATATATATATATATATATATATATATATATATATATATATATATAATTTTACTGTCCATCGGCATATTGCATTTTTCAGCAGATTCAAGATTTCTATGTATTTAACAGTCTAAGCAAGTGCATATTATTTGACCATTATACTTTAGATCAGACTTTTCACAAAAGTGTACAAAATCAGACCACCTACAATCAGCTTGATAAGATGTTTACATTATTTACACAATCAGCTTGATAAGATGTTTACATTATTTACACTGTAGCAGATACTGTGGAGTTCACCAAAGACAACGTGTAATGTTTATTTCTTACCATGAAAAATTCCATCTTGCTTCATTGGTTCAGCAGTGCCAGGAGACCTGACATCAATTTCAGTCTGTCTTAGGATATTCAGCAGAAGAATGTTTACCTCTGGATGGCTGGGACCTCCATGCTATAAAGGTTGCATGCAGTATGGTGTCTTGTCCACACTACATCTGGACTTTAACCCGCTGTTGTTTGTATTTCCAAGGTGCTTGTGTCATTTTGTCTCATCTTCCACTCCCCTCGCAATCTTGTTACTTAAAGCTGAGGGTGTCAAAGTTTCATACTGACTCATCATGAGCTGACTGCTGGTGAAGCCTCTGAGAGTTTGGGCTGAATTACATTACCCCTCAAGGGTGGTCTCTATTTTTTCCATTTGTCAGATTCTATGGATGGGAAAGAGGAAAAGTAGGCCTACAGGAGAGTTTGTTCAAGCACTGCAAGGGAAAGTATATGTGAGTGATCAGTTACTGTATCATATGTGCTTTGGCTCATAATAGACTTGTACTAGACTATACAGATTATAATTTTTACAATATGAATTTAGCCATGTATTATGCTGCAGTTCCTAAAAACGTTACCTGCAAAATGGCAAATTGATTCCTCAAACTCTAGTATTATTGTTCCCTTGATATGCCACATCTACAGAGGCAGAATATTTGTACGAATGAACAGAGGCAAAGCTATGTGGCGTTATAATGGATTAGAGAGTGCACAGGATATGTTTTGAGCACGCACACGCACTCAGTGTGCAAGAGCAGGGAGATTTAATAAAAGCGCAGCGTATATTTGAGAGCGCACATCCAGTTTTGTTCGAGAGTGAAAGGAAATCCACATGCAGAGATTCGCGCTCACACAAGCGGTACATGGATGTGCCCTTGCATGACATGCATGTGCTCTTAACATTTAACATTATTATAATACCATAGAGCTACGGTCTATTAAGCTATTAATTTATCGTCTCAATACATTTTTATTGTATTTATTTATCTTTTGATTTTACTTACGTGAAATGTCCACTATGTGGCGTTAAAAGCAAGTTATATTTTCTCCCAGTGATATGGTTTTTAAGGTAAATGCTTTAGTGAGTTTTAAATCAACAAAATACACCTCCCTACCCTAAACTTTTTACCTAAACCTAACCGATAATGTCATAAAAAGCAAATGTGACATGAAAAATGCAATTGCTGAAGCAAACACATCATTGTTTTGTGCTTCTGTGACACATTTGGCTCACGTGTCAACTCACGTCCTCTTCAGGACTCGTACCCCAGACCTCTGCAAGTGTAACACTCTATCAGCTGAGCTACTGCACAATTTGATTGTGGTCGAACAAGCTTGTAAATGAAGTTCAGTCATGCCAACTCTCAGAAAGATTTAGCATGTGATTGTGGGAATGATATATTGATGGGATATTGGTCTTGGCAGACTAGATCTGCTATGCTGCTGTTACTGCTGCTGCAGAGCAAGTACGGAGGCTTGCTACTGCTAGAAATACACATAAATGCTGAGATAGGGTTTCAGAGAAAAAACTCTCACAGTGTGCTGCAGAGAAACCAGCTTAACTGCAAAATTAAGCCATTTAAATAAAACACAAGGAGAGAAATGCAAGATGATTGGCTACCCAATACAAGTCAGAGAGCCAGTCAGCAGTGTTGTAGTACTCGAGATCGGTCTCGAGACCACTTTTTGTCGGAATCGACCGCATTTTTACTCGGTCTTGTCTCGGTCTCAGACAAAGAAGACTCATGATTTTATTTCAAGACCGGTCAAGACCACAACTGTGGGGATATCACTAAATTGCCTGTACATCGTCTGATTCATTTGTTAACATCATTACTGTGATTGGATGTAAAACTTCCTGCTTCAAATGCAAGCAGTAACTTGACTCATTTATCATTTGAAATTGTTGTTACTGTTAACGGCTGTTACCCCGCCCCCCTTCACACGCACTCCAAGAAAGTGAATGTGGGAGACAGGAGAAGAAACTGTGGCTGTCTGAGAGATGTCAGAGAAATCTTCTGTAATATAATTTGGCTACCTAAACCAGTGTTTCCCAACCACTGTGCCCACTAGTGTGCCATGAAGGATTGTCATGTGTGCCATGGAAAATTATCAAATTTCTCAAAATAAATAAATATCGTTTTTTTCCTGGTATTTTAGTGAACGCATAGACATGGTAGAAGTGTGTTAAAGTTGCCAATCCAGTATATCTTCCATTACAAAGTATTTTATGCAACCAGTTTAAATATTTTGTCCATCATAATATTATTGTTCTAACAAACTCTAGTCCGCTGTCAAACGCAACTCCTCACATTCCCACAAAATGATGCTTCATCATCACACTAGTAGTAAAAACATTCAGTCAGCGAACCGAATAAATTAATAGAATACAACAGGTGTATTGTTTTACTCAAAGACTAAAGCTGTTTACAGGGTTGGGGAGTAACAGAATACATGTAACGGGATTATGTATTTAAAATACAAAATATAAGTAACTGTATTCCACTACAGTTACAATTTAAATAATTGGTAATTAGAATACAGTTATATTCAAAAAGTATTTTGATTACTGAAGAGATTACTTTGCATTTTATTGTCATTTGTTTCATTTAATCTTTAGTCCTTTCAGATGGAAAACATTTATACATATAAATGATGTGATCCAAAGAGCATTTGAACAGCGGTGAAACACTTTCTTATGATGTGTTACATTCATACAAGCAGACAGAGAAGTACGTTTGAAGTAAGGTTGGAGCCAAAGAAATATAAATAAACCTTGTGTAAATTGTCAGATTTACGCTAAGCTAAAATGCTATTTCTAGCCATTTTACATGCACGTTACCAGGCACGATCATATTTTTTTTATCAAGAAAATTCACGTTGGATCATAATTTCTTTTTTCTAGTAAGACCTTTGCTGTCTCCTGTCTAAGGCAGCATCCTAACCAAGATGGAACCACATACAATCATATTCTTGATAATAATTTTTGTATTGTTTTCCTGTAAAAAAATATCTCAATCAATCAGTTTAATTGATCTTGTTTTAGAAACAACACTGCATAAGATATTTAGGTTTTTCAGAGAATGTATTTTTAACATACATGTGTATTTTGTCAAAACAAGTGAAAAAAACTACCAGTGCTGAAGAAGTAATCCAAATTATTTAGAATACATTACTGACCTTCAGTAATCTAACGGAATACGTTACAAATTACATTTTACAGTAAATATTCTGTAATCTGTAGTGGAATACATTTCAAAAGTAACCCTCCCAACCCTGGCTGTTTATTTGTGCACAGCATAGAGTTACAGATGTTCTGAACAGATGTGGCTTATTGTCGCATTTCTCTCATGAAACATAAAAGGAATATGAGAAACTGTTACATACAATTACTAAAAGCAAATTCTCCTGTTTTAAACAAGTCCAAAAACACCATGATACGATGAGTAGATTCTCTGTAAGCTTCACTGAGCGTGTTTGACATCTGAACCAGTGAATGGAGGCCGGGCGGCTGCCGGGTCCTAGTGCCTGCCGTATCCAACCTCTGTCAATGCGTTCCCTATCTGTCACTCACTCGACGTTGTGTCGATGTAGTGACACTAGGGGTCACACTTGGGAGCCCGAGACACCTCTGGTCTTTGATAAAAAGCCAATGAAAATTGGCGAGTGGTATTTGCATGCCACTCCCCTGGACATACGGGTATAAAAGGAGCTAGTATGCAACCACTCATTCTGATTTTCTCTTCGGAGCTGAACGGTCACGCTCACAGAGCTGAATTCCCACGACTGTTCATTCACCTCTGCTGGATCTGATGGCGCATTTCAGGGGCTTCTCCCCACTCTGCACTGGTGCAAGGCAGAAATAAGAGTATATTTCTCTAAAAGAGTGGCACACACGGAACGTCTTTTTAAAGACGTGTCTTTTTAAAGATGCCTTTCCGATTGTGTGTTATTCCTGGTTGCGCTTGTTATCTCTTGCCTTCTGACAGTCACGATCGCTGTCATTCGTGTCTGGGCACTGCTCACGCGGAGACAGAATTCGTGGATGGTCATGTTCTCATTACGAGGACATGTCCATGGCAACGATGAGGTCGCGGCTCGCCCTCGTAAGAAAGCAAGCCACCCCAGAGGCTCCCCACCTCGGTCCTTTTACCCACGGGTATGAGGCCAGCGCGGCTAGTACTGGGTGTGATTTGGGGACCCCAATGGGACTGCCTCCGCCGGGTATCCCCCCGCGGACCTCCCATTCCCCAGCATGCTCGTCTGCCCCGATCGGGCTTCTGGATGAGTCCGCCGGCTCATCTCACGGTGAGTTCGACCTCTTATTCGGAGCCCGCAAAAGTGATGAGCTCTCAAGCGCAGCATCGGAGAGTGGGCTCGTCCAGTTGGATGCGGAAGCCTCAGTCACAGATTGCCCAGTCACAGGCTGACGCGGAGATGACGACATGCTTTCCCGGGCAGCCGTGAGCGTCGGCTAGAGTGGAACTCTCTGCTCTTCCCTGAACCCTCGCGGCTCGATGACTGGTTCCTGGGCTCGCGGCGCCGCTCAAAGCCACGCCACGCCCCGTTCCTTTCTTCCCGGAAGCGCATGAAGAGCTGACAAGGTCGTAGGAGGCACTTTTTACTGCCCTGTCCCGATATTTTCAGCTTCCCCGCCCTCACTACCCTTGATGGTGGGGCGGCCAAGGGCTATTCGGCAATCCCCCGGTGGATAAAGGCGCTCACGGTGCACCTATGCCCGCAGAGCGCCGCCACCTGGCGTGGGTGCCCAAAGCCCCTGTCCATGGCCTGTAGGTTTACGTCGTCTCTGACGGCCAAGGCCTACGGTGCCGCTGGACAAGCCACCTCCGCCTGCCACGCCATGGCTCTCCTGCAAGTCCGCCAAGGCGCTAAAGGAACTGCACGAGTGTATTTCCGACCCAGGATTAATGCAGGAACTGCGCTCGGTGACCGACCTCGCTTTCCGAGTGACGGAGGTCACGGTGCGGTCTCTCGGGCGGACGATGTCCACATTAGTGGTCCAGGAGCGCCACCTTGGGCTCAACCTGGTCGAGATGGGTGAGACCGACAGGACACGATTCCTTGCTGCCCCCATCTCCCAGGCTGGCCTATTCAGCGACACCTTCAAGGACTTTGCCCAGCAGTCCTTGACGGTGGAGCAGTAGACTGAGGCTATCCGGCATATCCTGCCCCGGCACGGCTCAAGATCCCACACCCTGTCTACTCGTCGCCAAGGGCATCCCCCTGTGGTGACTGCACCGGCTCCACCGCAGCCTGCCCCTTCGGCCCGGCCCCGGCGTGGAGTCCACCGCAGGAAGCAGACGCCACCCATCTCGCGGCTGCCCAGAACCCATGAAAGTCTTCAAAGTGCCCTTGAGACGGGCGTCCCAGGGACGACGAAACCCGCTGCTCTGGAGCTGGTAAGCAGACCTCTCCATCTTTTTGTTACCTTTTGCATTTAATTGCGCTGCATGCCCAAGTGGCTGCAGTACTCAAGAGTTCAGCAAGAGCGGTTTCCTTGTTCCCTGGGTCACGTATTCGGTGTGCACGGCCGTCATCACGACCACCGTCCACCACTCTATTTGGCAGGTTTGGCACTCCAGCGGAGGTCTCCTGCCCCTGAGCGCCCAGCTGTGGCACAAATCCGCCCCCGATGTGACAGTCTCCATGGGTCACGAGGACAGGCCTTTTCCTGCCCCGTCCCAGGCTGTTCTGGGGGTGGTTACAAGGAGCCAGGTAAGTGCTTCGATGTCCCTAGACTCAACACGACCACGACATGGTGTGGCACCTCGAGCTCCGCCCCGCCGCGAGGCCCCATCTGCCGGTACATCCGACGACGTTGTCCCTTTGTTCCCCCATGCGCGGAACTTGGATGTGTGGCTTGCGCTTTCCAATCTGTCGCGATGGCTGGTCCGGACCGTCCGACTCGGCTACGCGATTCAGTTCGCCAGGCATCCGCCCAGGTTCAGAGGTGTCCACTTCACCTTGGTGTAGGAAAAAAACGCTGCTACCTTGTGCGGAGATCGCTACCCTCCTACGGAAGGGCGCGATAGAACCTGTCCCTCCAGCCGAGATGAAGAAGGGGTTTTACAGCCTCTAATTCATCGTACCAAAAAAAGGCAGTGGGTTGCGGCCAATCTTGGACCTGTGAGTACTGAACTGGGCTTTACACAGACTCCCGTTCAAGATGCGGACACAAAAATGCATTCTGGCGAGCGTCCGGCATCAAGATTGGTTCATGGCAGTAGACCTGAAGGACGCGTACATCCACGTCTCGATCCTTCCTCGACACAGACCCTTCCTGCAGTTTACATTCGAGGGTCAGGCATATCAGTACAAGGTCCTCCCTTTCAGCCTGTCCCTGTCTCCTCACAATTTCACGAAGGTCGCAGAGGCAGCCCTTGCCCCGCTAAGGGAGGTGGGCATTCGCATTCTCAACTATCTCAACAACTGGCTAATCTTAGCTCACTCTCGGGACATGTTGTGCGCACACAGGGACTTGGTGCTCTCACACCTCAGCCAACTAGGGCTTTGGGTCAACCGGGAAAAGAGCAAGCTCCTACTGGTTCAGAGCATCTCTTTTCTCGGTTCGGAGTTGGACTCGATCTCTTTGACAGCGCGCCTCATGAACGAGCACGCCCAGTCAGTGTTGGTCATCCTCAGTGGTGGCCACCCCGCTTGGGTTGATGCATATGAGACTGATTCAGCACTGGCTTCAGACTCGAGTCCTGAGATGGACATGGCACCGTGGGACACATCGCGTGGTCATCACGCCGGTCTGTCACCGTCTTTTCAGCCCTTGGACCGACCTCTCGTTTCTATGGGCAAGTGTTCCCCTAGAACTGGTCTCCAGATGCGTCGTGGTCACGACAGACCCTGTGCAAGGTCAGGGAGGATGAGGAGCAGGTCGTCCTGGTAGCACCCTACTGGCCTGCCCAGGTGTGGTTCTCGGGCCTCACGCTCCTCGCGACAGCCCCCCCTGACGAATTCCCCTGAGGAAGGATTTTCTTTCTCAGGGACGGGGCACCATCTGGCACCCACAACCAGACCTCTGGAATCTCCATGTTTGGCCCCTGGACGGGACATGGAAGATCTAATCGGTCTTTCACCTGCAATGGTAGACATGTTCACTCAGGCTAGGGCCCCCTCTACGAGGCGCCTGTATGCCTTTAAGTGGCGTCTGTTCGCTAAGTGGTGTTCTTCCCGACGGGAAGACCCCCAGAGATGCGCAGTCGGATCAGTGCTTTCCTTCCTGCAGGAGAGGTTGGAAGGGAGGCTGTCCCCTTCCACCTTGAAGGTGTACGTTGCTGCCATAGCAGCACACCACGACACAGTCGATGGTAAGTCCTTAGGGAAGCATGACCTGATCATCAGGTTCCTAAGAGGCGCCAGGAGCCTGAATCCCTCCAGACCGCGCCTCATTCCCTCATCGGACCTCTCTGTAGTTCTTCAGGGTCTACAGAGAGCCCTCTTTGAGCCATTGCAGTCAGCTGAGCTTAAGGCACTCTCCTTGAAGACTGCACTCCTGACTGCGCTCACTTCCATCAAGAGGGTAAGTAACCTGCAAGCGTTCTCTGTCAGCAAAACGTGCCTGGAGTTCGGTCCGGGTTACTCTCATGTACCTGAGACCCCGACTGGGCTATGTGCCCAAGGTTCCCACCATCCCTTTTAGGGACCAGGTGGTGAACCTGCAAGCGCTGCCCCAGGAGGAGGCAGACCCAGCCCTGTCGTCGCTGTGTATGGTGTGCGCTTTACACATCTATTTGGATCGCACGCAGAGCTTTAGAATCTCTGAGCAGCTCTTTGTCTGCTTTGGTGCACAGCGGAAAGGAAGCGCTGTCTCCAAGCAGAGGATCACCCACTGGCTCATTGACGCCATAACTATGGCATATGTCGCCCAGGACATGCCACCCCCAGTAGGGCTACGAGCATATTCTACCAGGGGTGTAGCGGCTCTCTGGGCCCTGGCCAGGGGTGCCTCTCTAACAGACATTTGCAGAGCAGCGGGCTGGGCAACACCCAACACCTTTGCAAGGTTCTACAACCTCCGGGTGGAACCGGTTTCGTCCCAGGTAGTGGCACGGGATAAGCCCGGGATAGCCAGCCAGGGGTATCCCTTGCACATAGCGCCTTCCACCTCCTTTTGAGCTGAAGATGTGTGCTATTAATTCCCAGTAGTGTTCACAAGTTTGTTCCCTGGTTGACTTCCTCCGAGCCCTGTGGCAGTCGACTTTTCGGAGAGATTTGCTTCCGGCCCAGTACACGCGCTAACTAAGAGCCCTGTTCTGGGGTAGGTGCTCCGCATGTGGTGGTTCCCTGTAAGGCTAACCCCATCCGATATATATCTTCCGCTAATTCATTTCCCTGTTGGCAAACTGCGTCTTCCTTGGGCAGAGCCCCTCTGCCCCAGTCTCCATGTTTGTAGTAACTCCTCCCCCATTGGGCAGGATCTACCTTGAAGACTCTCCACATGGTTGGAAAGACCATGTGACGTATCCTTCCACTTAAATATCCCCCCCCTCTTTGGGCGAGGTGTGGTCTCCGCTGTGTCTTCCCCTTGGGAGGGACACCCCCCAACTAAACCTGGCGGCCCAGTCGGATAACCCCCCTTCTTTTTTAGGGAGTGGGGAAAAAAAGAAGGGGAAAAGAGGCCATGACTGGGTTAAGCCTGTCTCTATCTTTTGGGTAGTAGACTTGTCCCCAAAAAGGGCCGTTCGACACTCATAACTATGTTGGGGGAGGTTACGTGTCGACCTGGTGTGCTGGCTATGAGGCACACAGTAGTCTGCCCACCACACACCGCCAGTTCACGTAACACAGTTCAGCCAATTGTGGCGTTTCGTATAGGGACCCCTAGTGTCACTACATCGATACAACGTCAAGTGAGTGACAGATAGGGAATGTCATGGTTACTTGTGTAACCTCCATTCCCTGATGGAGGGAATGAGACGTTGTGTCCCTCCTGCCACAACGCTGAACTACCCGCTGAAATGGCCGGACCTTATATCGGCTCCTCAGCATAAAATCTGAATGAGTGGTTGCATACCAGCTCCTTTTATACCTGTATGCCCGGGGGAGTGGCATGCAAATACCACTCGCCAATTTTCATTGGCCTTTTATCAAAGACCAGAGGTGTCACTACATCGACACAACGTCTCGTTCCCTCCATCAGGGAATGGAGGTTATACAAGTAACCATGACGATTTATGTTCTCTGTCAACAACGTGATTTTGACCCGGTGCGATTTATAGTCAAAATAGTATAGAAAATACAATAAATAAAGAATGAAAAATGTATTTGCTGTGCATTTGCAATAATTAATTTGCAAGAACAAATCTACAAATTGGAAAAGACAAAAAAAATTATTATCCAATTAGCACTCTCGGCATCTGTGACCTCATTATACAGCGTCCCTATGTTACTTGCATTTTTTGCATAGCTGAATTTCAAACATTGCGAGTTCACGCTACTAAGACAGACAGAAAACACAGACGATTCTTGAAAAGGAAAACTATCAATGATGGTTATGTGGGATAGTGGTGAGCCATGGGATTTTTTAATCGTAAAAAGTGTGACGTGGCAGAAAAAAGTTGGGAAACACTGACCTAAACCACAAAAAAAAAAAAAACAAAAAAAACAAAAGAAAAACACACAGCATGTAACACAGTATGTAAATTCTGCAATGCAATGCTTACCGAGATGGCTGGGACCTTGTCAAAATTTTATCAGCACTTGGAAAGGAAGCATAAAGAAAGGTAAGCTAAATGTAAGTGATGCTAGCAAAGCTAGCTAGCTAACGTTAGCAATCTGCCTCTTGCTGCATTCCATTCAACTCAGAAAGTTGGATTCTCCAACTTACTACTGGGAAAAGTGCAGTGGAATGCCACTTGAAGTCATACTTACAACTTGAAAAGTCGTGCGGAAATTTTAAACTCCGATTTCGCCGAGATGCTGGTGCGTGACATCACATAATCTTGTCGGATGTCGGACGATATACAAAATAACTGATAAACATTCACTTTTATTAAATAATATTGATAAATTAGTCAAAGTTCCTACATTACATGACATTAAAGCTTGTTTAACAAATGTTAGCAGAGTAGCAGGTTTTCAAATCATGGTAAATTATACTCTCTTTTGATAATCGTACACCTGTAGCACAAATGCTAGCATTGCAGATTGTTTCTGAATTGGGTTGTTAGGAGACATCTCTGGTGACAGTCAAACACCTGCTAAGCTAACGGGAGTGATGCAGTTTTGTTTCCTTTAATGTCATCTTCTGAGCATCTGCCATTGGAATGCCTTTAGTCGGAGTTCAGAGATATCAAGTGAAATATCCCACATCCGATTTGAATGGAACGCAGCATCTGTACCTAAACTCATCTTCACCCCTCACCCAAAGAGATTTAGTGAGTATTAGCTATATTAGCTACCTATATATTTATTGTTTTTTAGGGCGCTTTTTTCAGTTGCTTGCCTAGCTAGGTGCACAAGCTACCTAATTTAGTTAACATATATTGAGGGATGTAGCTAATGCAATGTTAACTTTGTGAGAGATTGAGGGGACAGAGCATGTAGTGACAAATTGTTGTTCCCAAGTTACGTTTTTGCTTGTGATAAACAATGACAAGACAGGCCATATAAAGCTATGTAGCTAATGTATATAAGGTTACGTTACATCAGTGTTAGCTAATGTCAACTCCGACATAAACGCTACATGCCGTGGTAATGCTCCCTCACTTGGGTGAGAGAGCTAGAGGTATGACAGCAGAGAGTGGAGACCGAGTAATGCACCTCCATTTATATGAAAAATTTACATTTTAAATAGGCAGCTTTGCTTATGTTTGGCATTCTTTGTTCTATTTTCTAGATTTAGCTATGTGGTTACCAAATTGCACACATTTATACAAGGCTTGTTGTTGGTTCAGAAACAACAAAAATCTTACTATATTGTTTAAGAAAAGAGAGAAAAGTGAAGACTTAAGTATTGAATAATTGTTTGATATATTCTGTATTTAATGATGGTTTCTATGGGAAGAGTCATCCAGAAAACCTGATGCAATGTTTGCACAAAATTTTATTGTTTTAGGTAGATGGTAAAACTTGGAAAAGGAGTGTTGAATAAAGATAGGGTGACCATATGTCCTCTTTTTCCCGGACATGTCCTCTTTTTCGGACCTTAAAAAAGCGTCCGGCTGGGATTTCTAAATTTGCGAAAATGTCCGGGATTCGGCTTTAGTTGCATTATGATGTGCATCTGGTCTAATACTTCATTGTGTGTGTGTGCATATTTGCATTGCTGTAACCCCTCTTTGTAAGTCCCGCCTTCTCGCACACCAATTAGTCGATTATAAGAGGCTTGCAGCAACTATTGGCCAAATTCCTGCCTGTCAATCTCTCCGCGAACGTGCGAAGTGCTGTTGTGTTCGGCATCAAACAGTTGCTTGGCAGTAGCAGCAAATGATAATCATCTGATAATCTGTCCTTTTACAAGTGATTTGGGTGAAAGGGAACAAAAATCATTGTTGTTATAGCACCACTTTTGTGTCATTTTCAGGCTATGTTTTTCCTAGTCAGTCACTATTGTAGTTGATGCTATAAACTAGCACTTTTTCATCAATTACATTTTCTTTTTTAATTTCTATTTATTTTCATATTTTTATTCTTAATCTGTCAATTGTTTTCAAGTACAGGACAAACATCTCCTTACACATCTATGTATGAACATTTATGTACATACAGTATACAGTATATGTCCTCTTTAAAGCACTTTGTAAACACTAATTTAAAAGGTGCTATATTTAAATAATGTTTAACTTGTATATATACTTTTTAAAACTCAAAATTTTGTTTAAGTTTTCAATATCAGCTGTAGTAAATTGCATTTATGCAAATGCAGAAGGAAAACGCAGAAGCCTACAGAGCAATTTCAATATTAGAAATTAATTTCCTTCACCATCATTTCCTTACATCATTTTGAGAAGAGTATTGGAAAAACCTTCTCACTCTCATGTCACTTGTCAGTGCTGTGTTGAGTGTAACTACAATGAGCCGTTTCAATACCTCAGTTCAGACAGATAGAGAAAGAGAGTCTCAAAGGTGATTATAATAATGAAAGGTTAATTTGAGTGTTGGGGCCCTTGGGCAGAACTCTGAATAGAGCAGTATGGACTCCGACACAGAACCCCTAGCCGATTTAATTACAGAGAACAAGCTCCACTCGCACAGTGGAAAAGGGCACTCAAAAAATGGTACGCTCTCAAGTTGAGTGTACTGAAAGGTGATGGTCCCTAAGATGACACTAGAAAATGTTATGGGAGACAGTGCCTTGGATGAGACTTTAAGGCGGGCCATGCCTGTCTGTCCACTCACAGGTCTAATGGGGCATAACCCCCAAATGATATGCAGAACTTCCGTACAGAGAGATTATCATGGCCAGAGAGGAGAACTTCTTGCTTATGTATCTGAATGCTGGCATGTCATTTCTTGGGAATTCAGAAAAAGTTATTTGGTTTTAGTCATTATCTTTAGAATAGGGAAGAGTCAGTATGGTTGACTTACTGGCGGTGCTTTAAAGGGGTTTAATGTACAGACACAACTTCTCTGAGAGGGTTTTTAGCATGGAGTCATTGGACCTACAGCCATGGATCTGCTGTCAGATAAAGTCTGTTCAGTGGGTTGTAATGTTGTTTAAATTGTTGTTAAAGGGATAGTTCACCCCAAAATGAAAATTATTTCATCATTTACTCACCATCATGCCATCGCAAACTCGTATGACTTTCTTTCTTCTGTGGAACACAAACGAAGATTTTTTTATTTTTCGAAGGTGTTTTTTTTTTTTTTTTTTTTTTCATACAATATATGTCAATGGAGTCCAAAACTTTCAAGCACCAAAAAAACAATCCAACATTTAAAGTCCTTGTTCAATATAAATCTTGACATCTGGCCTGATTGAAACTCATTGCAGGCTTCAACACAATGATTCGTTGACGCTACATGTGATTGCCAGATACTCAATCTCGGTATCGTTGTACATCAATAAAACGTTGCATTTTCATTTTCTAGTGTTTATCATCAACCTTTTGGCAACTGTGGTACATTTTAAAAACATTCCAAAAATACTCAACCAACCCAACTGGGCGTGAAAACCGCAAACCTGTCTGGTTCATGTACAGAGCTCTGTGCATGCGCCAAGCACAAGGAAGTGTGTGAACAAGCTTCTTAGACGTACCAAGGAGAGTGTGGATGTCAAGATTTATGGTCAATAAGGATGTGAATAAGAACAGTTTTGAGGGCTTCTTCATAGTCAACAAGTCAATTTTGAAAATGTCGTTTTGCACACCCCTAGCTTAGACCTTTTCTTTTAAATTGACTACAATATTTTCATAACAATTTTCTGAAAACAAAGAGAGAAAAAAGTTATTCTCAAAATGTATTACTCAGCTGCAGACAAACTCACCACTTGTGTCTTTTGTCATTCTTTCCTATCTTTCTCTCTCCCACACTCTCATTCTTTTTCACACACTGTCACGTGGTCTCTATATCTTCACACATTCTCTCTCTATCTCTCTCTATGCTTTTACCTGAGAGTCTTGAGTCCAGCAGGAGTAACTTAATCTTGTCGGGGTGCGTTTCAGCAAACTGAAATCATCAGGCACAAGCACACTCGTCCAGCATGGTGGAATTGGTTCCTTTTGCATTTTCAAGTGTGTCATTTATATTTCATTGGAGGGGAAGGACAATGCTTTAAATTGATGTGGCTGGATTAGAGGATGCTGGAAAAGGGCCCCTACCCTGTGGACCCGATGCAGTGTAATCAGGGTCAAACATAAAATGTAGAGCATGGTGAAGAACATCACTACTCATTACACTGATCCATCCATGCAGGGACACATGCCTAATGCTTTAGGGGTTTAAAGACTAGAAGGAGGTTCTTCTTTGGGGATCTAATCCAAGAGTAATTTGAGAGCAGGGAGCTGTGATTGGGCTAAGCTTAAAATGTGAGATAAACATATATAAGCTTTAAAGCTATAAACAGTGAGGCTGAGGACATTTTTGGTTTAGGTAGGCATACATTCTTGTAAAGCTAATGTAGTTGAAGGTCGGGGCCAGTAATGGTGATTACACTGATGAGCCAAAATATTATGACCACCTAAAATTTCTAATATGATGTTGGTCCTCCCATGCCACCAAAAAAGTGCCAACCTGCTGAGGCATGGACTCTACAAGACCCCTGAAGGTCCTGTGGTATCTGGCACCAAGACATTAGCAGCAGATCGTTTAAGTCCATTGAGATCTGGGGAATTTGGAGGTCAGGGCAACAACTTGAACTATTCATCATGTTCCTCAAACCATTACCGAACACGGAATACCATTGCATTGAAGGGGTGTACCTGGACTGCAACGATGCTTAGGTAGGTGGCACATGTCAAATTGACATCCACATGAATGGCCGAATCCAGGGTTTACAAGCAGAACATTGCCCTGAGCATCAACCTCCCTCCACCGGCTTGTCATCTTCCCACAGTGCATCCTGGTGCCATCACTTCGTCAGGTAATTGGCACACATGTAAATGGTCATCCACGTGATGTAAAAGAAAACTGGACTCATCAGACTAGGCAACCGTCTTCCACTGCTCCAATGTCCAGTTCCGACGCTCGCATGCCGATTGTAGGTGCTTTCGACAGTGGACAAGGGTCATCATGGGCACTCTGGCCACTCTGCAGCCCAACACCCTGTTGCCGGTTTGTCCCTCCTCGGACCACTCTCAGTACACAGACATGCAGTATGAAAGTGGAGGACTGTAGGAAGGAAGGTAAGTGTAAGGAAAAGTGATAAGCAAAAAGAAAAAAGCAGGTGATAGGCAAAGAAAAGAGAACAGGAGAAACTGAAGAGCCAATCAGGTGAAGATAATAGAGGAGGGAAGGAAAGGATCATTTTGGCTATATAAATTTGTAAACAGGATGTTGACAGCTCAATCTTAGCTTTATTAGAGTACACAGATCAAGATAAAGACTCTGTCCACTATTACTAGCCTACAACAACTTATCTCTCTCTCTCTCTCTCTCTCTCTCTCGCTCTCTCTCTCTCTCTACTACACCTTTTTATTCATTTGGTATTTCCTGCTAAATGAATAAGCTACATCCTGCACAATTATAGATGCTCAGATTTCTGCCAGTAAAGGGTTTTGAGAAGCAAAAAATATCAGGTTAACAGAAGCAAACTCATCATCTGATCTAATCCAGCAAATGAGACACTGTGATAGTCTTTCCCAGAATCCTTATCTCACAAGGAGAGAACAGAACAGAACAGAACAGAAGAGTGTTACGTTAATGAGGCAAAGAGATGAATGTGTTTGATGAAGCATGTCCAGTGAGGTTACACGAGCGAGCATGTTCAGGATTCCTGCAGGTGTGTCGGTTAATATGTTCCCTTAAAAGGCTGCTTAATGAAAGCAGATTGGACTTTCTGTCCTCCAACACTCACTGTTAGCATGATAAAGGAAGAATACACGCAATTAAATAGTTGAAAATTCTGTTGCTTTCAAACTCCAAAATAACCAAAAAAAGCAACACAAATAGCTCCAAACCTGTATGACTTTTTTTCTTCTGTAAAACAAATGGTATATTTTTATAGGCTTTACTTGTCATACAAGTGAATAGTGACTCTGTTTATGCAGTGTCAAGATCTCATAGCCAAATGTTATGTCACGTGTTGGGTCATTAAGACAAGATGAGAATCATTGAGTTCCCTATCTGTCACTCACTCGATGTTGTGTCGATGTAGTGACACTAGGGGTCACTCTTGGGAGCCCGAGACACCTCTGGTCTTTGATAAAAGGCCAATGAAAATTGGCGAGTGGTATTTGCATACCACTTCCCCGGACATACAGGTATAAAAGGAGCTGGTGTGCAACCACTCATTCAGATTTTCTCTTCAGAGCCAAACGGTCATGCTCACTAGTTGAATTCCCACGACTGTTCATTCACCTCTGCTGGATCTGATGGCGCATTTCAGCGGCTTCTCCCCCCTCTGCACTGGTGCACCGCAGAGAATGCCCCTGGGCGCTTTGGCAGAAATAAAAGAGTATATTTCTCTAAAAGAGTATATATCTCTAAAAGAGCGGCACACACGGAATGTCTTTTTAAAGATGCGTCTTTTTAAAGATGTCTTTCCGTTTGTGTGTTATTCCTGGTTGCGCTCATTATCTCTCACCTTCTCACAGTCACAATCACTGTCTTTCGTGTCTGGGCACTGCTCACACGGAGACAGCTTCATGGATGGGTCATGTACTCGTTGCGGGAACATGTCCATGGCAACGATGCGGTTATGGCTTACCTTCGTAAGAAAGCAAGCCACCCCAGAGGCTCCCCGCCTCGGTCCTTCTACCCACGGGTATGAGGCCAGAGCGGCTAGCACTGGGGGCGATTTGGGGACCCCAATGGGACCACCTCCGCCGGGTATCCCCCCACGGACCTCCCATTCCCCAGCACACTCGTCTGCCCTGATCGGGTTTCCGGATGAGTATGTCGGCTCGTCTCACAGTGAGTTCAACCTCTTATTCGGAGCCCGCGAAGGTGATGAGCTCTCGAGCGCAGCATCGGAGAGCAGGCTCGTCCAGTCAGAAGCGGAAGCCTCAGCTGGGCTCCTCCCTTCGGGTGTGGTCGCCCAGTCACAGGCTGACACGGATATGACGACATTCTTTCCCGGGCAGCCGCGAGCGTCGGGCTAGAGTGGAACCCTCCACTCTCCCCTGAACCCTCGCGGCTCGATGATTGGTTCCTGGGCTCGTGGCGCCACTCAAAGCCACGCCCCGTCCCCGTTCCTTTCTTCCTGGAAGTGCATGAAGCGCTGACAAGGTCATGGGAGGCACATTTTACTGCCAGGTCCAGATCTTTCAGATTCCCCGCCCTCACTACCCTCGATGGTGGGGTGGCCAAGGGCTTTTCGGCAATCCCCCCGGTGGATAAAGGCACCTATGCCCGCAAAACGATGCCACCTGGCGCGGGCGCCCAAAGCTCCTGTCCAAGGCCTGTAGGTTTACGTTGTCTCTGACGGCCAAGGCCTATGGTACCGCTGGACAAGCCACCTCCGCCCTGCATGCCATGGCTCTCCTGCAATTCCACCAAGCCAAGGTGCTAAAGGAACTGAATGAGGGTAGTTCCACCCCGGGATTGATGCAGGAGCTGCGCTCGGTGACCGACCTCACTCTCCGGGCGACGAAGGTCACGGCGCGGTCTCTCGGGTGGGCGATGTCCAACTTGGTGGTCCAGGAGCGCCACCTTTGGCTCAACAAGGCACGGTTATTGCTACCCCCATTTCACAAGTTGGCCAGTAAGGCAACACCGAGGACTTTGTCCAGCAGTTCTCAGCGGTGAAGCAGCAGACGGAGGTTATCTGGCACATCCTGCAAGGGGTTTTATAGGCCCTACTTCATTGTACCGAAAAAAGGCAGTGGGTTGCGGCCAATCTTGGACCTGCGAGTACTGAACCAGGCTTTACACAGACTCCCGTCCTAGATGCTGATGCAAAGACGCACTCTAGCGAGCGTCCGGCATCAAGATTGGTTCGTGGTGGTAGACCTGAAGGACACGTACTTCCATGTCCCGATTCTACCTCGACACAGACCCTTTCTGCGGTTTGCATTCAAGGGTCGGGCGTATCAGTACAAGGTCCTCCCTTTCGGTCTGTCCTTGTTCCCTCACGTCTTCACGAAGGTCGCATCCTCAACTATCCCGGCGGTTTTCTAATCCTAGCTCACTCTCGGGATGTGTTGTGTGCACACAGGGATCTGGTGCTCTCGCACCTCAGCCGACTAGGGCTTCGGGTCAACTGGGAAAAGAGCAAGCTCCTCCCGGTTCAGAGCATCTCTTTTCTCGGTTTGGAGTTGGACTCAGTCTCGTTGACATCGCGCCTCACGAACGAGCGCGCACAATTGGTGCTGACCTGTTTGAAGGCATTCAAACAGAAAACAGCGGCTCCACTGAAACTTTTTCAGAGGCTCCTGGGGCATATGGCATCCTCAGCGGTAGCCACTCCGCTCGGGTTGATGCATATGAGACCGCTTCAGCACTGGCTTCAGACTCGAGTCCCAAGATGGGCATGGTGCCACGGGACACATCGCATGGCCATCATGCCGATCTGTCACCGTCTCCTCAGCCCTTGGACCGACCTCACATTTCTATGGGCAGGCGTTCCCCTAGAGCAGGTCTCCAGGTGCGTCATGGTCATGACAGAATCCTCCAAAACGGGCTGGGGCACTTTTTGCAAGGGGCACGCAGCGGCCGGCTTATGGACACCCTGCGGCTGCATTGGCACATCAACTGCCTCGAGTTGCTGGCAATTCTGCTCACCCTGCGGAGGTTCCAGCCATTGATCCAGGGCAAGCACGTGTTAGTTCACAACACGGCAATGGTAGCATATGTCAACCGTCAAGGCGGTCTGCGCTCCCGTTATATGTCACAACTTGCCCACCGTCACCTCCTCTGGAGTCAGCAGCACCTCAAGTCGCTGCGAGCCACTCACATCCCGGGCAACCTCAACACTGCAGTGGACGCGCTGTCATGGCAGGTTACCCTCAGGGTAGAGTGGAGACTCCACCCTCAGGTGGTCCAGCTGATATAGAGTCGATTCAGACAGGCACAGGTAGACCCGTTTGCCTCCCAGGAATCCTCCCACTGCCGGCTCTGGTACTCCCTGACCGAGGCACCTCTCGGTATAGATGTGCTGGCACACAGCTGGCCCCCTGGCCTGCGCAAATATGCGTTTCCCCCAGTAAGCCTACTCACTGGGCCAAGGTCAGAGAGGATGAGGAGCAGGTCATCCTGGTAGCACCCTACTGGCCCACCCAGATGTGGTTCTCGGACCTCACGCTCCTCGCGACAGCACCCCCGGTGAATTCCCCTGCGGAAGGACCTTCTTTCTCAGGGACGGGGCACCATCTGACCAGACTTCTGGAATCTTCATGTCTGGCCCCTGGATGGGACGCGGAAGACCTAAGCAGTGGTAGATATGATCACTCAGGCTAGGGCCCCCTCTACGAGGCACCTATATGCCTTTAAGTGGCATCTGTTCGCTAAGTGGTGTTCTTCCCGAAGGGAAGACCCCCAGAGGTGCGCAGTCAGATCAGTGCTTTCCTTCCTGCAAGAGAGGTTGGAAGGGAGGCTGTCCCCTCCCCTGCAAGCACTTCCTCAGGAGGAGGCAGACCCAGCCCTGACATTGCTGTGTCCGGTGCATGCTTTACACATCTATTTGGATCACACACAGAGCTTTAGAGTCTCTGAGCAGCTCTTTGTCTGCTTTGGTGGACAGCGGAAAGGAAGCGCTGTCTCCAAGCAGAGGATCGCCCACTGGCTCATTGACACCATAATTATGGCATATCACGCCCAGGACGTGCCGCCCCCAGTAGGGCTACGAGCCCATTCTACCAGGGGTGTAGTGGCCTCCTGGGCCTTGGCCAGGGGTGCCTCTCTAACAGACATTTGCAGAGCAGCGGGCTGGGCAACACCCAACACCTTTGCGAGGTTCTACAACCTCCGGGTGGAACCGGTTTCGTCCCGTGTAGTGGCACGCACAAGCAGGTAAGTCCGGGACAGCCGGCCGGGTGTATCACTTGCACATAGCGTCTTTCACCTCCCCTGAGCTGAAGACGTGCACCTTTAACTACCAGTAGTGTTCACAAACTGTGCTCCCTGGTTGACTTCCTCCGAGCCCTGTGGCAGTCAAGTTTTCGGAGAGACTCGCTGCCAGCCCAGTACATGTGCTAACTAAAGCCCTGTACTGGGGTAGGTGCTCCGCATGTGGCGGTTCCCCATAGGTAACCCCATGCGACATATATCTTCCGCTAATTCGTTTCCCTGTTGGCAAACTGCGTCTTCCTCTCAAACTGCGTCTTCCCCTCTGCCCCAGTCTCCATACTTGTAGTAACTCCTCTCCCATAGGGTAGGACCTCCCCCATAGGGTAGGACCTACCATGGGACTTCTCCACATGGCATACTTCTGACATAGCTCAGCAAGACCATGTGACGTATTTCCACTTAAATACCCCCCCTCTCTCTGGGCGAGGTGTGGTCTCCACAGTGTCCTCCCCTTGGGAGGGACACCCCCCCAACTAGACCTGGTCTCGGATAAGCCATAGGGAGTGATAAAAAAGAAAGGGGATAAGAGGCCACAACTGGGCTAGCCCGTCTCTATCTTTTGGGTAGTCGACTTGTCCCAAAGGGCCGTTCGACACTCATAACAGTGTTGGGGGAGGTTAAGTGTCAGCCTGGTGCACTGGCTATGAGGCACACAGTGGTCTGCCCGTCACACACCGCCAGTTCACGTAACACAGCTCATCCAGTTGCTGCGTTTTGTATAGGGACCCCTAGTGTCACTACATCGACACAACGTCGAGTGAGTGACAGATAGGGAATGTCCTGGTTACTTGTGTAACCTCCGTTCCCTGATGGAGGGAACGAGACATTGTGTCCCTCCTGCCACAATGCTGAACTACCCGCTGAAATGGCCGGGACCTTGTCTCGGCTCCTCAGCATAAATCCTGAATGAGTGGTTGCATACCAGGTCCTTTTATACCCGTATGTCCGGGGGAGTGGTATGCAAATACCACTCACCAATTTTCATTGGCCTTTTATCAAAGACCAGAGGTGTCTCGGGCTCCCAAGAGTGACCCCTAGTGTCACTACATCGACACAACGTCTCGTTCCCTCCATCAGGGAACGAAGGTTACGCAAGTAACCAGGACGTTTTCATGTTATCGACATGGCCATCATATTTCATTTAAGTGTTTAACTTTATCAATATGATTTGAGAATGAATAATGCCTTACATTTTGTTTGGTTCATCACCCAAAGTGATTGTATGCTTCAGAAGACTTGGAATATAGTGCATGTCATATTGATTACTTTTAATGTGGTTTTATGGTGTCTTTTTGTCCTTTTTCGAGCTTGACAACTAAAGTCACTAGTATGACAACGTGAGGAGGAAGAGGGTGTGGCTGGGCTGTGAGGGTGCACGGCCGGCACTGAGTCACCTAATCAGTGGGAGAGAGAGAAAAAGGGGAGCTGGAGATGCCAGTTCAAGAGAGAGAGAGACACGCGGCCGCTGTGTGTGTGTGTGTGTGTGTGTGTGTGTGTGTGCGCACGCGCGTGTGTCTATGTGTTTTATGGGATGTTTCAGTTCTTTTATGTCATTAAAGTTATGTTGACTGTTCTGCCGGTTCCCGCCTCCTCCTTGCCCATCCCTTACCCATTACACTGTTGCCGAAACCCGGGAAGGAGGAGGAATGCGCTGTCATGGAGTCCTCGCTGCTGCCATTCTCCAGGTGACGAAGGAGTCGCTGCCAGCTGCCGGGAGTTGGAGGAACTGCTGATGTCTGCCAGGAAGGGGAGGAGCCATTCTGTCCACCAGGGGTTGGAGGACTCACTGCCATATGCACGGGGAGGAGCAGCTGTCATCTGCCAGAGGGCGGAGGAGTGGCTGAGGCCCAGGCGACAGCATGTCCGGGGACCAGCGAGCAAGTTTTTCTTTCTCTCTTCTCTCTCTGTGTCTCTCCCGCTCATCATTTCCTTCTCCCCTCTCCCTCCCCTTGTCTCTCCCCAGGTTCCCAGGAAGCGGTGTGGACCATCGGCTGGCGGAATGGCCGGAAGGGCAGCGTCTCCCCTCCAGAGATGGGGGAGTAGGCCAGTCCAGATGGCGCCCGGCCTGAATCAGGTGGGGAAGGAGTGTGACGAGAAGGAGGGCGTTGCCGGGCTGTAAGGGTGCACGGCCGGCACTGAGTCAACTAATCAGTGGGAGAAGGAGAGAAAGGGGATCCGGAGATGCCAGTTCAAGAGAGAAAGAGACACACGCGGCCGCTGTGTGTGTGTGTGTGTGTGTGTGTGTGTGTTTATGTTAGTTTTATGTCGTTTTAAGTTGAGTTTATGTCATTAAAGTTTATGTTGACTGTTCTGCCGGTTCCTGCCTCCTTCTTGCCCATCCCTTACCCGTTACAGATAAGTAAACTCGTGAAGACTTTTTAAAAATGTACCTTTTGTATTCAACAGAAGACATAAAGTCATACAGGTTTGGAACAACATGAGGGTGAGTAAATTATGGCATAATGTTAGTTATGGGGTGAACTACTCTTTTAAAACAGGGCCAGTTCGAATGTTGCAGTTCACAGTGCGTGATTTACAAGCGAAAAACACGCACATCCACAGGTTATCAGGAAATCAGAAATGTCTGCAGGGTGAAAGCTAAATCAGACTTTAAATGACAAGCTCATGCTGGATTTCCGGGCCTGTCACCTTAAAAAATGAAAACCTCACAAAAAGACCATACACTGTGAATCATACCTCATTCATTAAACGCGAATTTAATATGGATGAATTATGTGGCCATTACAACTCCTATTCTTTCAAATTTGATGGAATAGTTTGAATCAAACATAATAAATAACATACCAAGAGACAAGTCCTTTGTGTTGGTAAGAGCTAATACTTTCAACATGTTTGATTCACACCATTTTGAACAAAGAGACAAGAATCATGAATGAAATGCAGCTTTTCAGAGGCACCAAAAAGTATTTGGACACTTAAGCGACTCTTAAAATTATAATTTTTTTAAATTATGAATAATTATATATACACAGTTACTTGTGTTCCTTTTGAACAGTGTGTGTGTGTATATATATATATATATATATATATATATATATATATATATATATATATATATATTGTTTTATCATTTAAATAAACTGCTTAAAATGTGTGCATGTGCAATCTCTCTCATTGTAATGTGATGAAATTCATAAATATTTAAGTGAGGCTTAAATGTCCAAATACTTATATCGGGCTACTGCATACTAAATTCCACCACCTGCTCTCTGCTTTAAACCTGTCCACTTTAGAAACCCTTCAGGATTCTGGGGGGCCTTGCCTTTCCGTAGTATACTGTATGAGACTACCAGTGATATACTTCCATGTCACAGTGATTTGGGCACGGACCTCCTCTGGGGTCTTAGATGTAAAAACAAAAAAATAAATGTGAGTAAGCAGAAATGATGTTACAGTGAGTGTGGGAGGTCTGAGCGTGACAGCTCCAGGCATGTGCAGATCGTCATCTCTCGGTAACAG
This sequence comes from Myxocyprinus asiaticus, assembly GCF_019703515.2. Taxonomy (NCBI): domain Eukaryota; kingdom Metazoa; phylum Chordata; class Actinopteri; order Cypriniformes; family Catostomidae; genus Myxocyprinus; species Myxocyprinus asiaticus. The sequence goes on along the minus strand of NC_059346.1, from coordinate 13,049,177 downwards.
AGAATAAACAAAATGTTTTGACTGCTGCCAAGAAGAATAAACGGTCTTGTCTGTGTCGCCCTCTCTCACCTCTCTCTTCCTCTTTCTTCATTCTGTTTCATTCCCTTGCTTTGTTGTCCTTCTCCCTGGCTATGTCAAGAATGGAATACTAGCTTACAATTTACTCAATTCTGCACAATATACTCTTTATACTGCCTACATTTTTTTTTTTTAATAATAAGTGAATCAGTTTTCATTATTAAACAAACATTTCAGTTTCATTGCATGTTTAATTTGTACATTTGTTTCAATAGCATTCATTCTTGGTTCAGTACAAGAATGTTTGTCTTTTATTGTTGGGTGAGTAGATGGTGTATTATAACCAGTGTTGGGTAAATTACTTAAAAATACTAATCCACCTCAAATTACTAATTATTTCTCTAAAATTGTAATCAGATTACTTTACTAATTACTTCATTAAAAGTAATCACATTACTAATTACTTGACTTTTAAGTTATTTTCTAAAACACTTTTCCACTCAACAAATTAAAAATTATGTCTGTATTTCTTCCTTCATTGTTCATTGTTACACACAATCATACACTCAGCACCACACATTTTTCCTATACAATGACTCATTACGGGGCCATAATTAATGTATTCTACATATATAATATATTAGAAACAAGCATAACCCTATATTGTAATTAAAATTAATCAAATTAATTAAAAGTCAGTAATTTTAATCTTATTACAATAATTTAAAATTGAATGCATTACACTACTTTTTTTACTTAAAAGTAATTAGATTACAGTAACTAATTACTTTGTAATTGGATTACACCCAACACTGATTATAACATTTTGAACATACAGTAATTTTACTTGTTATTTGTGATATATTATTTATTAAAACTAGAAGTCCTCGAGTGTGACACGATATCCTGTCCGGTGCATTGTCCAAAGTAATTTTGCATACTCAAAGCCTAGTGTGACAATGGCTTAATAAAATAATCAACTGAGAACATGAGAAAACAGTTTTCTCATTTTTGCCTATTACTTTTTAAATGAAAAAAAATAAAAATGAAAAGCTTAATTTATGTTTTGTTTTTCAATTTCAAAACATAAACAAAAAAGATTAAAATGAAGGCAACGTAAACGGTCTGTATACATTTTTGACCATTTAATTTTCTTTTTGGAAAGGAATATAGAGAAAGGAAAAGACTGCTCAGTTTTACATGTAATTTAACAAACAGAAAACGAGAATTCATCTTGATTTCTCCTTTTTTGTTTATTGTTTAAAAATTAGTTCATGGCTTGAATATTTCATTCGCACATGTGGGCGGCACTGAAATGGCCCTTTTATCTGATTGGTCAATTCTTTATGGCCTTAATTCTGTCAGGCAGAAAAAGAGTCGGTACAGCTCTGCCAATGTGTTTACACATTAATAAATGAATGTCGCGAACCACCACTCACTGTTAACTACACATGCAGTTTGAAGCCGAAATGTGTCGCTGGGCACATAATAAGTGCTGTTGCGACTTGCGAAGCATTGCCTCTAATGTACGATGCGTGAGAGATCGATACACGTTCCGGTCGCTGCTGGCACGCTGCATGAGTGTTTGTAGCTTGCTAGCCTGCTTAGCATTGATTATTCTTATTCTTATACATTCAGCATTTTTTCCTTTGCCATTTTACTACGTGTTTCCGGTTTTTCCGCTTTTCTACTGTTTCAACTGCATGTATTTAACCGCACGCACCCGTTTTCGTTCTTTTTTCTTTTCCCGCTTGTCTACATCTCACGTCTCGACTGCGTGCATTCATTTTCTCCACTGTGTTTTACATGGATTATTGCATCAATCTCAAACATCTGCTGATCAGGAACCACATCGAACCACATCGATCTCAAACCCTCGCCGCTCAAGAACAACCATAACAACAACAACAACCAATTGCGGTAAGTCATGGCATCCGCTCATGTTATTTCTTTCTGCATTGCATGCCACATGCTTACTATATCGTCTTCCATCAGCAGTGAAGGATTCACATGTGATAAATGTAAGGAATTAGTCAGGCTGACGGAGAAGGTTAATGAGTTAGAGACACGCATCCAAACACTAGTAGAGGTCAGTAAGAAAGAGAAGCCGGTAGATACTGTTTTGGATGCAGGTAGTACAGCGAGCAACACATACACTTTGGTTCCAGCTCTAGAGTCCCCGCAGCAGGGTGTTTGGGTGACATCTCGGCTGCATACTCGCTCAGCAAAGTGGCACCACTCTCCCGTTCCTTTTAGGGTTTCCAATAGATTCTCCCCACTCAGTAATGCCCCCACTGAGAATCATGTTGAAAGAGCCTTAGTAATTGGTGATTCTATTTTAAGGAATGTGGAAATAGAGACTCCAGCCACCATTGTTAAATGCATTTCCAGGGTTCGAGCATCTTACCTCAGATCAAATTTATAAGTGCTGGCTAATGCTAAACGTAGATTTTCTAAAATTGTATTCATGTCGGCATTAACAATGTACGGCTTCGCCTGTCAGAGATCACTAAAGATTTTATTTCATTCAATTCATTCAAGATAATGTTAAAGAGGTGAACATGCAAAAACTATGTCAGACACTGTAATATGCTCTGGCCCCCTCCCTGCACATTGTGGTGATGAGGTTTATAGTAGATAAGTATCACTGAACGGCTGGATATCTGAGTGGTGTCTGGAGAATAGCATAGGATTTATAGACAATTGGAAATGTTTTTGGGGTAGACTTGACCTGCTAAAGAGAGATGGACTCCATCCCTCCAGGGAAGGTGCTGCTCTCCCCTCTAGTAATTTGGCTCATAGTTTTAATAGTGATAGTATTTGACTAATTGGGGCCCAGGTCAGGAAGCAGACAAACTGGTTAATCCAAACGTCTGCTAGCTGCCTTGAGACATCACACAGGTCACATAAACTACAACACATAGAGACTGTATCACCTAGATATCATATAGGGACTGACTGTGTCTGTGGGTGGCTGTGGCTCAGGTGGTAGAGTGGGTTGTCCACTAATCACAGAGTTAGTGGTTTGATTCCCATCCCATATGACTCCACATGCCAAAGTGTCCTTGGGCAAGACACTGAACCCCAAGTTTCTCCCAATGGCAGGCTAGAGCCTTGCATGGCAGCTCTGCTGTCATTGGTGTGTGTGAGTGGGTGGGTGAATGAGACACAGTGTAAAGTGCTGTGTAGAACCATTAAGGTTAAAAAAGGTGCTATATAAGTGCAGACCATTTCCCCAAACAAAAACCCCTCACTAAATCATTTAGAATTTTTTTTATTAAGGTCAAACTAAAAAAAATTTTTTTGTTTTTTTTGAAGATAAACATCATATAAAGGTAGGGCTACTAAACATTAGATCTCTTTCTACCAAAACAAATTAAAATTAAATTATTACAGATCATAATTTGGATGTGCTCTGTTTGACTGAAACCTGGCTTAAACCGGATGAATATATTAGTTTAAATGAATCTACTCCCTCAGGTTATTGTTATAAACATGAGCCTCGTCTGAAGGGTCGAGGAGGAGGTGTTGCTACAATTTACAGGGACGTTTTTGGTGTTACTCAGAAGAAAGGATATAAGTTGAAGTCATTTGAACTAATTATGCTTAATGTGGTACCATCAGATATAAATAAAAAAACCCTGTCGTCTTTTGCCCTTGCTACAGTATATAGATCACCCGGGCCGTACACAGATTTCCTTGGTGAATTTGCTAATTTTCTATCAGATCTAGTAGTTAATGTAGATTGAGCTTTAATTGTTGGTGACTTCAACATTCACATGGATAATGAAAAGGACACACTGGGATTAGCATTTATCGATATTCTCAACTCTCTTGGAGTCAGACAAAATGTGACAGGACCAACTCATTGCCATAATCATAGCTAGATTTAATTCTGTCATATGGAATTGATGTTGATACTATAGAAATTCTACCACAAAGCGATGACATCTCAGATCATTACCTCGTCTCTTGTTTGCTGCGATCAGCTAATGTCACTCAATCCACACCACGCTATCGTTCAGGTAGAACTATTCTTTCGACCACTAAAGATAGCTTCACTAATAATCTTCCAGAATTGTCTCACATACTCAGTAAGCCAAAAAGTCTAGAAAAACTTGATGTAATAACAGAATTTAAAAAATATAAATACAGTCTTCTCTAGCACTCCTGATAGTGTCACCCCCTTCAATTAAAGACAATTCAAGAAAAAAGCCCCACACCATGGTACAATGATCACACTCATGCTCTCAAGAGAGCAGCTCAGAAAATGGAGCGCAAGTGGAAGAATACAAAATTAGAGCTACAGACAGGTCAGCATATTTTAGCAAACTCATAGAAAATAACCACTACAATCTTAGGTGTTTATTCAGTACTGTGGCTAAATTGGTTAGGAATAAAACATCGAATGAACCAGATATTCCATCGCAGCACAATAATAATGACTTCATGAATTTCTTTACTGATAAAATTGAAATAATCACAAATAAAATTGGAACTATGCAATTGACTGTCACAGCACCTCAGAAAACAGTGTCTCATAATTTTCCTCATGAGCAACTTCAATCCTTCACTGTCATAGGTCATGAAGAGCTAACAAAACTTATCGAAACATCAAAAGCCACAACATATATGTTAGATCCAATATCAACTAAGCTCTTAAAAGAGGTATTCCCTGTAATCTCAGAACCTCTTATATATATTATATATATTATTAACTCCTCGCTATCCTTAGGACATGTCTATGGAAAATTGGCTAATTACAGACCGATTTCAAATCTACCATTTATGTCAAAAATACTAGAAAAGGTAGTGTCCTCCCAACTATGTTCATTTCTACAGAGAAATGGTATATATGAACAATTTCAGTCAGGATTTAGGCCCCTTCACAGTACAGAGACTGCACTTATCAGAGTTACAAATGACTTGCTCTTACCATCTGATCGCAGCTGCATTTCTCTTCTAGTGCTACATGATAGATCATGACATTCTCTTGAATAGGCTGGAGAATTATGTTGGCATTAGTGGACTTGCATTAGCATGGTTTAGGTCCTATTAATCAGACAGCTACTACTTTATATGTGTAAACAAGGAATTGTCAAATCAAACAAAAGTTAAGTATGGAGTGCCACAGGGATCAGTTTTAGGGCCTCTGCTTTTCTCCTTATGCCTGCTTCCCCTGGGAGATGTTATCAGGATTCATGAAATAAGTTTCCACTGTTATGCCGACAATACCCAACTTTATATTTCTTCTAAACCCAACGTAAATTCACAATTCTCCAAATTAGCAGAGTGTATCAATGAAATTAAAGATTGGATGGCCAGAAATTTCCTTCTACTCAATTCTGACAAAACAGAGGTGCTAATTATTGGACCAAAAACTTCTCAAAATAAGTCGCTAAAATATCATTTTAAATGCCTTTTGCTCTGCCATTCACGTGATTGACAACTGGAGCACAAACAGACAGCATTTCTGCGCGTGCACAGCTAGGGGCGCGAGGCGCACGTGTGAGAGTTGTGCGGACGTGAGGCGATCTTATGCCGAATAATATATATGTTAATACAAAGAGTAAACACATTTTATCTAATGTACAATATTGTATTTATGTGTTATACTTTAGTATCTTTAAACTCCAATACAAGCTGGGTAGCGTTTCTGGGCGCATAGCACCCTCATCCAACCAAATTATCATAACCTACATGTTAGAACAGAATATTTAAATCATCCATAGAATTATCATTTCAACTATGTACAGTCTCCTGAGTTAAAATAATATCACCTCAGTAAATTATTTAGTAAATAAAGAATTCTTCAACCTAATTGCAAAATTCTGTATAAATATAAATAAAGAGTACATTTTAAAATGTATCTGTATGTTTTTTGCTTCTCTATATGTTATGTTATTTTAATCAAGTAATGATTTGTCAAAAAGTAATTTAATACATTCAGCATGAAATAAAATATTGCAGGAGTGAAGGAAGCAGTAAACTCCCAGCTCGTACGTCTTCCCCGTGGTGGATTATGGGAAATTAACCGTCGTCGAGTGTACATCAAATGTACACTCGAAATTAGAGTGCATTTTGCATAAGAATGAGTGGACAAAAGTAGGGAACGAGTGGCTCACTCAGAATTCAGACACTCCTACAAAATGGCGGACACCCAAAATAGTGGATAGGGGTCGGTTTCAGACACAGCGAGTGTTCCGTGACCGGGGTTGGTGCCCTACGCAGGCTGCGTACTCTGTGTTTAGAGAGCAGCAGTACTGCTGTACAGAAGTAATTATCTAAATTCTTTCAACACTGAAAACTATAACTACACTGAAATAAGAATCCACGCAGGACTTTAAAAGCTATGAAATAGTGAAAGTAGGCATTAATAAAGCATGATCTTGCTTTGGTTTATATTTCAGCATTATATGTAATGTCCCTGTGGGACATTTTTATGTTTTGACCATACTAATTACTAGAAACATTTCCAAACCTCTCTTCTTATTGACAAATTCATCCAGATCTGACAAGAGCCCTTAAAGGAATAGTTCACCCAAAAATGAATATTCTCTCATCATCTACTCACCATCATGCCATCACAGATGTGTATGACTTTCGTTCATCTGCTGAACACAAATGAAGATTTTTAGAAGAATTTCTCAGCTCTTTTTCTCAGAATAGTCCTTAAATTCAAATACAAAATATGAATAGAAACTTTACTGTTACAGTTAGGCCATAATCCAATGTAAATCTTTGGTTATAAAAAAAATACAGTAATATTGTAGTAGTAACCATGGTTATTTGTGTGGTAACTATTGTTTAAAACAGAAGTCTAATGATTTTCTGTTTAGGCTCACAAATTAAAATAATAATAATAATAATAATAATAATGACTTGAATTATGACTAAAAATAATATTTTAAATTACCCATTTTATCCAAGAAATCACAAAAAAAATTAATTTAATAGAAGTATCGGTATTGGTATCGATGATACTGGACGAAGTTATTGGTATCGGATCGAAAAGAAACTAAGTGGTATCAACCATCCGTAACTAAAATAGTACATTTAAAATCAACCTAATACATTTATGTTTGAGATGAGAACATAATTACATTGTGTTAAGTCCAAGTAAAATTCAACACAGTCATAAAAAAGTGATATGATTACATTGATATGAAATGATCAAATTGATTTGGACTTCTACCAGATAGTGTTAACTCAACATGATTTTTACTGTTTTCTCAATGTACTTAATTAAATTGATTTAATCTAACCACAATTCTTTAGTATTTGGTCTCAATTTAATTTCATTGTGTACAATCCAACTATGTTTACTTAATCCAGCTGTGTTGGGACTATGTGAAAAAGATTTGTTGCATCAAAGTATTTCTGAAACGGGACAGGCGATTTACATTTCCCAGCATGCTTTGCATGAGACTGGATTGAGAGAGTACCTTTTGAAATTAAGTGTTATTTTAATGTATTTCTACACAAAATGAAAGAAGTAGGAGACTTGTTAATGTTTAATGTTCTGTTATATTGGGATTTAGAGAAGTTTCTGTCATGGTGGATATTTTTCGGAGGTTAACATTGTGGAGAAGAGTGAAGCTAATGGTTAGGTCAAGGATGGGGGATTTTCAACACTGTTCTTTGTTGAACAATATGTGAATATTGCTTTTGTTATGAAGCTAAGACTGAAGGATCATCAGCATACAGACTGATTGAGGATCAATAGACCCTCAACAGCACCATCCTTGTCATAATAAACAAAAAGATATCTATAATATACTAATGTGTATTGTTGCTAACTAGCAAGCTATTAAATTGAGTGGAGTAATTTGGACAGATCTAATTGAGATTAATTTAATTCCTTTGGGTTTATACAACACAAAACCTTTAAGTAGAGCCTACATTTTCATTTCATATGAAGGAAACGGGGGGTTCCGCTGTCCTTTTCTGCATATCGCTGCCCCCTTTGGCATATTGCGGCGCCATTTTGTGGCCCATTCTGCATAACGTGGCAGCTCATTTCAGCTTATCGCGGCCCATTCGGCCCATTTGCGGCCAGCCCAGTTCTCCCGATGGCCAGTCCGCCCCTGATTGGCCCCAAAGTGCGTCGGCCCACCGGGAAAATGCCCAGTATGCCAGATTACCAATCCAACCCTGCAGGTCAGTCAAAACAATGGAAAATATAATGTACAACAACTTCTTTTTATCCTTTAGGCAACGCATGCAACCAAAACTAAACTTGATTTTTCAGAACTTTTTAAGATGTCTTCACTGAGCAAATTTTTCCATTGCACATACCCTGCTTGAACCTTACTTACTAAACAATTGTGACTGCAGGAATTGGCAAAAACAAAACTCTCACTCTCAGATGGTTTAAGTTACAAAAATTTTGTCTTGTCTATTTTAATCCGCCAAACTTATTTTAGTTTCAAAGGGGGTGGACCATATACAGTTGTAAAGTCCTGGTTACTTTCGTAACCTCCGTTCCCTGATGGAGGGAAAAAGACATTGCGTTGATGTAGTGACACTAGGGGTCACTCTTGGGAGCCCCAAACACCTCTGCTTTTTTGAAAAAAGGCCAATGAGAAATGGCGAGTGGAATTTGCATGCTACTCCCCCAGACATACGGGTATTAAAGGAGTTGGTATGCAACCACTCATTCAGGTTTTGTGCTGAGGAGCCGAGACCAGGTCCTGGCCATTTCAGCGGGTAGTTCAGGGTTGTGGCAAGAGGGACACAACGTCTCGTTCCCTCCATCAGGGAACGGAGGTTACGAAAGTAGCCAGGACATTCCCTATCTGTCACTCACTCGACATTGGAGTCCCTATACAAAATGCCACAACTAGCTGAACTGTGTTGTGTGAACTGGCGGTGTGTGACAGGCAGACTGCTGTGTGCCTCGTAGCCAGTGCACCAGGCAGACACGTAACTTCCCCCAATGCTTTTTATGAGCATTGAACAGTCCTTCAGGAACAAGTCAACTGCCCAACGAATAGGTGGACAGGCTAGCCCAGCCAAGGCCTCTTTTCCTTCTCTTTTCTCCACCAAAAAGAGTGGAATTTTGTTAATGGACTGAGATCCGCAAGTGTCCATGTCGGGGGGGAGGGGGTGTCACTCCCAAGGGGAAGACACCACAGAGACCACATTTAGTGGGGGGTACTTCAAGTGGAAATACACTTGTATTGGAAGTATGTCATGTCGGAAGTATGTCATGTGGAGAGTCACATGGTAGGTCCTACCCAAGGGGGGAGGAGTTTCTACAAGCATGACGACCAGAGCAGAGGGCCCTCTGCTCAAGGAAGACGTAGTTTACTGAGAGGGAAATTATTTTACGGAAGATATATCACATGGGGTTACCTATGGGGAACCACCGCATGCGGAGCACCTACCTCAATACAGGGCCTTACCAGCGCACTTACTGAGCCAGCAGTGAGATTCTCTGCAAACTTGACTGCCACAGGGCTAAGGAGGAAGTCATCCAGGGATCACAGTCTGTGAACACTACTGGGAGTCAAGAGCGCACGTCTTTCCCTCAAGGGAGGGGAAAGTCGCTAGGCACAAGCGGTACACCTGGCTAGCTGTCCCGGAACTTACCTGCTTGTGCCTGCCACTATACGGGACGAAACCGACTCAACCCGGAGATTGTAGAACCTCACAAAGGTGTTGGGTGTTGCCCAGCCCGCTGCTCTGCAGATGTCTGCCAAAGAGGCGCCACTGGCCAGGGCCCAGGAGGCTGCCACACTCCTGGTAGAGTGGGCTCGTAACCCCGCAGGGGGCGGCACGTCCTGAGCTTGATATGCCATAGTGATGGTGTCAATGACCCAGTGGGCAATCCTCTGTTTGGAGACAGCACTTCCTTTCCGCTGTCCACCAAAGCAGACAAAGAGCTGCTCAGAGCTTCTAAAGCTCTGCGTGCGATCCAAATAGATGCATAAAGCTTGTACCGGACACAGCAATGCCAAGGCTGGGTCTGCCTCCTCCTGGGGCAGCACTTGCAGGTTCACCACCTGATCCCTAAAAGGGGTCGTGGGAACCTTGGGTACATAGCCCGGTAAGGGTCTCAGGATCACGTGAGAGTAACCCGGACCGAACTCCAGGCACGATTCGCTGACAGAGAATGCTTGCAGGTCCCCTACCCTCTTGATGGAAGTGAGCACAGTCAGGAGGGCAGTCTTTAAAGAGAGTGCCTTAAGCTCAGCTGACTCCAAGGGCTCAAAGGGAGCTCCCCGTAGACCCTGAATGACTACAGAGAGGTCCCATGGGGGAACGAGGCACGGACTATAGGGGTTCAACGTCTCTCAGAAACCTGATGATCAAGTTGTGCTTCCCCAAGTACTTACCATCTACTGCATTGTGATGAGCCGAAATAGCGGCTACATACACCTTCAAGGTGGAGGGGGACAGCCGCCCCTCCAACCTCTCCTGCAGGAAGGAAAGCACTGATCCGACTGCGCATCTCTGGGGGTCTTCCCGTTGGAAAGAACACCACTTAGTGAACAGACGCCACTTCAAGGCATACAGGTGCCTCGTAGAGGGAGCCCTAGCCTGAGTGATTGTGTCTACCACCACGGGAGGTTGGCCACTTAAGTCCTCCGCATCCCGTCCAAGGGCCACACATGGAGATTCCAGAGGTCTGGTCTCGGGTGCCAGATGGTGCCCCATCCCTGAGAAAGAAGGTCCTTCCTCAGGGGAACTCACCGGGGGGGGGCTGTCGCGAGGAGCTCGAGATCTGAGAGCCATGTCTGGGTGGGCCAGTAGGGTGCTACTAGGATGACCTGCTCCCCGTCCTCCCTGACCTTGCACAGGGTCTGTGCAAGTAGGCTCACTGGGGGAAACGCATACTTGCGTAGTCCAGGGGGCCAGCTGTGTGCAAACATGTCTATGCTGAGAGGTGCCTCGGTCAGGGTGTACCAAAGCGGGCAGTGGGAGGATTCCTGGGAAGCTAACAGGTCTACCTGTGCTTGACCGAATCGACTCCAAATCAGCTGAACCACCTGAGGGTAACCTGACGTGACAGCGCATCTGCTGCGGTGTTGAGGTCACCCGGGATGTGAGTGGCTCATAGCGACTTGAGGCGCTTTCTCCAGAGGAGGAGACGGCGGGCGAGTTGTGACATGCGACTGGAGCGTAGACCACCTTGGCGGTTGATGTAAGTTACCGTCGCTGTGTTGTCCATCCGGACCAACATGTGCTTGTCCTGGATCAAAGGCCAGAACCTCCACAAGGCGAGCAGTACTGCCAACAACTCTAGGCAGTTGGTGTGCCAATGCAGCCGTGGGCTAGTCCAAGAACTGGTGGCTGTGTGCCTGTTGCATACGGCACCCCAGCCCATCTTGGAGGCATCTGTTGTAACCACGACGCATCTGGAGACCTGCTCTAGGGGAACCCCTGCGCATAGAAATGCCAGGTCGGTCCAAGGGCTGAAGAGGCGGCGACAAATCGGTGTGATAACCACGCGATGTGTCCCGCGGCACCATGCCCATCTCAGGACTCGAGTCTGAGGCCAGTGCTGAAGCGGTCTCATATGCATCAACCCGAGCGGTGTGGCCGTCGCTGAGGATGCCATATGCCCCAGGAGCCTCTGAAAAAGTTTCAGTGGAACCGCTGTCCTCCGTCTGAACACCTTCAGACAGTTCAGCACAGACTGAGCATGTTCGTTCGTGAGACGCGCTGTCATCGAGACCGAGTCCAACTCCAGACCGAGAAAAGAGATGCTCTGAACCGGGGAGAGCTTGCTCTTTTCTCAGTTGACCCGAAGCCCCAGTCTGCAGAGGTGTCGAAGCACAAGGTCCCTGTGTGCGCATAGCAACTCTCGAGAGTGAGCTAAGATCAGCCAGTCGTCGAGATAGTTGAGAATGCGGATGCCCACTTCCCTTAGCGGGGCAAGGGCTGCCTCTGCCAACCCTGCCAAAAAGGAACAGTGGACGGTGGTCGTGACGACGGCCATGCACACCGGACATGTGACCCAGGAAACAAGGAAACTGCTCTTTTGCTGTACCTCTGGATGCCGCAGCCTCTGGGGCATGCATCAAAAAAAGAAACAAAAGATTCTCCTCCCAGCCCTCCACCGGGGGATGGTGTGGTCTGTGCACCAGCTCCAGAGAGGTCTCCTTGCCCCTGTGTCGCCCGTCTCAGGGGCACTTCGAAGCCTTCCTCGGGTTCTTGGTGGCCGGCCGTGAGACGGGGGGCATCTGCTTCCTGCAATGGGCTGCACGCCAGGGCCGGGCCACAGGGGCGGGCTGTGGCGGAGCCGGAGATGTTGATGCAGGGAGACGCCCTTGGCGATGAGCAGATGGGGTGCGGGATCTTGAGCTGTGCCGGGGCAGGATGTGGCTTATAGCCTCTGTCTGCTTCTTCACCGTCGAGAACTGCTGGGCAAAGTCCTCGACGGTGTTGCCAAACAGGCCAACCTGGGAGATGGGGGCATCAAGGAACCGTGCCTTGTCGGCCTCTCGCATATCTACCAAGTTGAGCCAGAGGTGGCGCTCCTGGACCATGAGAGTGGACATCGCCTGCCCAAGAGACCGCGCTGTGACCTTCATCGCCCGGAGAGCGAGGTTGGTCACCGACCGCAGTTCCTGCATCAATCCCGGGTAAGAACTACCCTCGTGCAGTTCTTTTAAGGCCTTGGCTTGGTGTACTTGCAGGAGAGCCATGTCATGCAGGGTGGAGGCGGCTTGTCCAGCAGCACCGTAGGCCTTAGCCATCAGAGATGATGTAAACCTACAGGCCTTGGACAGGAGCTTCGGGCGCCCGTGCCAGGAGGTGGCGCTCTGTGGACACAAGTGCACCGCGAGCAACTTTTCCACCTGGGGTATCACAGAATACCCCTTGGCCGCTCCACCATCGAGGGTAGCGAGAGCGGGGGAGCTGAAAGATCGGGACTGGGCAGTAAAAGGTGCCTCCCACGACCTTGTCAGCTCCTCATGCACTTCTGGGAAGAAAGAAACGGGGGCGGGGCGTGGATGTGAGTGGCGCCCCAAGCCCAGGAACCAATCGTCGAGCCGCGAGGGTTCAGATGAGAGCAGAGGGCTGTCATTTCCACATTGGCCTGAGACTGGGCAACCGTTCCCGAAGGAGGAAGCCCAGCCGAAGACTCAGCATCAGACCGGACGAGCCCACTCTCCGATGCCGTGCTCGATAACTCATTATCTTCCGGGGCGCCAGACGAGATGTTGAACCCACCCTGAGATGAGCCGGCGATCTCGTCCGAGCATGCGATCGGGGCAAACGAGCGTGCTGGGGAATAGGAGGTCCGTTGGGGGATACCCGGCAGAGGTGGTCCCATTGAGGTCCCCAAATCACGCCCAGTGCTAACCGGCATGGCCTCATACCTGTAGGTAGAAGGACCGAGGCGGGGAGCCGCTGGGGTGGCTTGCTTTCTTACGAATGCAAGCCGTGACCGCAATGTTGCCATGGTCATGTTCTCGCAATGAGGACATGAACCATCCACGAATGACGTCTTCGCATGGACAGCGCCCAGACATGTAAGACAGCGATCATGGCCATCGGAAGCGGAGAGATAACGACCGCAACCAGGAATAACGCATAAACGGAAAGGCATCTTTAAAAAGACGCGTCTTTAAAAAGACGTTCCGTGTGTGCCGCTCTTTCAGAAAGAAAATATACTCTTTTAGAATATACTCTTTTAAATGTTCTGCCGAAGTGCCCAGGGTCGTTCTCTGCACACCACAGATGCAGAGGGGGAGAAGCCACTGAAATGTGCTGTAAGATCCAGCAGAGAGGTGAATGAACTCGGCGGATGAATTCAGCTCAATGTATAGAACCACTCGGCTCCGAAGAGAAAATCTGAATGAGTGGTTGCATACCAGCTCCTTTTATTACTCGTATGTCCGGGGGAGTGGCATGCAAATTCCACTCGCCAATTCTCATTGGCCTTTTTTTAAAAAAGCAGAGGTGTTTGGGGCTACCAAGAGTGACCCCTAGTGTCACTACATCGACACAACGTCGAGTGAGTGACTGACAGGGAACAGGTTTTACTTTTTGCCATAGGACCTACTGCAGAAATACTGCCCAGAACAAACAAACACACAAACAAACACCTAGTGAGCTCATTAAACATTCATTTAAGACGAGTAGGAAATGTTATAGACATGTTATCATGGTAATGTTTATTAGATTTGTACGTCCACTCCACTTGTTGCACTTACAGTAGGCTAATACCCATACATTATTTAGTTTACACTTTTATCCAAAGTGACAAAACTATCTTCATTGCATTTATCAGTGTGACATGGAAACACAGGTAGGGCCTACTACAAAATCATACAATGTTATTAAATATACAAATAATAAATAATACGCTAAACTCCGCATCAGCATATAGTCAGGGCTTGCAATTTCTCACGCGTCGTACATTAGAGGCAACGCTTCGCAAGTCACAACAACACTTATTATGTGCCCAGCGACACATTTCGGCTTCAAATGGCATGCGTAGTTAACAGTAAGTGGTGGTTTGCGATGTTAATTTAAACGTTTATATTTTGTTAAACTAAATGAGAAAATGAGCCGTCTTTTTCTTTCTCATTATTCCTTTCCAAATAGGAAATTAAATGGTCAAAACGTTGCATTCATTCGTTTTTCATTTCAAAATTTAAAAACAAAAAAATCAATTATGCTATGAAGTTTTGTTTTTCATTTCATAAGCAATAGGCAAAAATTTAAAAAGTGTTGAGTCCTGCTGTGCTCCCAACACGTTCCAACTCCCAATGTGTCAAATACTGATTCTTGTGCAAGGACCCAGTGCATCAATCTACAGACAACAAAAGCACTCTCTAGCATCTGTTTCCTGACACGGTCCGCAAGCGCAACATTTAGCAAAGACCATTGAAATTTTATCATCATGAAATCATTTGTTGTGGTATGATTTTTAGTTCATTTAAACTCAGCACCATTTATTCACAGTGGTTAAAATTTATTATTTTGCAGTGTGCTTATTCCATCTTTTTAGTGTACACATTCTGCTATGCTGAAGTGACCTGTTTTGTTCCAGATGTTTTCCAAGTGTTCCAATCGCTTTCTGTGACAAACAGAACATCCAGATTTGATGGAACCAAGTCAATATTCAACGATCACAGTCCCCCGGCATCAGCTGTAACAAATGGGTTAGGGTTGATGTGCATTACACTGTTGTATTTTTAAACCTAACCCTACCCCTTTGCCTAAACCTAACAAATTCTCAACAATTTAAAAGATGTTACAAGCAGATATATGTAGTCACAATAATAATAATAAAAAAAGACAAATAAGCACTATAAAAGTATTCCAAACCATTCAGTAGCTTTATGTGAGATACAGAGGGAAACTGAAGGTTTTAATCACTGAAAATCTTCCCCCTTTATGATGGCAGTCAAATCCAAGGAGCTCTAAAATACCATTCATATCTCATTCAAAACATCTGAACTTTAGGTCATCACAATCAGTCATGAGACACGGGAGAGCCAAAGGCATTTGTTACAATCCATAATAAATCTAGAAGTTTTTTTAACAGTGTTATTCTACATTTATAGATGTATTCAACTTCAAAGTTCTCAAAATCCACTGATATTCATGATATCCTTGCTTATCTGGATGACTGTAATGGAAGTAAAAACTGATATGAGCTTGAAACCTGGTTTCCTGAAGGTAGACGAGGGGAGGGGGTGTGAACATGCTTATTCACTGTTGCATCTCAGAGCACCAAGAGATTCATATTTCAGTGTTTCACCATCTCACGGTTAAACCTAATTATTTTCTTCCTCTTTTAAATCAGCCCTTAATCCATGCCTTGCTCTCTTTCTCCCTTTCTCTCTTTCTCTTTCTCTGTCTGTATATTAATCACCAAGTCTAAATAAAGGCATGCAAAAAGGTCACAGTGTTAATTAAGAAACTGCCTGGTGCTTTTGTCATTTTGGATCAGGTACAGTGAGCATAGGAGATGCAGACCACACAAACACACCCTCATACACATGCTAGTAGAAACCATCATACCATTATTCTGCAAACCAGCACACACATAAACACAGAAGGTGCTACATCACAGAGGCTTGTCCTAATTAAAGAAGGCCTGTTCACCATGCAGTGATGCTCTCGGCTGTGGCACGCCTCTCTGCAGCCAAGCTAATGCCAATCATAATTACATCTCTAATTCACCAGAGAAAGCACACCAGGGGCACGGTAACGGGTGGGAGAGGGTTAGGATGATTCTAAGGGCCCTGGACAGACAGAGGGGCCAAGCAGAAATATTTTCCTGCATGATTTTGTGATAAATGGTCACTTCGCAAAGGTAAAGCCAAGCGTACACTACACGACTTGCAGTCGGCATCCTGTGACTCATAGTTTTTCGTTGTGCTGGTGTGAACACTTCAGGACTGTAGTGTATCAACTACACGACCATTCATCCCCGACTGAGACCATATGTACACCTGGTATTAAGGTAAGTTTTGAGTGATCTGATCACAAATGTACAAGCGAGACATCACCGTTACACCAGGTCGTCTCTTCTGACCACTTGTGTTTGGATTTCGAGGAGAGAGTCTTTCATGAGGACTTACATCAGTCATTACGTCTGTGTTTTACTGAATGATAACAAAGCGTAAAAAAGTAAAAGAAGAAAGCACTGAAAACCAGAGCACAGTTTCTCTAAATATTCCCAAAAATGACATTTAGAGCAGAATTCTGAGTTATTTAGTGCAGTCCCTGTAAATGACCTTCTAATGTGCCTGCAGCTCGTACGCTTATTCCCTTGAAATCCGCATCGAAAAACCGGCCATTTCAGCTGCCCTTAGCACCGTGCCATTTCAAACTGATCGCCATAAATGCATCTTAAAAATAAGATGACGAAATTCATTCACAAACTTATGCAGTTTATTCTTGATACATGTCAAAAAACATGAAAGAGTGGCTCTTGTCCGTTTTTGTGCTTTATTAGCACCATTTTCAAAAGATAAAATTATAAAAACTGCTGATAATAATAAAAACAGCAGGTAGGGAGATTTTATTTTATTTTATTTTATTATTATTTTTGTCTCCTTCTACCCAATACCTTGCTCTCCTCTTTCAACAAACACAAAAGAACATCTCACTCCCATTTTACACATATTTGCGCAAATTTGCAAAGAAAACAAACAAAAAACAAAACAAAAAAACAGCTGAAAATAATAAAGACAGCGGGTAGGGAGATGTGGATGATTTTTTTATTTTATTTTCTAATAATTTTTTGTCTCCTACAACCCAAATCTTACTCTCCTCTTTCAACAAACATGAAAGAACGGATCGCACTCTTTTTGCTGTTTGCAAAAGGAAACATTTAAAAAAAACAGATTAAAATAATAAAGACAGAGGGTATAGGGAGGTGAAGTTTCATTTAATTATATTATAATTATTTTTTTGTCTTCTGCTTCCTAATAACTTGCCCTCCTCTTGCGCACTCTCTATATTTCATTGGCTGTGGCTGATTGTCCGTCTTTTGCTCGTTGGAACGATGCGCACACATGACAACAAGACGTCTAGATATCAAACAGTTTTGAAAACTGTTGCAGAGTCTTGGTAGTCTTGGCCTTTCGCAGGAGTGCCCAAACAACAGGACCTTTCATCCTGAGATCCGAGACTTCTCGTCACAGACCAGTCGCCAACTCAAAACATCAAAGGAGATAAGCTTGAGTCATGTTGTGTCCACTAGGCATTAGCTAGAATGAAGACTGCTCTTACTTGGTAATACAGTTTTATCCAGTGTGTGGGCTCCTGCTTAAGACATTCAGTGGTTTATCTTAAAAAGACTCGCACATATCCTCACGCTTGTGTGGAGGCATGTTAAACATCTCATAAGGCCAAACAGACCTGACCTTTTAAACAGCGTTGACAAAGAAAAGACAAGAAAATGTCATGGTTATTGGTGTAACCTCTGTTCCCTGATAGAGGGAACGAGAATTTGTGTCGATGTAGTGACACTAGGGGTTTGCTCTTGAGAGCCCCAATCACCTTTGCTTTATTCAGAAAAGGCCAATGAAAATTGGCAAGTGGAGTTTGCATGCCACTCTCCGGCCCGGACATCCGGGTATAAAAGGAGATGGCGTGCACCCCTCATTCAGAGTTGTGCTGAGGAGCCGAGAGATAGTCCCGGCCATGTCAGCGGTCGGTTCAGCGCCGCAGCAGGAGGGACACAACGTCTCGTTCCCTCCATCAGGGAACAGAGGTTACACCAGTAACTAAGACGTTCCCTGTCTGTCACTCACTCGACGTTGTGTCGATATAGTGACACTAGGGGTTCCTATATGAAATGCCGCAGGCGCTGAACTGTGTCGCAGTGAGAGCTCGACCACGTCGTGACCTTCCAGCGAGTTAGGTAAGGCGTCTCCCGGTCCCAATAAGAGTGGGAGGAGGCACTTACCCGAGGAAGCTACAGGCAGTGGCCTTTCCTGATTTTTGTATTATGTAATTTCCCGCCGAGCACCTGCTAGAATAGCACTGGGGAAGTGCTCTTCCCTCTCCAGGAGGGAGAGCACTACGGAGATCACATCCTACCAGAGGGAGGTTAACATGTGGAGAATACCTCACATGGACTTACAGATGGAGAAGTTCACATATGGAATGATGCCACTGGGGAGGACCCTATCTATGTAGAGGGTACACAGCAACAGTGGCCGAGGCAGAGCAGAGCTCTGACAAGGGGAAACACAGGGTTCACCTGAGGTGAACCAAACAGTGGAAACGCATCATACGGGATTACTGAGGGGGGAATCACCACATATGGAGCACTGAGCCACCTGAAGGGGCATACCACGAGTACTGGGCCTGGCGCCATCACTCCTCCGCCGAGTTCGCCACTGAATAGTGCTTAAGGAATTAAAGAGGCGTCCAGTGTTCACCAGTTACGGGGAACTGTTGTGGACAAGATAGCGCACATTATCACCTGGAAAGGGGAAAGGTGCAATGCAAGCTATACACCCAACTGGCCACCCAGCCTACCTGTTGTTACCCCGTAACACTCGGGTCGAAACCGGTTTTATGCGCAGGTTTTAGAACCTTGCAAAGGTATTGGGTGTAGCCCAACCTGCTGCTCTGCATATGTCTGCTAGAGAGGCGCCCCTCGCCAGTGCCCAGGAGGATGCAATACCTTTGGGAGTGCGCCCGGACTCCCAAAGGGCACGGCAGGTCTTGTGATTGGTAAGTCAGAGAAATGGCACCCACAATCCAATGGGACAACCTCTGTTTGGAGACAGCTTTCCCCTTCTGCTGCCCTCCAAAGCAGACAAAGAGCTGCTCCGAGCATCTAAAGCTCTGTGTGCGTTCCAGATAGATGCACAGGGGGCGAACTGGACACAGCAACGACAAGGCCGGGTCATCCTCCTCTGAAGGGAGCACTTGCAGGTTCACCACCTGATCCCGGAAGGGAGTGGTGGGAACTTTGGGCATGTAACTGGGCCAGAGTCTCAAGATCACATGAGAGTGTGCCGGCCCAAACTCCAGGCATTCGCTGGTGACAGAGAGCAACCTGTAGGTCCCCCACCCCCTTGATAGAAGTGAGCGTCACCAGGAGGGCCGTCTTCAGGGACAAAGTGCTGAGCTCGGCCTGCTCCAGGGGCTCAAAGGGCAGGTAAGACCACAGAGAGATCCCAAGAGGGAATCAGGTGAGGTCAAGGGGGATTCAATCTCCTTGCACCTTTGAGGAACCTGGTGATCAGGTCATGCTGTTGAGAGGGTCTCCCATCCAGTGTATTGTGATATGCTGCAATAACAGCCACGTACACATTCAGGGTAGAGGGAGACAGCCATCTCTCTAGTCCCTCTTGTAGAAAGGACAACACAGACTCGACTGCGCATCTCCGTGGATCTTCCCCACGGGAAGAACACCAATTCGTGAAGAGACGCCACTTCAAAGCATACAGCCACCTCATAGAGGGGGCTCTGGCCTGAGTGATCGTGTCTACCACCACTGGTGGAAGGCCTGCTAGGTCCTCTGCGTCCTGTCCAGGAGCCAGACGTGGAGATTCCAGAGGTCTGGCCACGGGTGCCGGAGCGTGCCCTGCCCCTGAGTGAGAAGGTCCTGCCTCAGGGGAATGCGCCAGGAAAAGAGGTCGAGTATCAGCAAAGAGCATCAGGTCTGAAAACCAAGTCTGGTTGGGCCAGTATGGTGCAACAATCAGGACTTGTTGCCCGTCCTCCCTGACTTTGCACAACATCTGTGCAACGAGGCTCACTGGGGGAAACGTGTACTTGCACAGACCCTGAGGCCAGCTGTGCACCAAGGCATCCGTGCCAAGGGGAGCCTCGGACAGGGAGTACCAAAGGGGGCAGTGAGGGGACTCTCGGGAGGCAAACAGGTCCACCTGTGCCTCTCCGAATCGCTCCCAAATCAGCTGGACTGCACAGGGGTAGAGACTCCACTCTCCGCGGAGCGTTACCTGCCGTGAGAGCGCGTCCGCTGCATGGTTGAGGATGCCTGTGAGGTGGGTGGCTCGCAGGGACTTCAACGTCTGCTGACTCCAAAGGAGGAGGCGATGGGTGAGTTGCGTCATGCGACGTGAGCGTACTCCACCCTGGCGGTTTATGTACACCACAGTCGCTGTGTTGTCCGTCCGGATCAACACGTGCTTGCCCTGAATCAACGGCCGAAGCCTCCGCAGGGTCAGCAATATTGCCCGCAAGTCTAGGCAGTTGATGTGCCATTGCAGGCGGGGCCCTGTCCAGAGCCCCGACACTGTCTGCCTGTTGCACACAGCGCGCCAGCCCGAATTCGGGGCATCTGTCATGACCACGATGCACCTCGAGACCTGTTCTAAGGGAACCCCTGCCCGTACTAATGCCAGGTCTGATCAAGGACTGAAAGTTTGATGGCACAGAGGCGTGATAATCACGCACTGGGTGCCGTGGCACCATGCCCACCTCGGGACTCGAGTCTGTAGCCAGTGCTGGAGTGGTCTCATATGCATCAACCCGAGGGGGAGTACCGCCGCCGGGGATGCCATATGCCCCAGGAGCCTCTGAAATTGTTTCACTGGGACCGCTACCTTCTGCGTGAAGGTTTTAAGGCAGGCCAGCACCGACTGTGCATGCTCGTTTGTAAGGCGTACCATCAGGGTGACTGAATCCAACTCCATACTGAGAAAAGAGATGCTCTGCGCCAGGGAGAGCTTGCTCTTTCCCCAGTTGACCTGAAGTTCCAGTCGGCCGAGGTGCCAAAGCACAAGGTCCCTGTGCGCACACAATAGATCTTGCGAGTGAGCTAGGATCAGCCAGTCATCGAGATAATTGAGAATGCAAATGCCCTTCTCCCTCAGCGGGGCCAGGGCAGCCTCTGCGACTTTGGTAAAGATGCGATGAGACAGGGAGAGACCGAACGGGAGGACCTTGTACTGGTATGCTCGTCCCTCGAAGGCTCACAAAGAAGGAAGAGAGCCATGACCACAACGTTCTCATGGGCATGTTCTCGCAGTGAGAACATGACCCCTCCACGAAAGGTGATGGGACGAACACACACACATATGCTTAGCTCCGAAGAACAAGTCTGAATGAGTGGTGCACGCCATCTCCTTTTATACCCGTATGTCCGGGGCAGAGAGTGGCATACAAATTCCACTCACCAATTTTCATTAGCCTTTTCTGAATAAAGCAAAGGTGATTGGGGCTCTCAAGAGCGAACCCCTAGTGTCACTACATCGACACAACGTCGAGTGAGTGACAGACAGGGAATAATGTGTGCCATTACTGTACCAACACTAACTGTAGTAACTGTTTTTATAGATCCATATTAAAACTATGTAGGTAGTTTTAGTTGTAGATCCTAAATGAGTAATAGACTACTGTTTTTTTTTGTTTTTTGTTGTTGTTGTTGTTGTTGTTGTTGTTTTCAATAACAACACAAATAAAAAAATTCTTACAAATTAAAAAATAAATAAGTAAAATAAAATAAAATCAAGGGCTCTAAACCTGGAACTTAATGAATTCTGGTCCAAGCTATCAGTTTTCCTCCTGTGTAAAATCTGTTCAATTCTAATGCTCTCTGGTTGTAGGGGGAAAATCTGGTTTTGTTTGCCATCAGATATTTCAAGAGATGACTTAAATCAACATTTAAAACATAAAAAGCCAACATTTCCATTAGAAGCACAGTTCCAACTCGTTAAACTTGATCAAACATTCTAGTATGCATCATCATTTAATGTAAATTAATGTTCATTTATTATGAATATATACAGATACATACGGTGTTGTTTTTATTAGGTTATTTTAATTATTCAAACATAAAATGTGTTTTTTAGCATCTTATTTAATGCGCAATCATGCTTATGTTTACATTTATTAATAATGATAATGTTTAGGCTATGGAAAAAATGCTTTTACAGGTTGGAATAAGAAGGGGGCCTAAAGTATAAAGTTGTCTGCCCTCCATACAACATACTACACAAACACTCAGAATTTTGCATTGCAGGTTATGTGGATAGTTTTTTTAAATGTCAAATGGATAGTTTACCCCACAAAAGGAGATGTTAGGCAGGTGTCAGTCACCATTCATTCTCATTGCGTCATTTTCCAATGAAAGTGAATGGTGACTGTGGCTGTCATTCTGCCAAACATCATCTTATGTCAGAGGTTCTTAACGGGGGCGGTAAATAGATTGATAATAAATATTATCATATCACTACTTCAGCTCTATTAAATTTGTGGTAGGCTACATTAGGGGAGTGAGGGAATAAAATTAATTTTTGTTACAACTTATAAATATTAATATATTGTATTTTTTTTTTTTTTTTTTTTTTTACATGTGTTTAGAGTAGGTCTACTGTTTATAATTACAAAAATGCCATAGTTTGTTTTATAGAAATCATGATACATCTAACCATGGTAGTGAAGAAGATCCATGCTTCCATGTGTTTACTATGGTCTTGTTACAAATGTCACTGTTAAAACTATAAAAAATAAATAATTAATGAATAAATTAAAATGTTCAAAAAGGCAAATGTAAAATATATTAACAATATCACTTTTATTATTAGTTTCTGTCTTCGCATTCTCATTTTATAGGCCCCAGATATAGCCTGCCATCTGTTTGAATTCAAGAAACGCAAGGTTTGGTCTCACATACGTGATGCATAAGCCTGCTGAATTTATTAAAAAAACTTTAAAATTATGCAATGCATCAAAGTTGCATTGAGCAAATTAAGCAAATAACACAAATATTGAGTTTTGTGTTTTATGTTTTTTCCTTTTTTTTCGTCTTTTTTTTTTGTCTTTTTTTTTTATTTTATTTTATTTTTGACAACAATAAGCATTCATAGATTGATTTCCCTAAAAAATTCATTCATTCATGTTCAAAAACCAACCAGTTGTTTTTTGTTTTTTTTTGTGTTCCAACTTGCCTGACACAGCAACAGTGGCTTAAACAATGGTGTAAGTTTGGGGAGAGACTAACTGTTTGACCGACCAATGGCAGAGTGTGGGTGGGTCATTATTTTTGCAATTTAATTAAGTGCTGCTAGTGGCACGGAAAAGACACATTTCACCTTTAAAGATCTTCAGCTGGACAACTCTTAAGTCATAGAGGTATGACTTAAGTCCAGTAGAGTAACTCCATTATGCCACATCACAAATTTAAACTGAATCGTATATTTATTTATTAATGATAGCAGTAAAGTGGAACGTGTGAATTGTAGAGGAAAAAGTGTGAATTTAGAGCGAGCTTGTGATTACCTTGAGTCTGACTGCATCACACAATGAAATCAACATATCACAGTGGCTTTAGTGACTGTAAATATTATTTTACTGCACTTAATTTTTCTACACACACTGAAATTGAGTTACACAGTACCAATTCACCTCCTCCGATTTTTGCAAAGTGAACTTAGAGTGCAACTTCCAAACTGACTTTTTGTTTATCTTAAACACTGTAGCAGAAATCACCCCTTCACTCATGTCTAAATTTGGCAGTCCAATCCAATCACACTGCTTTAAAGAAATAGTCCACCCAAAATTTTAAATTCAGTCATCATCTATGCATTCTGATGCCTAAGGAAACGCATTTGGCTCTTTTCCTGTGAAGCACAAAATTAGTTATTTAGCCAAATGTCCAAACTGCTCTTTTCCACACAAGGAAAGCAAATGGTGATCACTGGCTGTAAAGCTCAGTTGCGATTTTACTTATTTTAGGTCAGGATGTGAACTCAGGTCCCCTTGCACACTAAATTATAAATTCAGAATTTATCATTTGTTTATTCTATCATTCAGTGTTTTGTTTTGTTTTCTCCATGGCTGTATCTTGCCAATAGGGCACCAAATCAACCAAATGATGCTCCTGCACAGTGCACAATTTGTTTTGTTCATTTGACATCACACAAAATCTTTTATGATGTAACACGCATGAAACCTGACCTCCAGTGTTCCGGGATAGCAGACTGAAGGCCTATTCACACAAGGTCTGAATTTTTAGCACAAAAAACAAACAAAGCAACAAATAAAAAACATGTACGAAACAATAAATCTCTATGAACTGCATAACACAAAGTTTAAAATATCATAATGCAAAACTCTTAATTTGTTCAGATCGTGTGAATAGATTCTGCTGCAAAAAAAGTTAGCAAATTCTTTATACTTTTGTGTTGTTTAATTGCATTGGACTTAGGGCTGATTTATGCTTCTGTGTGGAACCTATGGTGTAGGCTCTCCGTAGTAGCCAACACGTTGATTTTCATTTATTGTTCTGCGTTAGAGTGTCTGCATTGTTCTTTGAGTACACAGCCAAAATGCTAATTATACATTTTTAAATAAACAAAAGCAATGTAATTTGTGGATTCAAAAGTATTGGTAACACTTTATAATAACTTTCATTAATAAATTATTAACAAACATTACATAGTGCTTAATAGATCATTAGTTAATGTATATTAAAATAGTTATAAATGTCATTAAACTTTCATTCCTATATGGCCTTGCACTTTTAAACATCAACTAACAAATGTTTAACAAACAGATCATTTGTTAATATACATTTGTATAATGTCATTAAACTTTTTCATAAATGAGCTCATGTACTTTTTTACATTTGCAAATGTTTTCAGAAATATTAGTATTTTTCACCACTTTACGCACTATTCATGTTTAATAATAATTATTGCTAATAATGTTAATAATTTTTAACATTATTATTTAAATTATTTGTTAATAATTATTGATATCTTTTATGATATCCAGCTAATTAAGGTCTGTAAAGGCCACACATTTGCTGGTTGTTATTTGTGGGATTTATGCATGCTTTTACTATTTACACATCTTTACATTTACATTTATGCATTTGGCAGACACTTTTATCCAAAGCGACTTACAGTGTACTTATTAAAGGGACCATACCCCCGGAGCAACATGGAGTTAAGTGCCTTGCTCAAGTACACAATGGTGGTGGCTATGGGGACTGAACCAGCAACCTTCTGATTACCAGTTATGTACTTTAACCCCCTACGCCACCATATCTTTACAAGTAATGTATTAATTATCTGTTCATATTTTTGCAGTACCCAATCTAAAGTTGAAACTATTCATCCAATATAAATGTTTATTAAGGTTTACTAATGATTTTTTAGAACCTAAATTTAATATTGGGCTTTAAACTACTGTAACAATTAGAACAGTTTATATCAGGGGTGATTTGAAAGATTTAGTTGTATGCTTGCTACTGACATCAACAACAACACACAATAACAAGAACAGCCTAGAAAAAACTGTTTATTGCCTCAATAACAGATTTAATACATTTGTAAGGGTTTGAATTTGCATTGCATAATGCTGAACAGATCAGTAGTTAATGTTAGTTAAATTCATTATAAACAATAACAAGCACATTATCTCATATTTCTAACTATTTTAAGTAAGGAATAATTGACGATGGACCATTGAATTATTGAAAAATAATGCACTACCGAGGAGGTTATGCATAAAGTGTAAGTTTAAGTCTCAGCAGCAGCAAGTGTCATAATTCTTGTACAGCTTTTCCATTGCTAAACAACTGTTTACAATCCCGGTGAGTCGCGGGGGTGCGCTGACGACTTTGATCCCGATAGAGTTTGTGTGAGAGCGAAAGAGACGGGGGGAGGGTTAGCGCGGTGCTTTCCACTATAGCTATGTGAGGCTGATTAGGGCAAAATACATTGAAACATAAAAAGTTTGACATATTAAAAGTTATTTCAGATAATAGAAACTGTTGTATTGATCAAGTCGCGGGGGTGCGGCTCTATTTGTTGGTTGTAAACAGATATCTTTTGTCATATTTCGCTTGTAACTTCATGAAGCACAAACAAACAAAAAACGCAGATGCTCCTGATTAAGACAATTGCTTTAATGGTCCCGAGAACAAATACAATGTGATATGTTGCATAGATATTAAAATAATCTAGGATAAAATACGATGCTACCTCAGATATCATTGTTATCATCCTGGGGGGCGGTCTCTAGTTAAAGAGGTGCACATCAGACTAAGGAGGCTATGTTGTAACCGCCATATCTGCACGTAGCCTACGGCATAGGTTCGACGCAGTAGTATAAATCAACCTTTAATGTGAACAGGCTTTTATATCAGTGTCTTCAGACAGCATTTTTCTGTCCATCTGTTCTCCTAACCCCATCACTCCACTCTTAGCAGGGTTATAAGGGACCATTGTAACCGAATGCGTACTTGCGTTAAAAAAGCTGGACTCAGGTCTCGTGGAGCTCATGCATGAGACAATGAAAAACAGTGTGATGCTGTATAATGGTCATAAACGTCCATCCTGCAGATATTTACTCAGGAAAACAACTAAAAATCAGTGCAGACAGACACAAAAACATGTTTGGTGTGAACAGCCCCTAAGACATCAGACTGTACGGCTCTAATTCAATCCGTTACTCTGCATACTGACCCTGTTCTCCACCAATTTCTCTCAGTCTTCATGCCTCGAGTCTTTATACCTCTCTGCTCATGCCTTTTGGACTCTCCAAAGCAACTTGCTGTCACACCCTGTGGAAGTAATGGGCCTGAGTTACAACTCCTACCTTGATCAGCTGATGACGGTAATGAAGAGATTCTCTGTCTCTCTCGTTTACTTTCCCTCTCTTTTTTCCCCTTCACTTTCTGACTTTTCCTCTTACCTCCATCTTTTTATCCTTGTGAGCACTTTATCATTTCAGCCTTGCTGACAGGGCTATATTGTTCCTAGTCTCTGTGGGTGCTCTCTCTCTCTCTCTCTCTCTCTCTCTCTCTCTCTCTTTCTCTCTTTCTCTCGATCTAGGATTTGTATCCCTCTGTTTTTAGGGGTGCCAGTGAGTGAACTGCAAACAATAATGAGGTAGGGGCAAGATTTGTCTAGATCGTGAGCTTGGCTCTGGCCCATGGGTACAAATCCATTTGCCCCCCAGACAGATTTTATACAAGCCAGGAAAGGTAGCCTGGATTAGACTGCAGGACATTTACCTTGAGATTTGGGTAAATCCCACCTCAATCTAGGCAGTTTGCAAGACTGGAGGTGACACAGGGAACAAGTTTGCAAACTCAGCGGAGAATCTTGTTACCTGCCTCATAACAGGACAATAAGAAGAGTGGAAAAAAGAAAATATGATCTCCTTCCAATATTGTTAAAAGAATAGTTCATCCAAAAAGGAAAATTCTGTCTTCCTTTACTCACGCTCATGTTGTTCCAAACCCATATGACTTGCTTTCTTCCATAGAACACAAAAGGTGATTTTAGGCAGAATGTTAGGAAACTTTCATTGCGTTTTTCTCCATACAATTAAAGCTACGGGTGACTGAAACTAACTCATTTTGTATTCCACAGAAGAAAGAAAGTCATATAGGTTTTGAACAACATGAGGGTGAGTAAATAATGACTGAAGTTTCATTGTTGCCTTTTTCTGGGTTCAGAACTCATTCCTGTGCATTATTTTCCAAAAGAGCATCTGTGGAGCTCTCTTCCCCATAGCTGCATGTTTTGTGTTCATTTTTCTCTAATGACACAGGCATCTATTGACCTATATCTCTACTGCTAATTGGGAGGCAGCAGTATGAAGTGATGATTTTGTGCATGAATAATGCACTTTCTTTCTCAGTCCAATAGAATAGCTCACCTCTTCAGATCAATACTCCAGAGACAGAGAGAGAGAGAGAGGGAGAGCGGGAGAGAGAGAGTGAGAGAGAGAGAGAGAGAGAGAGAGAGAGAACTGAATTTTAACAAACATTTTATTACAAACATATCTCAATTACACAAACTTTCCATAAAAAAAATAAAAAAAAATGTTTACCTTAACACCTTTCAATTACAAAAGTATTCATTGCACTTATCAATTTATAAAAGTTAAACTCAATAACAATTTGTGATTTCACAATATTTTATAAAAACTGGTACAAGATCTTGGCCTGGTTTATGTTCCATTTTATTTCTCCTAGTTACGTAAATAGCTAAAATTACCAACAATGACATTTGTTAACTGACATTTAAAATTTATTTTCAAACTATAAGTATAACCAAGGATAAAATTCTGTATTGTAAAAAAAAACTCCAAAAGAATAAAAACAAAAACCAAACAAAATATAAAAGATCAAACAGAGGAGAAAGTCTACTACAATGCATGAAAAAATGGAACACTGTTTCTCTTTCATCACAGAAAGGGCATTTGTCAGATACATTAGGGTTCAACCTAGACACAAACGAATTTACTGCTACAGCCCCATGCAATATTCACCATTGGATATCACCAGATCTCTTTGTTAATGGAGGTTTATAAAATATCCTACACACTGGTTTTCTTGTTTCAAGAATACCTAAACTTGTCCCTCCATACTGTATCTTTTCTATTCTTTAAAAAAATTTACATTTGTTGCCTTCACTATGCTCCTATACAAAATGTTCCCTTTTTCTGAAAAGAAATCGATTTGTTCATCTGTCTCTATTTTCAACAGAGGACTGGAGTAGTTATAATAAAAATAAAAGCAGGTATAATACTTATTTCTGGGAAAGGATCTCTGCAATCGGGAGTTATCAACTTCTTACTGTACTCCTCATGTAAAGCTCTTTCTTCTATTTTTAAAGGCCCATGCAGTTTATCCAAGAAACATTTAGTGAATCATATAGACCTCACTCCAAGAAAAGTTGAAACAGCCTCTGCATCTCTAAAATCAAGACCCGCTTTGCTTACCATTTGTCTAAATTGCAAAGATCTGCTTCTGTAGAGTCTTCACCGGAAACATCAAAACATGCACCACACACAATGGGCTCCTCAAGTAGCCAATGAAGAGACAGCTGGCTCCATCCATTGATGTTTAAACAGGCTCCATACTTTAAAAAGAACTCTGTAAAAAGAATGTACTCCTCTAAAATCCAGTTTGTTAGAATCCATTAAAAACAAAGAAGTGTCCAGGCCCAGTCTACTCAATCGGGAGTTATCAACTTCTTACTGTACTCCTCATGTAAAGCTCTTTCTTCTATTTTTAAAGGCCCATGCAGTTTATCCAAGAAACATTTAGTGAATCATATAGACCTCACTCCAAGAAAAGTTGAAACAGCCTCTGCATCTCTAAAATCAAGACCCGCTTTGCTTACCATTTGTCTAAATTGCAAAGATCTGCTTCTGTAGAGTCTTCACCGGAAACATCAAAACATGCACCACACACAATGGGCTCCTCAAGTAGCCAATGAAGAGACAGCTGGCTCCATCCATTGATGTTTAAACAGGCTCCATACTTTAAAAAGAACTCTGTAAAAAGAATGTACTCCTCTAAAATCCAGTTTGTTAGAATCCATTAAAAACAAAGAAGTGTCCAGGCCCAGTCTACTCACTCTATGCAGAATGCATTGAGCTAATGATCTCCACACCAGCTTTTCAGATCCCAGCAGGAATTTCTGTAAAAACTGAAGGCGATAAGCGGCACCTCTAAACCTTGACCTCCTTTAGGCAGATATAAAACACTTTGAGCAATCCAGTGCAAATTTTCGCAAAAGAAGTCTTTTCTGCCTGAATTTTTTATTAAAAACCAACAGGAGGTTCAATACAAGCAAGTCTGTGCCACAGGGAGGAAGTCACTAGATTATGAATTATATATGTGTGTGTCCTATAAGAGACATTTGAGGAAGCAACCATTTCCATTTTTTTCAAATATCCTATTTCCTTGTCTGCCATTCCTTCCCAATTCTTCTGAAAAAAAGACTCATTGCCTAAAAATACTGCAAGGTATTTTATCCCTTCTCTTTGCCAAAATAAACCCCCTGGTAAATTAGGAATCCCCCCATTCCAATCCCCAACCAATAAGGCTTCACTTTTTTTTCCAATTCTCAATTGCTGATGAAATGTCTTTAAAATCATAAACAATACATTCTAGTTTCTGAACATCATCACTCCCATTTATAAAAACAATAACATCTTATGCATATGCAGAAAGATAAAAAACATCATTACATTGTGGTAAAGACAAACCATTTAGCTCAATTCGTAATCTAAAAAGCAGAGGTTCTATGGCCAATGCATACTACATTCCAGACATCATACAACCTGCCTAACCCCTCTCTGTACTTTAAATGGGGCACACATACCACCATTGATTTTGAGTACACTCTCAATTTCACAATACATAACTCTGATCATGGCTATGAAACCAGGGCTGAAACCGAAAGATTCTAATATATGCCACAAATACAGGTGATCAGCCCGGTCAAAAGCCTTTTCTTGGTTTAATTAAATAAGACCAGTATTAATACCCAATAGCTTTGAGACTTCCAAAACATCCCTAATTAGAGTTATATTATCAACAATTGACCTTTTGGGTATGCAGTATGTCTGATCATGATGTATCACTTCTCCTATTACTTTACTTAGTCTTATAGCTAGAGCTTTGGACAGGACTTTGTACTGGGAGCACAAAAGGGAAACAGGCCTCCAATTGGCAATGTTTTGAAGATAACAAAATGGGTTTGAGTTGTTTATGAAGACATTTTTTTAGGTTACAAACTGGTAATTACAAGGGTATTATGCTATAAATGTGGTTTGTGAGGACATTTTTAGTGTCCCCATAATTCAAATTGCTTAAAAAACATACTAAACTATGTTTTTTTTTAAATATAAAAATGCAGAAATGCAGTTTATTGAGAGGGTTAGGTTTAGGGGTAGGGTTAGGTGATAGAATCTATAGTTTGTACAGTATAAAAATAATTATGTCTATGGAGAGTCCTCATCAGGATAGCTGCACCAACATGTGAGTGTGTGTGTGTGTGTGTGTGGGCAGGTTTAAGTGGTTTACGAGGACATTTTTTTAGGTTACAAACTGGTAATTACAAGTGTATTATGCTATAAATGTGGTTTATGAGGACATTTCTAGTGTCTCCATAATTCAAATCGCTTAAAAAACATACTAAATTATGTTTTATTGAAAATGTAAAAATGCAGAAAGTTTTTTGTGAGGGTTAGGTTTAGGGGTAGGGTTAGGGGATAGAATCTATAGTTCGTACAGTATAAAAATCATTATGTCTATGGAGAGTCCTCATAATGATAGCTGCACCAACATGATTTTTGCCCTAATATCAAAGGTCTTACTAGAAAAAAAGAAAATATGATCCAACGTGAATTTTCTTGATAAAAATATGATCATGCCTGGTATCATGTGCATGTAAAATGGCTAGAAATAGCATTTTAGCTTAGCATAAAGCTGACAGTTTACACAAGGTTTATTTCTATTTCTTGTGCTACAAACTTACTTCAAACTCACTTCGCTGTCTGCTCGTATGAATGTAACACATCATAAGAAAGTGTTTCACCGCTGTTCAAATGCACTTTGGATCGCATCATTTATATGTATACATTTTTCCATCTGAAAGGACTAAATATTAAATGAAAAAAATGACAATAAAATTCAAAGTAATCTCTTCAGTAATCAAAATACTTTTTGAATGTAACAGTATTCTAAATACCAATGATTTAAATTGTAACTGTAGTGTAATACAGTTACTTATATTTTGTATTTTAAATACGTAATCCCGTTACATGTATTTCATACTCCCCAACCCTGGCAATAGATATGCATCAAACTCTATCAAAAACAGAAGGAAATAAAGTGCACAGTGAGCTATGAGCCTAAATAACACAATACATAGATCTTTAAATTATAAAATCACACATTTTAAAGTCAAACAACCCTGCTGAAAAGGCCATCATTGCTGGTCCCCAGCTTATGTTGTGTTTTGTTTGCTAGTCTCCCAGCATAGGATGCTGGTGTGCTGGTGTCCCTACCAGGCTTCTTAATTAGCTAAACCAGCTTCACCTGAAAGAGCACGGTGGTCAGGTAACTTCACCAGCTAGGTTTTGCTGGTGAAATGCATGGCTATGCTTGTCCATCAGCTAGACCAGCATTAACCACCCTAGACCAGCATGGGAATTGCAAGCTGTTATTTTGCTGGTCTTTTTGGCATGGAAAAATAATCAAACTATCACTGCCTGCAAAATAGTATTCCTAATCAACAGAAAATACATAATTTAAAGGTGAAGTGTGTAATTTCAGCACTACTAGTGGCACCATCGAAATTACAAAAATAAAGTATGTTTTCAAACAGTCTTTGCCAACACCTCTTAGACTCATCATGCCCTTTCGCACTAACTGATTCTCCAACAAAATATTGGCCATACTAAATAAAAGGTGATAAAACGTTTAACGCTGTAATGAATAAGACCACTATAAAATATACACACCAGACAGAAAGCGCGGCAGAGGAACTGGGTCGTCCTATAACATTACTGGATTGAACAGAAGCTGGGTGTGCTGGGGATCCAGCACATGAGGTATGATGGTTCTTCTGGTAAATAGTAAGTGTAACGATACATATTCAGAGTATCTTATACATTTATTTGGATCTCAACAGTAATGAGCTAACTTGTGTGGCAATACCTTGTGTAGATTACCTGTCGAGAAGCAACTCGGCAAGTTTGGCGTCTCTACTGAACCCCAAAAATTCCCTCAAAGTCCTCCACCTTGTAAGTGCGACGCCAGGGTTCACTCTGGTTTTACTCCGTTCTCGGTCTCTGTGTCTTTTAGCAAGTCTTTGAATTTTAGCTTTAACATCTGTAGGCAAAGGTAAATGTATTTTTCTATTTACACGTCTGGCATAGATGTTCATATTCCCCTGGCTGAACAGCTTACTACAAGTAACCACACCCCAAACTTAATGTTTTGATAATGCCTGGGAGGCTCAGTGTTTATACTTATGGGGGAGGCAAACCCACAAATGGCTTACATATATTTGTCAATGATCAATAAACTGGGATAGTAGAACATATTTTGACATAAAAAAAAAGTTACATAATTCTCCTAAATGCCAGACCTGATATGTCCTCTGCCCAGACAGGTTCACATTTACGTGAGGCAGGGAACGCTAGTATTGTCATGTGCGTGAAGTTACACTGCTGTGGTTGATTAGCCTCTTCGGGATGCTTTGATTTTTAAATGGTTTAGAATTTAACTTGTGGAATTATTGTCTGCATACCACAGCAAAAGGGAAAGAAAGCATTGGCTATCTATTTATCAAGTGTTGAATCTGCCAGGTGAAAAACAATCTGGAATCAGTTGTAACAGTGTAACAGTCTTATGAAGTCTCTCTTTGTAACCTGATCTTTTTCAGAATGTTGAAGTTTTGTGTCATCTGCGCTAAAAACAATCTAGATGCAGTGCAATGAATAATATATGCAGGTGTCTCGAGACTTCATTGTGTCAAGTTAAAAATTCTTTTTAACTTGACACAATGTCAAAAAAATACAGTAATCCTTCACAAAATGCTGAAAAAACAAACAAACAAAAAAACGGTGAAATGTGGCGCAACGTTCAAATATGTTTGTCCAGCACGTTTACACTTGACACACTCAAAAACATGTATGAACAGCCCCTAACTTGCCCCATATTTAAAAAACTGGCCCGAACCCGGCCCAGAATGTTGGGTCCCATTGGGCTCGTGTCGGGTTGAAGACCTCTATTGCATGTGTAGAATAACCGAATAGTGATTTTGGTATTCAGATACAGGTACGTCGAACAGTTAACTGAATAACTATCCATGCACATCCCTAATAGTAACCAAAAGCATCTAGTACATTTATAATAATTTCAATAAAATGATTTCAATAGAAGTTTAATAGAATCATTAGAATCTTTAATTATTTATTGCCACACAACAAGGGCTGGCGGAATCTGAGACTTTAAATAATGTTGCCATAAACTTATAACAGGGCTAGTTCCCCAATAGCAAGGTTAAAGGAAAATAAAATTTTGTCATCATTGACTCTCCTCCAAGTTGTTCCATGTTGCCAAGTAAAATGTGTGAACCAATGCTGTTTGACTTCAAACCTGGTGCGATGTGTCTTTAGGCACCGCTTTTGTTGTATTGAAAAGAACGACTTTGACATTTTACCTAACATCTCATTTTGTGTTCAATGGCTGAAAGAAAATAATAAAGGGTTGGAAATTCATAAGGGTGAATAAATGATAACTATCAAAATTCAGCTTATTATTATTTATTTTTTTAAAGACAACATAAGAAGTACAAGCAGGGAATAAAAGTGCAGTGCGGTGTGAAAAATGAGCAACACAATTCCTGTCCAAAATTTAGCAGGTCTTGTCTTCATTGTTACGTGAACAATTAACTGTCTTACCTTGAGTTTTGGGGAATACACTTGTACTCTTGAGATGCTGCAATTTTATTAAGTGATGGAGCGCAGGGCCTGTCCATTTGTCTCTGCTGGAGAAAGCGGGACTTTGACAATGAAGAGAACAGTAGAAGGACTTTGAATAGCAACCCCTTCAGAGCTGGGAGCACACACAATCAAATAAACTCAATAACAGTTGAAAGTCTTAATTATAAAATGCTTAGTTCCAGCTCTAAAATTTGATTGGATGAGCCATATTCGAAGTTGCCGGCATACAGAATGCACACCTGTGACCGCATATCAATTCTATACTACTACACTGTTCACTAATGCAGGGGTTCCCTGCAATCATATACTTGAAGTACCCCCTGATATTTTAAGTAATGATAACCTTTCAAAATATATTGAATTTTATAACATCTTTGCATGTCCAAGAAAAAAATGGCTTTTTGAATTTACAATTATTTTAAGGTAAGTGGTTGCACGAAAACTATTTATCTATATTTAAGATACATATTATAGGCTGAAACTACTAATTTTGATGTCGGTTTTTTGAAAATCCCTGAACAGAAACCAACATTTCTAACACTAACTCCTCGAGTTTTCAAGCTACATCCACAAACCTACGACAGACAATCAAAAATCTGAAAAATCCCATAGATTTACATTGACAGAATGCTTAAACAAGCCAAGCAAACAAGCAAAACACAAATTAAGATTTTTAGAAGAAGATAGAGCTCTGTCAGGTCCTTATAATGGAAGTACATGGGTGCCAGCAATTTGACAAAAGTCATATTTAGACAGCATAAAAGTTATCCACACAACTCCAGTCGATCAATGAATGTCTTCTGAATCAAATCGATACATTTGCGTAAAAAATAAATAGATCATTAAAATGTTATTAACTTTTAAAAAGTGACCTAAGCATGTCGGCGAGTGCACGCGTGAATTCAGAAGCGGCGCTTAGTTACAAAAGAAGAACGAACGTCACACGAGAGTTCGGCCATTTTAAACAGCGTCAGAGCCCTGGATGGAAGCACCGATTTAAAGTTAAAAACTTTTTAATTATCAACTTGTTTCTTACATAAACCTATCGATTCGCTTCAGAAGACATTCATTGATCGACTGGAGTGGCATGGATTACTTTTATGCTGTTGGACCATCAAAGTGCTGGCACCCGTGTACTTCCATTATAAGGACCTGAAAGAGCTCTGTCTTCTTCTAAAAATCTTATTTTGTATTCTGCTGAAGAAAGACAGTCATACACATCTGGGATGGTATCAGGGTAAGTGAATAATGAGAGAATTTTCATTTTTCTGTAAACTATTCCTTTAAATATCGATCTGTTTCTCACCCACACCTATCATATCACTTCTGAAGACACTGATTTAACCACTAGAGTCATATGGATTACTTTTATGCTGCCTTTGTGTGCTTTTTGCAGCGTCAAAATTTTGGCACCAATTCACTTGCATTGTGAGGACCTACAGAGATGAGATATTCTTATAAAAATCTTCATTTCTGTTCTGCAGAAGAAAGAAAGTCATATACATTTGGGATGGCTTGAGAGTGAGTAAATTATGAGAGAATTTTCATTTTTGGGTGAACTATTCCTTTAAGTGTCCATATAAGTGGCATGGAGTTTATCCAGAATAGAATCATACCGCCAACACCAACAGATTAACAGAACTTTTTTATTTTTTATAACAATTCATTTATATTACGTTTCATGAGTTAATACAACCAGAGACAATTGTTTATTCCTTCAAAAGACAGAAAATGCATTTAAAAACAATGTTTTATTATTTAGTAAAATTAAAAAAAAAACGCAGTGGAGAATCCTCAGGGCCTAACATGCCAAATAAAATATTTTTAATCCTTTCATTCTCAATCACCTTTTTGCCTATGTATTTTTAATCGCTTTCCACTCTTAATTAATCTACAAACAAATAGAGACAAACAAAAAGTTTATCCAGTCAGAATGTATTCCTTGATGCTTACAAGCACAGTGTGACAACTGTTTCACAAATCGCATGCCCGAAGCAGCGCGTGAGTTTGAGCTCCACCCCGTCAGGCCTTCAGAATTTCTACAGAATCCCTCAACAGTGCAAATGAATGGGCAACTAAAGTCAGATTGTCAGATTCATCAGCCAATCAGATTGATTTATTTGTTCTTGGTGGGTGTGATCTTTAGGATATGTCCCGGTCAAGGCCTTCTAGCTGGCCTTGAGTGACGCAATCACGCTTTATGTATGTAATTTGAAAGAGAAGAGCGAGATCTTGCTGACGAGTTGTCTGTCATCACTGCCGCTATCGCCATTGAGAAAAATCCATAAGGATCTCTAAAAACACGAGATGTTCTGCATGACCATGTGATTGCTTAATTTATTAATCAGGAAAGGAGGGCTGATTTTCACTTCAAGCAAATTGGTAAGTGCTTTTTTGCATTGTTATAGCAACATCAGGAATTTTCTAAGTGTAAATTAGGCTGCTTGAGCATTCAGCGTCAGATCAAGTTTTGAAAAGTAGTGCTGCGTTCCATTCAACTCGGAAAGTCGGATTTTACAACTTCCTACTAGAAAAAGTGCAATGGAATGCATCTTGAAGTCAGAATTACAACTTGTGAAGCTCGTGTAGAAATTCTCAACTCCAATTTCACCGAGATGCAGGGGCATGATGTCACACAAACATGTCGACACTCAGGGAGATATACAAAGTAAGTGATAAACATTCACTTTATTAAATGAATAGTTCACCCAAAAATGAAAATGTACTCACCCTCAGGCCATCCAAGATGTATCCCAGTTTCTTTCTTCATCAAAACAGAATTGAAGACTTTTAGGATTTCATTTCAGGCCTCCTCCTCTAAACAATACATGTGAATGTCCTCCATTTTTTTGACGGTCCAAAATGCATATTTAGGGTGCATCAAAATAATCCACACAACTCCAGTCGACAAGTAAAGTTCTTTTGAATGCAAATGATTGATTATTTTTAGAAACAAAACAATACTTACAGTATATACTTTTTAACTACAAATGTTCGCTTCCGTAGATCTCCGTGACTGCACTCATGAGAGGGAAGATGTAAGCTCGTTGGTAAGGTCACACGTCACGTGGAGGAGGACTCAGGAAGCGCGTCATTGTTTACATCTTTTTTTTATTATTATTATTTGGAAATGATTTTTTAAATTATGTTATATTGTTTTGAAATTGTTTTGGACTGTTTTGGTTTGTGAACGGCACAAGTTTCTCTTGTAAACAATGACGCGCTTCCTGACTCTTCCACATTACGCTTGACCTTACCAACGAGCTTACGTTATCCCTCTCATGAGCGCAGTCACAGAGATGAAAGTGAACATTTGTAGTTAAAAAGTATATAAGTATTGTTTTGTTTCTCAAAATAATCAATCGTTTGCATTCAGAAGAACTTTATTTGTTGTGTGGATTATTTTGATGCACCCTAAATATGCATTTTGGACTGTCAAAAAAATGGAGGATATTCACTTGCATTGTTTAGAGGAGGAGGCCTGAAATGAAATCCTAAAAATCTTAAATTCTGTTTTGATGAAGAAAGAAACTGGGATGCATCTTGGATGGCCTGAGAGTGAGTAAATTATCAGCAAATTTTCATTTTTGGGTGAACTATTCCTTTAAGTAATATCAATAAATGAGTTAGTTTTCACATTACATAATATTAAAGTTTGTTTAACAAACGCCTGCAGAAACAGTTGTACAAAACATTATAATCTCTTTTGATAATCGTAAACCTGAAGCACATATGCTAGCGCTGCAGCATTGTTTATCAGTTGGGTTGCCAGGAGACATCTCTAATGAGAGTCAAACCCCTGCTAAGCTAACAGGAGTGTTGCAGTTCTGAATATCGGGGAATGGAATGCATTTATGGTCGGAGATATCAAGTAGGAATATCCCACATCCAACTTGAATGGAACGCAGCATAACCGTGTACCCTGACGAAACAAAATTTATTGCAAGCAACATTTAAATCGCAAATATTATTAGATAGATTTTCCAGGTATTTTAGACCTCCTTTGTAAATTCATATGAAAAATTATGATTTTTGAATGTCTGTTCGGGAGAAGTTCATTTCACAAATCAGTCATGCTGCAGTTAAAATTAGGCTTGATTGAGCATTAAGTGTCATTTCACGTTCTGGCTTCCATGCGTGGATGTGTTTTTAAAATGTCAATTGGTATTACTAGTTAGCTGCGACATAATGTATGATGCCCAAAGGCATAGGGTATCTTATTCATTGTGAAACTGTGTTTTCTTAATGGCATGAATCACACTGAAGGCCTAGACTTTAAATGCACTGCCTGCCACTGAAAAAACGTAATTTAAATGAATAAAAAGAGAAGAATATGTTAACATACAATTTACTAAGGGCCATATATATATATATATATATATATATATATATATATATATATTTGTAGAATGACAAATTATATATATATAATTTGTCATTCTACAAAAACAACAGAAATATTTCTTATTCTTAATACATTTCAATGGGCCTTTTAATTTTTTTTATTATAATTTTTTTCTTAAGACAATTTATAATCACATTTTTATCAAACTGCACAATGATGACTCTGACATTACAGATATTACAGCTTCATTTTCTGTTAAAGCATGATTTTCTGTAAAGCTGCTTTGAAACGATGTGTGTTGTGAAAAGCACTCTACAAATAAAAATTACTTGACTTGAAATGACTTTATTTAAATTAATTAATGTAACTACAGTATATTATAAAGCCCTTGCAATTTCCATATTTGGGAAATCCTGGGCTAATGAGCTATGTTGTTTGGCAGAATAATTGTTTATTGTGAAAACTATATTCATAAATGTAATGATTTATTGAACATTGGTGTCTTTTATCATATTGCTGTGTCTACTATTTTATACAAAATAAGCCACTCAAGATTGTGTATCACAGTGATTTTATCACGGTTACAGGGATAAACCTGCTTCGCACTGTGCCTAACAACACCTTTTTAACCGTGCGAGAATTAGTCTAACAATGCCTCGAGTGGCTTATTGCTTTAATACACTCCACTAGGCAAACAACAAATTTAAGTGGACTGTTAGATAACATGAGGGATATTTGCCAGCTGTGATTACTTCACTGCTTCAGAATTATGGATCCAGTGTTACAGTTTTCAGTTGAAAAGGGAGCCATTTATAGAGTATGCCATTTTTAGACAAAAAATATTACATTTGGCGAGCCAGACAGGATGAGTTAATGTACATTTTAACTCTCTGTTTCGATAACACGTTTATACCACTGTGACTTACAAGAGAGTGCTCATATCATGTAAGTGGCAATTAACTAGAGAGAGTGCAAAAAATATATATATTTTCTGAGAACACACACTAGTTTGACAGAATAAGGGTCATGGCTCTGGTCTGATGTTCTTATTTGTGAGAAGCATTTTCTGTCTGCACACTGGGGTTGCCTACAGCCACATTTGACATAATAAAACAGCTACAGCGACCCTACCAGTGTTATACATGCATTATGACTCACTGTCTATCGCCTCCTGACTGCCTCCGTTTCATATTTCATGCTGTGTCTAATAGAAAACCTGCCTTTGGTCCTGTAAGACATCCAGAGGGATGGAGGGGAGGAGAGGGCATAGTCTTTAATAAATAACCCTGTGTAAAAGATAAAAGATGGGCCGCAAACTATAACCAAGGACACTCCATCTCCATAAAGGAGTGAGGTGGAAGCAGATTTATTTGCTCACCTACCAGTGAGAAGGATGCTCAACCAATCACAAGAGACAGAGAGCTGTCACATATGGTAACAGAGAAAGACATAAAACAAGGAGAGAGTGTTGTTTAAGAAAACAGTTTTGTTATGTTTTAAGGTTAAAAAGATAAAACCGCAAGCAGTACCTGCACAGTCACATAATACGTTTCTCATAATCAGTTGCTAAGACAAGCATCACTCTTAGTTTTGCTCGTTATTAAACATTGTTGCATAATTCAAGGTGTGCTTTTTCTGAGCGATCTGACTTGAATTCATTGAGGAACTGAATATGGAATATGGTGACCAAAGTTTCAAGCTCCAAAAGGTAATCCACAAGACTCAAGTATTTTATTCCATGTCTTCTGAAGCTGTCCAATCAATTTTGGGTGAGAACAGACCAAAATATAACTCCTTTGTCACTATAAATCTTGACATCAGCAGTCTCCTTGGTGATCCTCATTTCAAGCTTGATTACACTACCTAGCGCCATCTAGTGCTCTGGGCAGGCGTCAAGAGAAAGGAAGTGTAATCGAGCTTAAAATCATGATCATGCCTAGAGACTGCAATGGCAAGATTTACAGTGAAAAATGAGTTACATTTTGGTCTGTTCTCATCCAAAACCAATTGGATCGCAATTCTCTTCACCCAACAAGCAGTAGTAAGTTTGTTTTAAGTCTTCAAGATTTCAATCAAGGAAAGATTTCAATCAAGGAAAACTGGGTTTGGCCTTAAATAATTTCATTATTTACCCCTCTGAGAGCTCACAGTTAGGATTAACCTAGTTATAACAGTATCACTAATGTCTTTTAAATAATGTTGACTGTGACTAAATGACTTTGATGACTGAACCTTTATAGATGCAAAGCTTATTTACTTCAATATTTAGTCACCTAATAAATCAGTTGTCACTTGTTGAATTACTTGATTAATTTGTATGTCTTTGTTGATGTAAATCAGCTGGTATTATGAAAGATAAAAGGTTCAGCAGAGATCATGTTTTTATCATCGTAGTAGAAAAGGAGCAAAATTTTCAAAGCGCTAATATCTTGAGTAGATCTAAAGACATACTGTATGTAAGTAATTAGTGTGAAATTTGATTGATGAGGAACCTAATTAGGTGACTAAATAGCAATTAGCTAATCATCTAGACATACTGAGAAAGTGAATGTCAATGGGAATGAGCAGATTTTACCCAGCACTGGTTGTTATCATCAATCTGTCACTGAGAAACCTCACGGTGTCTCTGAATGTCTTTACCAAGGAGCTTTACGTTTGTTTTTAATAGCTGTTCACAAGAAGGTCGCAAATGCAGTATTCCAAATGTTGTACTTTCACTTTTGATGTTATTTCTCAGTAATACATACAATTTTGGGCGGAATAGGTGGTAGTAGGCCTACCATTAAATTATTTTACTTTCTATTTCAGTGACATAGGTTTTATTTTAACCTTGGGGGGACATGTAGGAGGTGTGGACAATTTACTTCCTTCCAAACATTGGGTGAGACACACCCCTCCTCTCCAAATATTTGCAGTTTTACATGTTATATTTATGTAAGATAGATGTTTTATATATTGAATGTTTTATATTTGATATAATCTATGTTATATTTATTAATCATTTTTATTCAGTTTATGTGCTTTTGATTTGTTGTGGTGGACAGTTTACCTCTCGTCCGCACAATCAGGTCCCTGAGTTGTAGCTGTAGTTGCTTAGGGATTTCCTCGTCGTTAGATATAACATAACAAACACTCATCCTAATATATCTCCCTGAAAGGGCACTCCTTTTTTATGCATGACATTTTGGGATGGGTTGAGGTATTTAGACATCAAAGCCACCACCTAAAGCTTCCAGTAAGGAAAAGTCACCATCTGTGTATTCATAGCACGCAAAAGTCACAGAGAGACTAAGACTCCAAGATTCACAATAATTAATTCCAAGAATGCTCTTTTCTAATTACATTTACACACATGTTTGGTTTTTGATTAAGAACAATGAATGCATTGTTAATGAAAGTGTCACATATTGCAGTTATGCTGTCCTCGAATGATCCATCATCACATTCAGGAACAAAACCATTTTATATTTACATGTGTTGCGATGTTGATCTAACGTTAAATTCGCAGAAGCGAGTTGTGTGGTGATGAGCTTTTGCAAATGATTAACACTTTGACTGATATCCTGTTCATCTGGAACACAGACTTCTGACAAGTTTTACAGATAATGCCGAGCTGTGAGCATTAATTAAAATTCACATCATTATAATGAAGTAACTCTAACGAGCCAGTTTAGGGTATTAACTGAACTCACCACCCTATTACAATATTAATGAGTTCGACTGAAGGAACTTGAGTGTAAAATGGACAGATCTTTGAAAATAATGGACCACATTCAACCACATATTACATCATTTTGGCCAAAAGGTGGCACCACAAAGAAAGTTAAACTAAATTAAAGGAGTTTCCTTTTGTTGTCGTAAGCCATGTTGGGGGTGGCATTTTTTTCCCCCGGTGCAACTCGTCCTTTATACATTTTCAATTTGACAAAAGCATTTGACTCAAGGTTACATTCATGCTTAAAGGTATACTTTACCCAAAAATGAAAATACTGTTTAGTCACCTTCGTGTTGTTACAAATCCGTCTCACTTTCCTCCTTCGGTCCCACTTTATATTATGTGTCTTTAACTACTATGTATTAACATTAACCTCCTGAGACCCAAGCATGACTGCTGTGTGCATTTTCCATTTCCCTTTTTTATTTCTAACTAGTAGCCCCTAAGAAACATGTAATACACACACACACACACACACACACACACACACACACACACACACACACACTGATTAGCCAAAACATTATGACCACTCACAGGTGAAGTGAATAACAATAATCATCTCCTAACAAGGCCACATGTCAAGGTCTGGGTAAATTAGATGGTAAGCAAACAATCAGTTCTCATAGTCAACGTGTTGAATGCAGGAGAAATGGACAGGAGTAGAGACCTGAGTGACTTTGACATGGCCCAAATTGTTATGGCCAGACGACTGGATCAGAGCATCTCTGAAATGGTAAGGCTTGTGGGGTGCTCCCGGTCAGCAGTGGTGAGTACCTACCGAGTGCCCATGGCTCATCGATGCGTGAGGGCAACGAAGGCTATTCCGTCTGGTCCGAACCTACAGAAGGTCTACTGTGGCACAAGTCACAGAAAATTTTAATGATGGTTATGGGAGGAATGTGTCACAACGCACATTTTATCACACCCTGCTGCGTATGGGGCTGCGTAGCCGTAGAGTGCCCATGATGACCCCTGTCCACCATCGAAAGTGCCTACAATGGGCACACGAGCGTCGGAACCGGACCTTGGAGCAGGTTCCGACGCTCATTTCGCCTGGTCGAGTCCCATTTTCTTTTACATCACGTGGACAGCCGTGTATGTGTGCGCCGTTTACCTGGGGAAGTGATGGTACCAGGATGCACTGTGGGAAGATGACAAGCCGATGGAGGGAGTGTGATGCTCTGGTAAATGTTCTGCTGGGAAACCCTTCCGGCCATTCATGTGGACATCAGTTTGACACGTGCCACCTACCTAAATATAGTCGCAGACCAGGTACAACACTTCATGGCAGTGGTATTCCCTGATGGCAGTGGCCTCTTTCGGCAGGATAATGCGCCCTGCCACACTGCACACATCATTCGAGAATGGTTTGAGGAACATGATGAAGAGTTGCCCTGGCCTTCAAATTCTCCAGATTTCAATCCAATTGAGCATCTGTGGGATGTGCTGGACTAACAAGTCCGATCGACGGGGGCTCCACCTCGCAACTTATAGGACTTACAGGACCTACTGCTAAATTCTTGGTGACAGATACCACAGCACACCTTCAGGGGTCTTGTAATGTCCATGCCTCGGTGGGTCGGCACTGTTTTAGCGGCACACGGAGGACCAGCAGCAGATTAGACATAATGTTTTGGCTCATCGGTGTATGTATATATATATATATATCAAACCAAATATTTTTCCTAAAAATGGATGTCCACATACAGTATGTGGACAGTGGGACTAAGTTGTGAAATTTTTTATAATACCAAGCTATAACCTCTGGAGTCGCGAGTTCGAATCCAGGGCGACTCCAGCCAGGTCACCTAAGCAA
Organism: Myxocyprinus asiaticus; assembly: GCF_019703515.2. Lineage (NCBI taxonomy): Eukaryota > Metazoa > Chordata > Actinopteri > Cypriniformes > Catostomidae > Myxocyprinus > Myxocyprinus asiaticus. Next base: position 13,004,606 of record NC_059346.1, on the reverse strand, counting down.
CCAAATTGGGCCGGTTGCTAGGGAGGGTGGACTCACATGGGATAACCTTCTCGTGGTCGCTATAATGTGGTTTGCTCTCGGTAGGGAGTGTGGTGAGTTGTATGTGGATGCTGTGGAGAATAGCGCGAAGCCTCCACACGCGCTATGTCTCCACAGTAACATGCTCAACAAGCCACATGATAAAATGCGAGGATTGACAGTCTCAGACGTTGACTGAGAGATTCGTCCTCCGCCAACCGTATTGAGGCGAGTCATTACACCGCCACGAGGACTTAAGAGCGCATTGGGAATTGGGCATTCCAATAATAATACCAAGCTATCGAAAGTCAGATTTTTTTAATCAAATTGGTTATTATGTTTCCAGTTGTGTTGGTTATTCATGTTTTTGGGACATTACAGACATTACATCAAAAATGAGCATAAATCAACACCATGATCTATGATCTACACTGTTGGCCTCATTTTAGGGAGTGCATACCATAAGAAGGAATTAGAAGCAGTGCTGCTTAGAGATCATCATCAAATTTTTGGTCTAAATTACTAGTTGTGGTGGGCAGGGTCGAGCTGCGTCTGGGCAGAGCGAGGCCAGGAAAATAAGTGGAGAATTAGTTCCACCTGTGTGCCACACCGGTCTCGCTTTTCAGTGTGGAGTGGTGGGAGTATTTGAGGAGAGGAGACAGCAGCTGATGGAGAGAGAGAGACGCATGAGCTATGTCTTTGTGTGTGACATTGTCTTGAACGTGTCTGCTGAAAAGCAGCATATGCAGTGAATGTTTCTGCTGAAAAGCCTTATTGTGTGATGCTGAAAAGTGCAACAATAAATGTCTAGGTTTTTTGTCAAGCTGGTCCCAGCTTCCTCATTTCCCGAATTGTTACACTGGTGCCGAAACCCAGGAAAGATGCGCTGTCAAGGAGTCCTCGCTGCTGACTGAGGATCGTGACGCAGAGGGAGTGCTCATACGGTGACACTGGAGAGTGGCATCAACTGGCAACCGGAAGGGACGGCTGAGGGGTCCAGTGCCATCACCCGGTGTTGCGGACGGAAGCAGTATAATGAGCTGAGGGCCAGTCGACGGCGTGTCCAGGGCCGGCGAGCCCATCTCTCTCTCTCCGTCTGTTGCTGTCTCCTCTCCTCAAATACTCCATGAGCATATATATATATATATATATATATATATATATATATATATATATATATATATATATATTATTAATTATTATTAATAATTAATTAATTAATTAATTAATATATACATACACTACCGGTCAAAAGTTTTGAAACACTTGACCGAAATGTTTCTCATGATCTTAAAAATCTTTTGATTTGAAGGCGTATGCTTAAATGTTTGAAATTAGTTTTGTAGACAAAAATATAATTGTGCCACCATATTAATTTATTTCATTATCTAAAATTTTATAAAAAAAAAAAAAAAATGTTTTTGAAATTGATGACTTGGACCAAATAATAAAGAAAAGCAGCCAATAAGTGCCCAACATATAGATGGGAAATCCTTCAGTACTGTTTAAAAAGTATCCCAGGGTGATACCTCAAGAAGTTGGTTGAGAAAATGTCAAGAGTACATTTCTGAAAATTCTAGGCAAAGGGTGAGTACTTTGAAGATGCTAAAATATAACACAGTTTTGATTTATTTTGGATTTTGTTTAGTCACAACATAATTCACATAGTTCCATTTATGTTATTCCATAGTTTTAATGACTTTACTATTATTCTAAAATGTGAAGAAGAAAAAAATTATTATAAAGAACGAGTAAGTGTTTCAAAACTTTTGACCGGTAGTGTGTGTGTGTGTATATATATATATATATATATATATATATATATATATATATATATATATATATATATATATATATATGCTCATATTAGAGTGCTTACAGTACTTTTTTTCTGCACTGACTATTTCAAACAATGGTAGACTTACATGCCTGTATATCACAACATAAAAAGCTTTTCATTGTCCTAATGGCTAGCTTTGAGTAGGTAATTTCTGTGATGTAGAGGGAACACCATGACAACAAAACTCATTAAACAACAGCCAGAAAAAGGAGTGGCTTGTCAGTAAAAGCCATCAAACCCAGAAAGTCATGTCTTTGCAAACTATAATGTAAGACTAGCACCCCTTTTGAGAGCTTAAAGACTTACAATCACTGGCTGTGCTAAACCATTAGCAAAATCGCACATGAAATGTCAGAGAATCCAAATCCTCCTGGGATTTGGCTGAGACAGCATATTAGAGAGAGCACGGAAGTAAGTCCAACAAACATTTCATTGCAGTAGACTCTCCAGACAGTGAGAAATTTCCTTAAACTTGCATGCATTTCTCTCAGTTTTTTTTCTTCTGGCTGCTATTATTGTTGCCCTGGTTAAACAGTTTTCCCCACTGAGATAATTTACAAATATAAATGTATTATACATTAAGAAACAATACAGACCCTCTCAAATACTTTGTCTGATTTGTTTATAGGTGATAGGGGAAAAATAAATATTTCAAAGTGTTGCAGCACTTTCTGATGCAAGGATTTTTGTGAAATGATAAATGTGCTGGAATCATAGTACAGTACTCTATTTACTCACATAATTTTCTTTTAGTGATACTGCCGTGCATATGCTCTCTTTCTATCACTCTATGATGAAATACAGCTGGAAGTTTAGCACTTGTTGTACAAAGCACTGAAGTCCAAAGATGATGAATAAGAAACAAGTAAAGATTTCAGTACTGGCAATACTGTAGGCTATATAAAGTTTTGAATTGCAATACAATCAAAATATAATCATATTGTGACCCAAATATCGATTTTGTATCATATGGTCAGGTGCCTACTGATTCCCACTCCTAATATGTTTTGAGAAAGAATGTTTTGAGTATGTAAATTTACTGACACTTATTAATGTTTAAGTTACTCAGCATCACTCAAAGATGAAAAACAAGCTGTGAAGGTGGGCATGTGAAAGGAATTAAATGGATCGGTATAAAATCAAGGCTGTAAACTCAGTAAGATCAAATGGCCCCGTGGCGTCATCTCCTCTGACAGGTGAGTATACAGAGGGTGCTCATTATAATGCACACTTGCACAGATTTGCACAGAGATATAATACAGGGGATATGAGAGAGTGAACACTAGTGTGTAACATAAACATACCAAATTAGAAATGCAGAGCTAGAAGAATTTACCATGTTTTATGCCAAATCACTCAGGTTGGCAGCAGCATTTTTTTTTTTTTTTTTTTTTTTTAGGGGGCACCACTGGCAGTCCCAGCTTACTTAGTACACCAGAGGGCTTTTCACACTTGACCCTGGGTAAACGGAAACCTGGGTTCCCTACCTGTCACTCACTCGACGTTGTGTCGCTGTAGTGACACTAGAATTCACTCTTGGGAGCCCCAAACACCTCTGCTTTTTTGAAAAAAGGCCAATGAGAATTGGTGAATGGAATTTGCATGCCACTCCCCCGGACATACGGTTATAAAAGGAGCTGGTATGCAACCACTCATTCAGATTTTTTCTTCGGAGCCAAGCGGTTGTATTCAGTGCACTGAATTCAATTTCCATTAAAGACGCACCTCAAAACTGCTGGATTTACGGTGCATTTCAGCGGCTTCTCCTCCTCTGCACCCGTGGAGTGCAGAGAACACCCCTGGGCGCTTCGGCAGAGCGAAAATAAGAGAGTATATTCTAAAAGAGTATATTTTCATTCACAAAAAGAACGGCACACACGGAACGTCTTTTTAAAGATGACTTTCCGTTTGTGTATTATTCCTGGTTGCGGTCGTTAACTCTCCGCTTCTGACGGCCACGATCACTGTCTTACATGTCTGAGCACTGCCCACGTGGAGATATCGTTCGTGGATGAGTCATGTCCTCATTGCAAGAACATGACCATGGCAACATTGCGGTCACGGCTTGCTTTCTTAAGAAAAACGTACGGACCTCCCATTCCCCAGCACGCTCGCTTGCCCCGATCAGGCTCTCGCACGAGACTGCCGGCTCGTCTCAGCACGAGTTCGATTTCTCGATCGGAGCTCGGGAAGATGATGAGTTATCAAGCACAGCATCGGAAAGCGGGCTCGTCCAGTATGACGCAGAGGCTTCGGCTGGGCTTCCTCCTTCAGGAATGGTCGCCCAGTCTCACGCCGTTGCGGAAATGACGGACATGCTTTCCCGGGCGGCCGCGAGCGTTGGACTAGAGTGAAAACTTCTACTCTCCCCTGAACCCTCGCGGCTCGACGATTGGTTCCTGGGTTCCCCCGGTGGAGGGCTGGGATGAGAATCTTTTGTCGCCACATGCCCAGGAGGTTGCGGAACCCAAAAGCCTGACAAAAGAATGGTTTCCTCGTCTCCTGGGTCACATGTCCGGTGCGCACGGCCGTCGTCATGACCACCGTCTACCGTCCCATTTTGGCAGGTATGGCGCTCCAGTGGCGGACAACCCACCCCTGTGCGCCCAGCTGTGGCACAAACACACCCACACGGGATTGGTTCCGGTGGACTATGGGGACGAGATCCCTCCTCCCTCCTCCTCGGCCAATCATATGGTGGGTGGCAGGAGCCAGGTAAGTGCTTCAATGTCCCTGGACTCAGCAAGACCACGGGGCTCGAGTCCCCTCAACATGGCACCTTGAGCTCCGCCCCGCCACGAGGCCCCACCTGCCGGTACGTCCAACGTGATCATTCCCTTGGTCCCCCTCACCCGGAGTTTGGGCACATGGCTCGCGCTTTCCAACCTGTCGCGATGGCTGACCCAGCCACACCGCTCGGGTTGATGCATATGAGACTGCTTCAGCACTGGCTTCAGACTCAAGTCCCGAGATGGGCATGGCGCCACGAGACACATCGCATGGCCATCACGCCGATCTGTCGCCACCACTTCAGTCCTTGGACCGACCTTGCATTTCTACGGGCAGAGGTTCCCCTAGAGCAGGTCTCCAGGCGCACTGTGGTTACAACAGACACCTCCAAGATGGGCTAGGGCACCATATGCAATGGGCACACAGCCACAGGCTCCTGGACTGGCCCGCGGCTGTGTTGGCACATCAACTGCCTAGAGTTGTTGGCAGCACTGCTCGCCCTGCGGAGGTTCCAGCCATTGATCCAGGGCAAGCACGTGTTGGTCTGGACGGACAACACAGCGACGGTAGCGTACATCAACCGTCAAGGCAGTCTACGCTCCCGTTGCATGTCACAACTCGCCCGCCGTCTCCTCCACTAGAGTCAGCAGCACCTCAAGTCGCTACAAGCCACTCACATCCCGGGTGACCTCGACACAGCAGAGGACGCGCTGTCACATCAGGTTACCCTCGGGGGAGAGTGGAGACTTCACCCTCAGGTGGTCCAGCTGATTTGGAGTCGATTCAGTTGAGCACAGGTAGACCTGTTTGCTTTCTGGGAATCCTCCCACTGCCCGCTTCGGTACGCCCTGACCGAAGCACCCCTCGGTATAGATGCGCTGGCACACAGCTGGCCCCCTGAACTACACAAATATGCGTTTTCCCCAGTGAGCCTACTTGCACAGACACTGTGCAAGGTCAGGGAGGACGAGGAGCAGGTCGTCCTAGTAGAAACCTACTGGCCCACCCAGACGTGATTCTCGGATCTCACCCCCAGAGATGCGCAGTCGGATCGGTGCTTTCCTTCCTGCAGGAGAGGCTGGAGGGGCGGCTGTCCCCCTCCACCCTGATGATGTATGTAGCCACTATTTTGGCTCATCACGATGCAGTACATGGTAAGTACTTGGGGAAGCACGACTTGATTATCAGGTTCCTGAGAGGCACTAGGAGGTTGAATCCCTCCAGACCGTGCCTCGTCCCCTTGTGGGACATCTCTGTAGTACTTCGGGGTCTACATGGAGCTCCCTTTGAGCCCTTGGAGTCAGCTGAGCTTAAGGCACTCTCTTTCAAGACTGCCCTCCTGACTGCGCTCACTTCCATCAAAAGGGTAGGGGACCTGCAGGCATTCTCTGTTAGCGAATCGTGCCTGGAGTTTGGTCCGGGTTACTCTCACGTGATCCTGAGACCCTGACCGGGCTATGTGCCCAAGGTTCCCACCACCCCTTTAGGGACTAGGTGGTGAACCTGCAAGTGCTGCTCCAGGAGGAGGCAGACCCAGCCCTGTCGTCGCTGTGTCCGGTGCGTGCTTTACGCATCTATTTGGATCGCACGCAGAGCTTTAGAATCTCGGAGCAGCTCTTTGTCTGCTTTTGGTGCACAGCGGAAAGGAAGTGCTGTCTCCAAGCAGAGGATCGCCCACTTGCTCGTTGACGCCTTAACTATGGCATATCTCGCCCAAAACATGCCGACCCCGGTAGGGCTACGAGCCCATTCTACCCGTGGTGTAGCGGCTTCTTGGGCCTTGGCCAGAGGTGCCTCTCTAACAGACATTTGCAGAGCAGCAGGCTGGGCAACACCCAACACCTTTGCAAGGTTCTACAACCTCCGGGTGGAACCGGTTTCGTCCCAGGTAGTGGCACGCAATACAAGCGGATAAGCCCGGGATAGCCGACCGGGTGTATCACTTGCACATAGCGCCTTCCACCTCCTTTTGAGCTGAAGACGTGCGCCGTTAATTCCCAGTAGTGTTCACAAAATTTGTTCCCTGGTTGACTTCCTCCGAGCCCTGTGAGTTTTCGGAGAGACTCGCTGCCGGCCCAGTACACGCGCTAACTCAGAGTCCGGTTCTGGGGTAGGTGCTCCGCATGTGGTGGTTCCCTGTAAGGCTAACCCCATGCAATCTATATCTTCTGCTAATTTGTTTCCCTGCTGGCAAACTGCATCTTCCTTGGGCAGAGCCCCTCTGCCCCAGTCTCCATGTTTGTAGTAACTCCTCCCCCATTGGGCAGGATCTACCTTGAAGGCTCTCCACATGGTTGGAAAGACCATGTGACGTATTCTTCCACTTAAATATCCCCCCCTCTCTTGGGGCGAGGTGTGGTCTCCGCGGTGTCCTCCCCTTGGGAGGGACACCCCCCGACTAGACCTGGTGGACCAGTCAGATAATCCCCCTTCTTTTTTAGGGAGTGGAAAAAGAGAAGGGGAAAAGAGGCCACGACTGGGTTAAGCCTGTCTCTATCTTTGGGTAGTCGACTTGTCCCCAAAAAGGGCCGTTCGACACTCATAACTGTGTTGGGAGAGGTTACGTGTCGACCTGGTGTGCTGGCTATGAGGCACACAGTAAGTCTGCCCACCACACACCGCCAGTTCACGTAACACAGTTCAGCCTTGTGGCATTTTGTATAGGGACCCCTAGTGTCACTACATCGACACCAACGTCGAGTGAGTGACAGATAGGGAACGTCATGGTTACTGGTGTAACCTCCATTCTCTGATGGAGGGAACGAGACGTTGGTCCCTCCTGCCACAACGCTGAAATACCCGCTGAAATGGCCGGACCTTATATTGGCTCCTCAGCGTAAAACCTGAATGAGTGGTTGCATACCAGCTCCTTTTATACCCGTATGTCCAGGGGAGTGGCATGCAAATACCACTCGCCAATTTTCATTGGCCTTTTATCAAAGACCAGAGGTGTCTCGGGCTCCCAAGAGTGACCCCTAGTGTCACTACATCGACACCAACATCTCGTTCCCTCCATCAGGGAACGGAGGTTACACCAGTAACCATGACGTTTTTCCCCTTCTGAAATATGCCATAAAAACACAGAATACTGTCTCTTCATCATGCCAGTTATCGCGTTTACCATCACTGTTCGACACTTAACGGTTATAACAGCACATGAAAGTTTAGGAAAGTTTCAGCGACTGAACAAAGCACATGAATATTAAATGAGGTAAGCACAGGCATTATATTATTGGTTGTTTGTTGCTAAACGACTTTATAAAACATTCTAACACCGCATGGTTTCACACAGATGCGGGGCTATCCCTGCTCCAGGGCTGGGTTTTTAACCCCGGGTAAAAGCAGTGCTAACCCCCTTTCAAAATTACAAGTGTGAAACATTGCTTTACCAGGGCTTAAATGCGGGGTTTTAAAAGACGTTAACCCGGGGTTAAGAGCAGTGTGCAAAGCCCTTAGGTGAGACTAGACATGACTGAAGGGAAAAAAATACTTTTTAACAACTTCTAGATAAATGTAAGATTCAATACTGCCATGCAAAGGAAAAGCACAGTATCTACACATTTTTCAAAATCAAGCTATGACTAAAATCAGGTCTCTTAGACTAAGATCTGTCCTGTGACAAGCTCAGCTATGCACAGATTCAGAGAAATCAAAGTGTGAAAATTGCAGAAACTACAAAATCCACACAAAATCCAAATAACTTTAAAACAATTGCACTCACTTTCAGTGTTGCCGTATTTACTGCACGTTGCCTGTGGAGTGCAGAATTGTCTAGTTTATAGTTTTGTTTAACGTACAATGGAACCAGGTTAAAATTCTGACCAAATATAATATATAAAAAAGGAAAATTGCAACTAAATTTGACAGCCAATGATCACAACATCTTTGCTGTATGGAAACGAGCAGCTTTGGCATTTAGATAATGAATAGTCCAAAGGAAAACTGTATATTGTTTCAAGCGATATGATGGTGGGTAGATGATGACTGTAGTACAAAATAATGACTCAAGTCTGACCTCTCAGTCATTATTTTCTTTTAAGTCAATTAAATTAAGTATAAACAATAATATAAATATTTATTTGAAACAATGCGTTGTTATTTGTGAAATCTTATTGAAATACCTTTTTGAGTAAATAAAGTTGAATGAACTGATACATTTGTGTATTTATGGTTACATGACAAGTAAGTTCAGTTAGGAAACTCTGCATAGTTCAGCTGAACAAGTGCACCTCATCCTACGCACCCAATCAGAAGCTTTTCCCTTGTGTCAAAATATATAAAGCTGCTACTCACCTCACGCAATACACCGGGAAATGGCTACAGCAGCGCAGTATGTGTAGCGTTATCATCCTGCGTGGTCTCGAACAGTTTTCACATGCTGACTTTCTAGGTTCCAAGTCCAGAATCCTGGAGGATTTGTTACCAGGAAAATTTCTCCGCCAACCAAACTCAAACTCCAACTTCGTTTGAGATAACGAGTGCCCATAACCAAGCCAAGGCAAAATGACAACACCAATGCTGCATCGGTACCATCTATACTCCAGCTATAACGTAAAACCTTGACATGCAGCTGGTAAGTCTCAGTTTAAGTAGCTCAGCGATCAAACCACTCTCTAAATTGGCTCCTTGATCACTGTGTATGCATTCTGGGAAGCCATAAACACAGAAAACATGATACCACAGCTTCTTGGCCACTTGTTTCACCATCTGATTCAGACATGGGAATGCATGAGCTAATTTTGTAAAGTGGCCCGTGACCACTAACATGTCAAGCTGAATTCTGCTGAATTCTTCTGCGCTCCAGAAGTCTAAGCACACTAACTCCATGGGTGTTGAAGTTCTGATACTCTCTAATGGAGCTCTAGCTAATGGTTCAGGGGATTTAGCAAGAATGCATCTTTGACAACACTTGATATAGGACTGTCTTGTCTCGTTCCATCCTTGCTAAATGAAGTGTTCTTGCTTGCCCTTGGTGTCCAGCGAGGTCATGGATACCACTCAGTGCCTTGGCTTTAAAACTCTGGGGGAGCACATATTGATATCTCTTATGCTTACTCAACAGATCTTTAGTTACTCTATAGAGTATGCCATCCAAGAATGTAAGTCTCTTCCATTGCTTACAGAGAATGAGGGCACTTGGTTTGAGGTTTGCTTTCTCCCACCTTGAAGGTCGTCTCCTCCGAATCACAAAAGGAACAACCAAAGATATGGTAGGATCTTGTTCCTGTCTTTGTTAAAGTTTCTGCAGGGAGAATGCAGGTAACATATCAAGACTTGGTGGTGCAAACTGCTGGACGGATTGGATCAATTGAACTGCCCTGGACTCTGCTACTAGTTCCCAGTTGTCTTTATCTTTGCAGAGGGCACGAACTTTGTCAACATTGCAGGTACCTGGGCAAGCCACTGGAGTAATCTCCCTCAGGTCAACCTCTGACCTTCGCCGCTGATACTTAACTTTCAGCTGGAAAGTATCCTGGATCCCTTCCTCGCTAAGACCCTCAGCCACAGACAGCAGAATCTTGTACTGTTCATTGAGTAGTCTATGGCTGATTGTCTTTGAAAATGGGTCACGACTACAAGCATCAGCCACAATATTCTTCTTACCTGCTATGTGGTGTATGTCGAAGGTGTAAGGGGCTAGTTTTGCCACCCAACGTTGCTCGTAAGCATCGAGTTTTGGCTTAGTCATGTTATATGTTAAGGGATTGTTATCTGTCCATACGGAGAATGTATGTCCTTTAAGTCAATGGCTAAACTTCTTGCAGATGCTCCACTTTAAGGCCAGGAACTCTAGGAGGTGAGTTGGATATTGCCTCTGTGAAGCACTAAGCGTTTTGCTTGCAAAAGTTATGGGTCTTGCTTTGTCCTCACTCAGGGGTATGTGTGACAACACCTCCCCTAAACCATCTAGCGAAGTGTCTATGGACAGGATCAGGGGTCTTGAGAAATCAGAATGTGCCAGAACCACACAACCCAGCAACTTCTCCTTCAGAACGCTGAGAGCAGTGTCACACTCTGGCGTCCAATCGGAGGCTTTAAGCCTCCTAAAGGTACTAGCCTGCTTTGTGATCTTTCCTTTGCCATTCCTCTTTTGACCAGCAGTTAGAGGAAACAAGGGTCTGTAAATGGTAGAACAATTCAGTATGAAATGTTGGTAGTAAAAGGCCTTTCCCAAAAAATATTTAATCCTCTTCATAGAAGGAGTAACTCCATCTTCCTCCATAAGATCAGTCTTGGTCATACAGGATATCACATATACCTTTTCAGGGTCCACAGCAACTCCACTCCCATCAATTATATGTCCCAGAAACCTCATGGAAGTTAGCAAAAGGTGGCACTTTTTTGGAGTTTTTTAACTTCAAATCATGCTGACGGAGTCTATGGAAGACCACTTCAAGCCTGCTCAAAGCTTCCTTCTCAGTAGCAGCAAATACCAGTAGGTCATCCAAATAGCACAACAGGTGGCTGAAGTTTAAATCACCAAATATACTTAGCATCATTCGCATGAATGAAGCTGGGCTATTACACAGACCTGGTGGCATGCGATTATATTCATGCAAGCTGAGTGGTGTGGTGAACGCAGTGTATTTTTTGTCCTCTTCATGCATGGGAATGTTGTAAAAGCCGGACGTCAAGTCCATAGTACTAAAATAGTTATTGCCACCTATAAACTGCCAGATAATCTGATTTATGTGGGAGCAGGTGTGCATTCTTTAGGCTCCTGGCATTGAGCCTTCTGAAAGTGGTACAGATTCTCAGACTGCCATCCTTTATCCATATCATTACCAATGGTGAGGCAAATTCACTGATAGATTTCCTTATTATCCCTTGTTCCTCCATTTCCATCAGAACTTGCCTCAATTTCTGATAATGAGCCGGTGGAACTCTACGGTACGAAAGGCAGAATCATCATTCGTCTTTCAGGCGGATACGATGAGAGAAGACTTTCACTTCGCCACAATCCAAGGCATGTTTTGAGAAGACATCGTTGTAGCTAACTAAAAGCTGGACTAATTCCCACTTGGTAGAGTGACTGACCTGGCACAAATCTATATCTACATCCTTTAGGCCCACTACTGCATGTTTCTTCCTCAAATCTTCACAACTCGTTATAGGGTTAGCCTTCATTTGGTTATTGGTATTAACCTGGCTAGTGTCCTGGAGAACCATAAAATCTTCAGCAGCCAAACAGGGTGACACATCGGCAAACTTGCAGTTCCTTTTTAGGGTTATGGGCTGATTGGAAAGGTTCACTATCTGCATGGGGACGTATTTGTCACCCCACATAGGTGTAACCACACGGCCAACCATGATGTTTAGCGGCATAGATTTTGAATATGTAGGTTCAACATCCACTTCCCGGGGACATAGGAACATCTTAGTAGGTAGCCTGCCCCAAATGAGGTGTTCATGCTTAGCTAGAAGTGTTACAGCTTGTGTCAGTTTCACTGTCCCAATTTTACTTGGTGTTTCATCGCCTTTCCATCTTGACAAACCTGTCATCATGTCAAGGAAGTGAGAGGTGTCAAGAAACAAGGACAGGTCACAGTTCTGAATGGTCACTCTCCAGTAGTCATCACTGCTTTTCATCTCATGCATGAGGTACTTTATGACATTGGATCCAAGAATGAGGTCATCCTTCTGCCCTGGGACCACGGGAACGATACACCGAATACCATACGCCTTTAACTCCACTTTGTACACACATTTAGGATGAGTTTGATGACCCCCACAGCCGATCAAGATGACTTGCTCACTCAGCTGTTTGTCTTTGGTGATTACATTTTCTCTGAGCATTCTGGATTCTGTTGCTTCACTTACTGTACAGGCCAAAGAGCCAGAGTCTAGCATTACCTTGACTTGAAATACTTTATGGACAATCACTTGAGTGTAGAGCAATTCACTAAACAGTTCAACACTTTGTGTATTCTGCATGACAACTTGAACACCTTCCGGTGTGGCTGCACATGTGTTCTCATACAGTTGCTCCCAGTTATCATCCTCGCCTTTTTGGTTGAGGGTTTGAATTTGTCCACCCGCACATCCCCCCTCCATATGCAGGCCCGTCAGTTTAACGGCTGCTGCCCCTGACTTGAATACACATTGGGGTCACTGCCTCCAGCTCTCACCTTACGACACTCTTTCTTCCAATGTCCTGGCATAAATCAAGACAAACACAATCCATCTCATCTGCAATGTATAAGGGTAGAGTGATCAGTTGCTTTGCATTCTCTGCATGGCTTTCAGAATGGTTGGGGTTCATTTGGAAAATATGGTGCTTGAGCTGCCGCTTGATGGTTCTGCTTCAACACTCAATCTAGTAAACTTGTGAGAGTTTGCAAACTGGCATTATCAGACAATTAGCCGACATCCCTCACAGCTTCCATTTGACCTTGCAGTTTCACTGGAGCACCTACCGGGACTGATTCATCAAATGCACCGTTCTGCGCATTCACAGTAGTATATCTCTCTGTATATTGTGATGCTGAAAAGACTGTAAGCAGCGATTCATATGACAATCCTTTAGTTCCTTTGCTGGTAACTGCAGCACAAATATAAGATCACACCAGGTTGTTCGTACGCCTGCGCTTAGCTAGTGTAATCACACCAGGTAAAATATACAGTGCCGTCTGGATCTAGACTGGCTCATAGTGGATTGTTTGATTCTGTCTTCTAAGGAGTGTGACACCAGGCTCTAAAATCTCACCTAGCTTCGGAGTGCATAGGGATACATCATTTTATACCATCTGTACACCCCAGGTGGCACAGAATCTCCATCTGAAGTGGCATTTGGTCTTATTGACTTTAAATCTGATCAGAGCAGGCATAAATGCATTTCTACAGTAGTACAATGCTAAAATTTTATGAGATAATATTTAAATTATGAATATAGAATGTAAATTATGAAGTTACCCTTGAAATATGAAAATAACTCATGAAATGGTTAAACAAATGTTTAAGGTTGCCCTGATGCTGCATTTCATTTACACAGAACCAAAAGTTTACACCTTGACACTGCTTTTTACACAGATTTGATGATGCGCAGAGCAGGCTTTCTCAGCTGTGTAAAGGCACTTTAGACAATTTTAGGTGATCATTTCCTAATTCAATGTATCATGCTATGAATTCATGCATATCTGGCTCGCTTAAATGTCTGGAATGGTTTAAAATAATGTGACTAATTTGATTAGCCTACTACCTCCCCCAATTTAAAGATGCATCTTGGGGGGGTCACGTGACACCATGCAAGAAGCAGACGTGTGAGCGATAAGCTCTGCGCACTTTGCTAATTTTTAATTATTCTCATGTTATAATCTGGTGAAATTCGATACACCCAGTTACATATTTGCTCTTTGAGGTAAAACATGGGAAAGAAGTCAAAATCCTCGGGCTCTGGAGACATTAAAAGACACTTACGTGTTCAGGATGAAAGCCCCGACAGGCCTACACACCGGGGACTTGATTTAGATGGCGTGGCGGGAGAGGAGATCCAGCGTCAGTTGTCCAACATGTCGGTGATGCTGACGAAGTTTCTTGCTGACTTGGAGGATCTCACTGTAATACATCGATCGATTACGGCGATGGAAATAAAATTCTCTGAGTTAGTTACAAGAGTGGCAGATGCAGAGAAACGAAACGATTATTTGGAGTCTTCGGAGAGGGAGTCACCCGCTAATCTGCCCACGACCAAAGTTGATTTGGAACGGGTTCTTGAAAAACTTGAAGATCTTGAGAATAGAAGTCGCAGTAATAATGTTCGAATAGTTGGAATTCCCGAGCATGAGGAGGGCAGAGATATGGTGAAATTCCTAGACGAGCTCTTCCTGAGTCTGCTCGACATAACAGGCTCACAGAGTCCCTGCTCGCAGATCTGCTGTGGGAGACAGGCCCCGATCAATCCTGGTCAGATTTCTGAGATCATCCGATAAACATCTTGTGTTGCGCCAGGCAAGGAGCAAAGGAAAGCTCTCTTGGAAGAATCAAAATATTTTCTTATTCCCGGACTTTGCGAGTTTGACGAGAGAAACGCGATCAGTTCAGGGAATGCAAGAAACTCTTGCATCAACGTAAGATCACTTTTGCATTGATGTTTCCAGCCAAGCTGAGAATATAAGTGAAGGACGGTCGCAAAGTATTTACATGTCCCAATCAGGCAATGTGATAGAATCAATGGGTGAGTAAACCATCAGATGTTTCTCATGTGAGTGGATCAACTCGCTGTACTTACTCTGGCTTTTGAGGAAGCTGGGCGTCATTTTGGTTTCTTTCTGCATTGGCTCCACCTAGCGGCTGGAGTTTGTTTTGTGAATAACACTTTTCCTTAAAGAAACTTTTGCACTGACGGAAGATCACTTTTACATTGAAGTTCCCGGCCAGTTTGAGAGTGGTCACTATGGATGACCGCAAAATATCTATATGCTGCTCACACAAAGGATGTCTTTTATAAAGTTGACAGACTGAGTAAGTCATGGTATATACTTTTATGTGGCCTCCGAGTGAATTGACTTGATCATCTGGGGAACCGGGATGCCGGATTTGTTTCTTTTTGCATTGGTTCCGCCTAGCGACTGGAGTTTGTTCTGTTGAATAACACTCCTTTGGAACAGCTGGGGATTAATCTTTCGTTCTTTGTGCTTATGCCTCCTGCTGGCTGGAGTTTGTTTTGTTGAGTATTTTTACGGGACACTGGAATGATTAAGTCATCTGCTGAACTCATAACAGCTGGCTCACTGATCATTCATTTGTCTGTCCGAGGAATCTGAATGGATTTATATCGGCTGGAATTTGTTTTGTGGGGGATCACACCTTTGTGAGGTAAAATTGTGAGGCAAAATTACATAACAGAAAATACTTTGTAAAATTAACCCCAGCCAATAGGCAGAATGAATACAAAGAACATGTAGATTCATTCACAGAACTGTGAGGCAAAATTGTGATCCACTTGTGAGGCAAAATTGTGCATTCCAATGGCAAAGTTGTCGTGGGGGCTTGTGGGCATTCATGGACCTTTTGAGTTTAGAGGGATCGTCGCCGGTTGGCGCTGTCGTGCGCGGGGTTAATGCGCACGTTTTTCTTTTTTCTGTTTGTTTTGTTCGGGGTTTGATTGTTTCACTAATGGGGAATGTGTTCTGTATTATTTTATTTTTGACACACAATTTATTTTTTCTATATCAAAATGTCAATTGTTAAAATGAGTGGATTGTCTCTCTTCACATGGAATGTAAATGGGTTGGAGCACCCTATAAAAAGAAGGAAGGTTATTACTTTTTTAAACATAAGAAATATGATATAGTGTTTCTTCAAGAAACGCATCTTTCCCCGCAGGAAGCTGAAAAATTTGGGAAGATATGGGGTGGACATGATTTTTTTAGTGCTGGCTCAATTAAGAGCAAGGGAGTCATTTTATGGTAAATAAGTATCTACAATTCAAATGTCTCAAACAGATTAAAGATAAATTAGGGAGAGTAATTATTGTTTTAGCTGAAATTCAGGGGCAAAGGTTTATTTTGGCTAATATTTACGCACCTAATGATGATGATCAGGGCTTTTTTTTAGATCTTGAAGGGATGTTGCAAGCCATTGGCACCCCTCATGATATAATATTGGGAGGAGACTTAATCTATTGATGGACTCAGTCCTTGATCATAGTGAAGCAAAATTGTGTAAGCCCCCTAGAGCAACATTGATGCTTCACAGGATGTGTAAAAATCTTGGTCTTACAGATATTTGGAGACTTTTGAACCCATCTGGTAGGGACTATAAATTTTTTTTATCAGTCCATAAGATTTATTCTAGAATAGATTTTTTTATATATATCTAAGTCTCTCATTTTTATCTGTTGTTGATTGCTCAATTGGAAACATCTTAATCTCAGATCATGCCCTGGTGAGTTTAGAGGTGTTGCCACATATAGAGAAAAAGAAATCATATAGTTGGTGCTTTAATGTATTCCTTTTGCAAAATCCTGATTTCCAACGAATGTTAAAGACCGAAATCAATGTTTATATGGAGACCAACTGATCCTCAGTATCCTCTGTGGCCGTGGCTTGGGAGGCACTTAAGGCCGTTCATAGGGGTCCGATTTTACAGTATGCCTCATTCATCAAAAAATCCAAAGCACGAGAATTCGTGGAGTTGGAAGGAAATATTAAAAGTGCAGAGGCAGTGTTGAAGCGCCGTTTGTCGTCTGATGGCCTCAGAGAATTGACCCGATTGAAATATAGATATAATACTATTTTGTCACAGAAAGTGGAGTTTTGGTTATTCAGGGCAAGACAGTCATACTTTGAGTCAGGGGACAAAGCAGGAAAACTTTTGGCTAGATATATAAAGCAGAGAGAGTCTTTTTCTACCATTCCCTCAGTGAAATCTGCTGGTGGTGAAATATTTACCTTGGCCATTGATATTAATTATGCTTTTAAAGAATTCTACTTTGATCTCTATAGTTCCACGTCTTCGTCTACTGATGAAGATATTAGAAACTTTGTGGAACCATTAGAACTCCCTAAAGTGACGACTGAGCAAAAAAATTCTCTTGATTCTGAGATAACCTTGGAGGTGCTTGATGAGGTCATTAAGGCCCTGCCTACAGGCAAGGCTCCGGGGCCTGACGGCTTTGCCGCTGAGTTTTTCACATTTTATGCTACAGAACTGGCTCCACTTTTGTTAGAAGTTCATACGGAATCATTAAAGAATGGAAAGTTCCCGCCAACCATGACACAAGCCCGGATCAGTCTGATATTTAAAAAGGACAAAGATCCATGCAAGTGTAAAAGTGACCATCCAATTTCCCTGATCCAGTTAGATGTAAAAATTGTGTCAAAAATTATTCTGGCTAAACGATTAAGTAAAGTTATGACATCACTTATAGATCAGGTGGGGTTTATTCGGGGCCATAGCTCTTCTGATAACATTAGGCATTTTTTCAATATTGTTGGGCCTCATGTATTCAGATAGAAGACAAAGGCAGGCCTAATAGTCGTAAAAGCCTGACTGAGGCCCACAGACACAGTCATAAATCTTACTGTTAAAAACCGTGCCAAAATCAAACAATGGGAGTCCAAAACAGACTACAAATCCCATGAAGCCTTGCTCACTAAAGGATCGAACTGTCAACTCCTATTGGATGAGGCACACAACAGAACGGCCTTCAACCATGACGTCATCAGGAGTAGAAATAATTCTGAGATCCTTCCGGGCTTTGCTTTCAGCAGCTTTGCTCACCGTGTGTAGATGCAGCTCATCACTGCTCTCAGGTGTAGCCTCGTGGCACAAGGAAGTAACATCCGACTTGAAACTGTGGCCATACAATTCCATCTCACTGGACGAGTTGAGATTACTCTGTGTTCCACCAAACACTCTAACGGATCTGAAGGAGACCGCCAAGCAATCCGCATCTTCATCCGTTTGTCTGCAGAAGTGAAGAGAAAAGATTTCTCTTCCCTCTTCAATCAAGTCGACGTCGCTGATTTCTCCGCCAGCCCGCCGAGAATCAGCAGCCGTACCGCCTACCGACAGTGTGAGGAAACGGTCTCCCATCATCACCCAAGCCTCGAGGAACCGAGTCGGAGTCAAACGATGGATGAACACACATTCTAGCTGCATCCTCATGTGATTCAAGTAAGAGGTTTACGTCTGGGCACAGATAGAATATTATAGTGTGTTATTCTTGTGTATCAAGGTTATTGCTTGTATAGTTTATGGACCGTCGAGTCTGCTCATTGCTGATAATAATACTCAAGGTATTACTGTAATGTACTGTTATCACGAATGAGATCTGCTGTGTTGTAGTCCAACCACATTGGACTGTTGTGTATTTCCGCCATAGCGGGTGAGACCGGCACACTGATTTTATCCATTAAAGAATCAAAGACCGCGGGACGGTTTACGAGCCGTCCACCGCGTCTCTGAGTGATAAACTAACAGTTGCTTTCTCTCCCACGATCACAAAACCGGCTTTGGTGCCACCACTTTATTCTCTCTCTCTCTCTCTCTCGTACTAACCACACACACACGCGACCCCTCACAAACATTCTCGCACACACTTTTTTGCTAGTAGATAACTTTGTGATAAAGCTCAGCTTTGTCCCTAAGTTATCGTACAAGCGGAGACACGTGGTACACGGGCAGACTCCATTGACCGGCTTTTCTCCACCCACATTCGCGGCCATATTCTCTGGCCGGAAATCTCGTGTGACATACTCTCCATGAGAGTCACGTCAGCCATTTTGTGTGCGTCACTCCTTACACACACACACACACACACACACACATTCACACACACACACCTTCCTCTCATGTGTTATAGGCTTATTTTGGTTACCATATCTAATCATGTCACTGTTTAGTTTGTAGTTGTAAGTCGGAAGTTTATTGACTGCATTGTATTGATTATTAATTGATATTACTGCATAAATAAACTTTGTTATATTTCAAAGAGAAGTGTTTTGGTTTGTTTTGCATACACCTGTGTCAAATGCTGACAGGGGATGTCAGTGCTCGGATTCAAACCTTCATTGTTTCCTTTTGAATGTCAATTTTCTTAAGAGAAAAATCTAATATTGAGACTGTTATACTGTATGGTTATTAGTCCCTGATTCCAGGGTGGTGCCCCGGCGATATTAATACTTATTAATATTCTATTGATTTTGATAATTGATAATTATCTTTGATGATTGTTGAATTTGAAGGATCAATAAGCTAGTGTTAATTCTAATCAATGTTCCATTGATTTTAATAATTAATGATTATATTTGATTATAATTAATATTCTATTGAATTTGATTGTTGATGTGAAGGATTAAAAGAGCTAACATTGATTCAAATCAATGTTCTATTGATTTTAATAATTGATAATTATCTTTGATAATTATTAATTATTGCTAATAACTAAACGCGCTCCTGAACGTATCGTACTACATTTACTGGTGCCCCGTATGAGTTTTTAATGAGTTAGATTCTATTATTTAATTTAAATATTAATTAATAACTAAAGAAATAATTATTAATTATTTCTGATTGTAAAACTGATCTAAACAACCAGTAGAACCTACAATATCATGTGGTCAGTAGCGAATAATCAATCTCCGGTTGCTGCCATCTCACTTGATGCCGAAAAAGGTGTTTGATATGGTAGAATGGGATTATCTTTTTAAGATTTTGGAAATGTATGGGTTTGGGAGTACTTTTATTGGTTGGATTAAGTTACTTTATAGACACCCTGTAGCTGCGGTACTAACAAATGGACTAATTTCAGATTATTTTACTCTGGATAGGGGCACCCGGCAGGGTTGCCCTCTTTCCCCATTATTGTTCTGTCTTGCCCTGGAACCATTAGCAGCCGCGATAAGAAAGGAGGATGATTTTCCAGGGGTGATTGCGGGAGGTGTGGCGCATAAGCTTCTGCTTTACTCAGACGATATTTTATTATTCGTCTCTGACCCCACTAGATCTATGCCTTGTCTCCACAGAATTATTAATTCCTTTTCCAAGTTCTCAGGATACAAAGTCAATTGGTCTAAATCCGAAGCTTTGGCTTTGACAGCGTACTGTCCAGTAACGGCCTTCCAGCCGGGCGCCTTCCAGTGGCCCAAACAGGGCATTAAGTATTTGGGAATTTTATTCCCAGCAAATTTGTCTGATTTAGTCAGTTAATTTTGATTCCTTAATAAAAAGGTTTTCGAATGATGTGGACAGGTGGGCTTCATTACACTTTGTTTGGGAAGGTTAATGTAATTAAAATGAATTGTATTCCAAAATTCAACTACCTGATACAATCTCTCCCTATAGATGTCCCCCTCTCTTATTTCAGGCAATTTGATAGCATAGCGAAGTCCTTCATTTGGAATAGTAAGCGTGCCAGGTTCAATTTCAATAAGTTACATAGGCCGATGGACAAAGGTGGGCTAGGCCTACCCAAGATTTTGTTTTATTATTATGCATTCGGTCTCAGACATTTGGCTCATTGGTCACTTCCACCTGAAAGAGCCCCTCCCTGGTTTTGCATTGAACAAGAACTTCTTGCCCCTATTTTGACATTGCAAAGCCTTTCCATCAAACTAACCAGAGAAGTTAAATCACACCCTATTATTTCACATTTGCAATCAGTATGGACAAAAGTGTCAGATATTTATCTAAATGTTGCCTCGAGCCTATGGCTAAACCCCAAACTATGCATTAATAAGTCCCCTTTTTGTTGGTCTGAGTGGATTACAAGGGGGGTTAATACACTCGGTGATCTTTATGAGAGTGGTGTGATGAGATCCTTTGAAAATTTGGTTCAGTATTTTGGGATCCCCAGATCTCAGTTTTTTAGGTATCTTCAGCTATGACACTTGCTCTGTACTATTTTTGGGAATAGCATACACCCCCCTAAAGCGGAAGATACTCTGGGAGAGGTGATCTCTGCTTTTGGAAAAGGCCATGAGGCATCAGTGTATTACTCCTTATTAATTCAGAGTCTGGGGGACGGAGTCTCAACCACTCTCAAAAGATTATGGGAGAGGGATTTAGACCTGGAATTGGAGGAGGGAGAATGGGCTAGGATTTTAAAAAACATAAAAACTGCATCTAGAGATGCAAGGGTGCACCTTATACAATTCAAGATTTTACATCAGTTCTATTGGACCCCCTCTAAATTGTATAGGCTTGGTTTTAAAAAGACACACCCACCTGCTGGAGATGCCAATCAGGGTATGGAGATTTAACCCATGTCTTTTGGGGGTGTGTTGAAATTCAAAAGTTTTAGTTAAAGGTGCAGAGTCTGGTATGCGAGGTGTTAGGTATTCAGGTATTATTCTGCCCCAGACTCTGTATCTTGGGTGATGGGGCGGTCATTGACTGTATGTAGACACATAAAGAACTGTTTATACTGGATATTATTCCCATCACAAACCCAAATTGGTCAGGGGGCCCTAAAATAGTTCTGTTCCCGGGGCACCAAAATTTTGGTGCTACGCCCCTGCCTATATCAATAGTAGTGTCGACTCCTGAGGTATTCATATCTTCTGTGCTGGTTTTGTCTGTTACTGCTCTTCAAACAACTGTCATTATATTTGCATCTAGTCATTTGTTTTAACTTGTAATTTGCAACCCAACTCTTCAGCCACCCTAGCAGGCATTCTTTTCCATCTACGACTGAAGGATCCCAACATCATTAGTTCGCCCATCCGTCATTCCTGAATGGGCTAATGGAAAAATTCTCCAAAGGCAAAGCTAAACATTTAGCTCTCTCACTACCGTAACTGTGTAAGATGCAAATCGGTCAAGGTCTGGTGTTTTTGAAGATCACACAACAGCTCAAGGATTCGTTTTCCTCAAAGCTTTATGGGTTTTAAGGTCTGGCGAATCCACATGTAAACTCTTTCATTCAGCCTTCTTTAGACCTCATACTAAGATTTCCTGACTACTATTAATGTGCTGTCTTCCTTTTAGTATTCATAAACGGACATGCCATGGTATATCAATTGTCATAGCCCGTACTAACACAGATTTTGTCCTCTCTTGCCATGTCCCGATACCTGTGATCCTGGTACTCCACCTTGCCTTGGACCCTTTCTTCCTTCTGGCGATGGGAACCCATGATAAGTTTGTAGTTGTCCTCCAGCAACCATGTTTAACCAAAGACTTTTCCAGAAGTATACACCAGCACTCCTCCAGGATCGGAGCAGCAACTACTGCAGCACCCAAGGTTCCCTCGGCTACAAGAAATGGGACGCTGGTTTTCAGCAGCTTAAGAACTTTAAATCATGCCCAGTTGCAAAGACATTTTGAATGCTTAAAGCTATGAGTCTGACTCAGTCACTATATAGTTGCTCAGGTGGTTGCTGGGGTGTCTTGTCAGCATGCATGCTAGTCCATCAACTTAACCCTGCCTATAGGCAGGGCCCATTGTGCTCTTTAGAAATATAATAGTCTTCAGTTACTAGATAAACCCATTGGGAACACATAACCAACAAACTCAGGGATACACTGCTAGCTACACGCAACTGAAACTCACATGTCTGGTGGTCAGACCTGCTGTTGGGGGGATTTTTTTTTTTTTTTTTTTTTTTGCTTTGGCTTCACACAGCAGAATATTGACTATGGAAAGCAGCAGCCAGAGCAGGCGTTAAACAGATCAGTCGACAAGACCAAGCCTACTCCACAGTCTTGCATCAACTTAAATATTTAAGCTAAATTGAGAGTCACTAATACACAGTTTCGTGTCACTAGATAAACCCATTGAGAACACATTAAGGGATACATGGCAAGCTACATGTGGCTGAAATCTTTAGGTTACTCATGTAACCCTGTTTCTCTGATAACATGAAGTGAGGTATCTCACTAATGGGAACGCCTCAGGCGTGACTGATTGCGGAATCTCCAATGTCACACTGTCTGTTAAGATTGACAAACCAATCACTGCAGCCTTAAGGAGTCCCACCTCCCTAATAAAACCACAGCTACCTGTTGCTGCCTCATTCTCCACATATCTCTTCTCTGTGCGAACAGCAAGGAGGGCAATGATGTGAGATACCTCACTTCATGTTATCAGAGAACCGGGGTTACGTGAGTAACCTAAAGATCTCTTTCTCACACTCGTTCGGTATCATACTAAGGGATATAGACAACTCCCAAATGGCAGATATGCTGGCTGAAGCAGACGCCACAAGCAGAGAAATCGCAGAACCTAACAATTGAACTGAATCATACTTCTTGATATTCAGGAGATGATATCAGAAAACAGACTTATATGGCTCTGCTTATGCATCCATCTCCAACATATTGGGCTGTTGAAACATATGTATTTGTGCTTACTGTACAGTATGTTGCATTCCCACCTCAAGGACAGAGTTAGCCACAGAAAGCTATGTAACATAGAGTCTATAAAGTCTTAGAAATGTATGAGGAGATGATCAACTCACTGCAGCACAAATCTCTTGGACTGAAATGCCCTTGAATAGCGCCCAGGACATGTCCATACCCCTGGTGGTGTGAACCCGTAGTCCCTCCGGGGGTTGACGATTAGAGCTATTATAACATAACACAATCGCATCTACCACCCAATGAGAGAGGCGCTGGCGAAAAATAAGTTTACCCTTATGAGAGTCAGACCATGAATTAAAAAGCTGACTATTCTCCTGTCTTTTGCACATACGCACTCAGAGCTCATACTGGGCACAAACAACATAACCGCTCTTCTTCCACGGAGGAAAAAGGCAGCGGGTGAAAAGACAACAAATCTACTGACTGGCACAAGCCTGAGGAGTTGCCTCAGACTAAGAGTAACCTTCAGACCTCCCTGGGTGAACCACATTCATGATGAATGAACTGATAGAGCATGTAGTTCACTCACTCGCTTAGCAGTCATGAGAGAAAGTAATAAAGCTGACTTTAAAGAGAGCAGCTTTAACGTGATACTCTCTAGTGATTTAAAGGGGGGGGCTGAGACAGTGCATTCAGGACCATGGACAGGTCCTACAGTGGAACGACTGGTCTAGAAACTGGGTGTAACCTCCGAGTGCCTCTCATAAAACGACAAATAAGTGGGTGCTGGCCCAAAGTGCCAGAGTCGATGTCCATATGACATGCTGATATAGCAGCCAAATAGACTTTGACCATAGAAAAGGCTCTGCCCTTATTCAAAAGGTCTTGTAGAAAACACAATACATCCATCACCAAACACAAATACGGAATGATAAGCATACCATCGTTCAAACACTCCCCATTTGATATCATATAACGAATGCATTGAGGCTGCTCTCATGCTCTGGATCATTTCTATCACTCTCGGGGGCAAACCGATGTTATTTAAGTTTATCCTCTCCTTGGCCAGGCCCAGAGAGCCATTGTGCTCCACACAATCAGTTTCTCTGCCAAACTGTGAAGATGGCGCGAACGGATTCCCCCTTGCCAAATTATTAAGTCTTGTTGTCTGTTCTGATCAACATATGATGATTCCTGAGAAAACTCACAAAAGGTCTGAGAGCTAGAAACACTGTTAGCAGCTCCAGAAAGTTTATGTGCTTTTCTCTCAGTGCGGGAGTCCAAACACCTCTCACTGTTCTGCCCTTGAACACAGTGCCCCAGCCTGTGAGAGAAGCGTCCGTCGTCACCACTTTTCTCATTAAAATGGGGCCCAATGGGCATCCTGTCCTGAGAAGAGACTGGACTCTCCAATAACAGAGAGATAAGACAATCACGTCTGAAGCGGCACTGACGGCCCGAGCGCAGTTCTGAAATTTCCTCATTCACAATAACCCCAGGGGAATCACGGCCACTGTTGAGGCCATCTAGCCCAACAGCCAGAGACACATCCTTAGACAAACTGATCTCCCCCATTGAAAAGGGAGATGCAGGTGCAAAACTCTTCGATGCGCTCCCCCGAAAGGAACAATCGAAGCTGAACAGAGTTCAGTCTGAGCCCCAGATAAATTATCTCTTGTGAGGGAATAAGACAGCTTTTTGCTTGGTTCACAAAATACCGGGAATGAAAACCCTATTGGCGTTCTTCCAACGGTATCATTCTTTTCACTCCCTTGCTCAGTAAAGAGGATATTTCTTCCTCTAATATCCGAGCTGACTCCCCCTGAGATGCTGACATAACCACTCCATTGAAAAGAGGTGGCTTTACAGTGAATTGAAGCCTGTAGCCCTTCTCTACTGTTTAAAACCCAGGGAAGAACTGTGCATGTGTGGAAGTTCTCTGCATGAGCAGCGAGCGGCCCCGACACCTCGGCTCACTAGTGCCATGGTAGCGCCATCTAGTGGCGAAGAGGGGAGCTGTGATAGCAGCCCGGGAGTAATAGAAATGTTTATTGGTTTTATTTTTGTGTGGTAATTATTTTTCACCATTCTGCCCTCAGCCTGAGTGCAACTGAGAACAATTTATTATTGTTGTATGACTGCTTGTGAAACTTCCTCTTTTGCCCTCAGAACAAACCCCGTGGGTGGAGGGTGAAGAGAACACTAAAGGAAACTGTGCCACTGCTCCACGCACAGTTATCAGTGGAACACTCAAACTTTCTGCTGTTTGAACCATATTTGTAGACACATCCCTTCTCTGTTTCCCCGTGGGAGGGAGAAAGTTGTCTGTCACGTGAGGGACTGGTACGAGAAGTGCTGGGTGCTTTCTCCAGAACCCTCCTGGAAAATTGACTGACCTCAGGTTGCCCGTCTCTTCTTCCCCCCAAGGGTTAGCGGGATGGTGCTTTGCAGCTGCAGCCGCAAAGGATTGTTTGGGTTTAGTGTGGCTCGGTTTCTGTGGCGGAGGTGTACTACCCCGTTACTGAGGCAGGGCCAGACAAAAAGGCTGGTAGACAGACTGTCCTCCTCTCTCAGAGGGCCTGAAACCTCCTCGGTTTGGCTGGTAAGATTGCGGAGTGGGCTTTCTCGGGAGACAAACTTCAAACGCCTCTCCCTCCTTCTTCCAAATGTCGCACTGTTGCCGCATAGCCAAAACAGTGGCACCAAACAGAGCTTTCGGATCCATGGAGGCATCCAAAAACTCAACTTTTTCTTTGTCTGAAAGTCCCAATACTCATACCCAATTCCCCCATGTCCTGAAAATCCAGTTTCAAGAAACCCTTAACGTGCACCTGGTGTGAGAAGGATTTGTCACAAAATCTCTTCATTTCAGCCACACAATCCGGTACAGATGGAATAAATTGCTTCCCTGGTGGGAGACGTGATGGGAGCCTTTTTCAGTCATACAGATCTCGAAGAGCTTCTGGGCCTGCCGGCTGGGTTGGCCACTCTAACGACATTCAGGTTGAAGCCCTGCGAAAGATATCAATGAGATCCAGATCAGCTTGCACAGGGGAAGCAACACACAGGGGAAGCGGCAACAAATTTCGGTGGAGAATAGCACCCTCATTGTCTTTCTCATCTTCCTCGAGGATACCTGTGACACATCATCCTCGCCATCATCTTCCTCTCCCGCTAACCGGTCTTCAATGAGAAGGGGAAGAGCTGAGAATGCCTCGTCCATCAACTACCCCCATGTGCACAGGCTTTGAGAACTCTCCATAACCTCTTCTCCCTCCCTCCCCTTAGTGAGATACCGAATGATTGTTAAAAAGAGAACCACCTCACTGCAGCCCACGTCTGTTGGTCTGATCTGCTTGGGGGGAAGGGGGACAGGGGAGACATTGCTATTTGCTGTATTATCTATCTTTAAATATAGCTGTTGGGGGGGCCTGGGTAGCTTAGCGAGTAAAGACGCTGACTTCCACCCCTGGAGTCGCAAGTTCGAATCCAGGGCATGCTGAGTGACTCCAGCCAGGTCTCCTAAGCAACCAATTGGCCTGGTTGCTAGGGAGGGTAGAATCACATGGTTTAACCTCCTCATGGTCGTGATTAGTGGTTCTCGCTCTCGATGGGGTGCATGGTAAATTGTGCGTGGATCACAGAGAATAGCATGAGCCTCCACGTGCGGAGTCTCCACGGTGTCGTGTACAATGAGCCATGTGATAAGATGTGCGGATTGACTGTCTCAGAAACGGAGGCAACTGAGACTTGTCCTCCGCCACCTGGATTGAGTTGAGTAACCATGCCACCATGAGGACCTACTAAGTAGTGGGAATTTCAAATTGGGGAGAAAAGGGGGATAAAATATATATATATATATATATATATATATATATATATATATATATATATAGCTGTTGGGGGGATTTATTTTGATGTTGGTACAGTAGCAGCAGCATGTCTCTTCTGTCTCAGCAGCATCATGTTTTCGTGCCAACAGCAGCAGCATATTGACTCATGTCAAGCAGCAGCAGGCATTAAGCAGATCAGTCATCAAGACCAAGCCTACTCCACTGTCTTGCATCAACTTAAATCTTTAAACTAAATCAAGTTGTCCTAACAGAAATAACAATTAAGTTCAGTTGGGAAACTCAAAAGGGCACTTGTTGCTCATAGTTACTAATATTTTAGTTTCAGTCACTCATACTCATAGTTTTTTGGGTCACTAGATAAACCTTCTGAGAGCACATTTAGAGATACATGGCAAGCTACACGCAACTGAAATCCACCTGACTGCAGCCCATGTCTGATGGTCTGATCTGCTGAGGGGAGGGGAGACATTGCTGTTTGCTTGTATTATCTATCTTTAAATATAGCTGTTGGGGTGCTTTATCTTGATGTTGGTACAGTAGCAGCAGCATGTCTCTTCTGTCCCAACAGCATCATGTTTTCATGCTAACAGCAGCAGCATATTGACTCATGTCAAGCAGCAGCAGCATGCGTAAAGTAGATCTAGTCCGCCAAGGCTAAGCTTACTTCACTGTAATTATAATCAATAAAAATCTTTAATCTATCTCAGAGAGTTGTCCTAACTGAAATATAGTAAGGTAAGGTTTTCTAGTTATGCTGACATAAAATGACCATAAATTTAATTAACTTAAAAAGTGTGAGGCAAAAATGCTACATATATATTTTAAAGATGCTGTAAGTAATTTTTTCATGGAAAATTCTTCCTACTACCTGGAAGATATTAATGAAATAAGTGTCGTGAGATATCTCACCAGTCTCTGTGACAGCACTAGACTCTGTAAACCGCAAACAAAAATGTGTCCACGGGCCGCTGTCTCTGGTGCTTTCTGCCTGCCAATCATTTTGCACATTCTCATAGTATTGTAGTTGCAGTGAATTATTGAGGTTTAATGCCATTTTTGTTCATAACAGTTGTCAGTTGAGGGCGCTATTTTGTTGCTGTTGTTTTTGACAAACTCTTCTGCTCGGTGTAGGTCTCAAATAAAGCTCAGATAGCATCTTTGGAGTGCAGGGCTTTGGAAAGAGGGGCGTGGCTAATTTCAGGAAAAATCCAGAACGGCTAAAATCGCTTACAGCACCATTAAGTAAATCCAGCACCATTTTTTTCAGTGCACCAACACACAGCCTTTTATAGGTTGCAAGGCAAGAGCCATCTTTGTTCAAAAACTCTTAGCAGTTTCAACCTTGAGACGTGAAGCAAAGCAGCCTTTGTTCCATCACCTTATCAGTCCCTGTCTTTCCCCCTCCTGACTGGATCCTGGAAATTCCACAGACAGGCAAACAGATGACTCTTCTGTGGGCATACCAACAATGACAATTTTTAGTTTAAGCAAATTATCTATGGAAGGTGCAACTTGATTCGACTGACCAGATTTTAGACCAGATATGTGTGAATGGGTTATTTTCAAAAACTCTCTATCTGTTTTAGATAAACACTTTTGTACCTTCAATAACTGTGTAAAAATCACAGATACAAACATGGGCTGCTTGGACTTTTAAGTAGCTCTAGTAAAAGAATGAAAAGATAGTGTCTGTTCCAAAACCTAGTGAGCTCCCTCTGGAGGCAGCATTTTAAGACATCATAGGCGCGCTCCTGATGTGAACGCTGTTCCAAAACGTAGGTATCTTAATTATGCTGCCTCATTAGATACCTCGTTTTGGACAAATTTTAGGGTATCATCGCATGTATCCTTCGATCCCAGAATGCACCTTGATGAGCTCGGCAGAAAAATAAATCCAAGATGGCGGACGAAGCATGAGAAATTTGGATTACAAATATATTTTTAATACATTCAACACTGAAAAGTATAGATAAAAAGGTGTTTAATATGATAGAAAACTCACTATTTTAACCAAAATGTGTGTGTACTATGTGTATTTATACTCATTAAAGTATCATGTTGACCTATCGCGTCACCTCTATTGAAATCAGTTGTGAGTCGAGTCTTGCATGTGCTCCGCATGATGAGCTCTATTTGAATGATGCGCTGAGCTGCCATCTATGTAGAGCATTCCAAATCGCTCTCTTTTGTGGCATCATTTCAGTAAGGATGCTGTCATAGAAAACAGCTGCCTATGTAGGCAGGAGACAGCAAGGCAGCTCACCAAGTTTTTGAACAGACCCACAGTCTCATAAGCATTTGCAATGGTCTGGACTAATGCTGCTTTTCTTGGTTACAAATAAATTTTGCATTGAAAGTTGCATTCAAAATCCACTTGGCTCAAAAATCTGAGGGAACTATGCTTTCTGAATGTTGGCAGAGAGCATATCTGTTACTCGCTGTTCAGTGACTATGTTCCCCAGCGTTAGGCCTTTAACCCTTAATTTCTCTCTCTCTCACACACACACACACACACACACACACACACAAACATTTTAACCATCCACTGCATCTTTGACACTCTTACCTCACATTGATGTGGTTTATGAAGATTGACTTTACAAGGACTGCATTTTATGTCCTTCCTTTATTGGTTAGCATCCACTGTGGTAACATTGTGTGTGTGTGTGTGTGTGTGTGTGTGTGTGTGTGTGTGTCAGACAGACAAGTGTGTGATTAATCGCTCTCTTGGCCTATGGCTGGCTCATTTTTCAGAGCTGTTGTTTAAGACCTGTGGCTCTTCTCTCAGTGAGATGTAGATGCGCTTCCCCTTGCTGTTTATTGATATTCTGTTTCCCTAAATACCGCCCTATTTGTCTCCGCTGACTTGCCCCATACACTGGACCTGAGCAGATAGGTGGATCGGGGAGAGGAGAGGGAGAAAAAGGGAAAACTGTTCCGTGATTGATAGGCAATCTCAGTGCCAATGGCATCTGGAGAATCACCAAGGTGACAGTGAGTGGTTTTCCTTTGGCTTTCTCACATGTCCGCTCACACTAATCGCAGTGTGTATGCTGTTTTGTGTGTGTGGTATGTGTGTCACAGTGAAAGTGTTTGTATTTGTGATGCAAAAGAAATGTAGTTCTCCACACATAGCAGCTAAAGACCACAGAGATTATAGTGACCCTCTGTCTCTGATGTGTGTGTACAACGCCACCCTAATCTTCACACACACACGCTGTACATTGATACAGTGGGGTCTAAATATCTGAGATCACTAGTGAATTTTATTCTTTGTTCTTCTAACTCATTTCTCAATTTTTCATTATAGATTATAGTATTATTATCAACAAAGAATTATTATTAACAATTTGAGGGAAAGTTTTAGTGAAAAGTGGTATATGTCCCCCTTTACTTTAAGGCCAGCATGCATTTGAGGGGGCATGGATTCTACAAATCCTGATGAAGTCTGATGATCCATATAGTTTCCCGACTGATCTCACTGTGAATTCGGTAACAGTAGGTTGAAAGTTTTGCTGCTGAAATTGGTCTGTGCTTACCGAAATTAAAACCACTACCCACAGTGGCCGAAGCTAGAGGTGTTGTTGAACGCGTGGGCATGTGTGCAAGTAAGTATAGCTGTAGGCTGTAGGCTTCCAAATGGGGGCAGAATCTCTGAAAGAGGGTGGAATTACTCCAGAAGGGGATGGGGTTACTCCAAAAGGGGGCGTCACATGCACTCACGGTTAGGGTTAGGGAAAGGGTTAGGTTAGGGGCTCCCTACATCTTTGCTGGTGAATTGGAGCTCCCACCCCCTTTTTGGAATTCTGTCTGCAGCTATATCCTTCTCCATGTGTGATCCGAAAGTGATTTGTATTTATTAATCATTCACCCTGACCCAAACCCCAACCCTTAACTTTCAGGGGTGTTAAAATGTAATTTTTGAGAGGAAATGCAACCTCTGAATCATGCACATCATTGTTTATATGAACACAATTACTTCTTGGTTTCCACAGGATCAGAACCCAAAAGTGAGTTGTATTTATTAATCATTTGCCCTGACACAAACCCCAACCCTTAACCCTTAAAATGTAATTTTTGAGAGAAAATGCAACCTCTAGACTCAGTCGCTAGTGCATATCTTAAGACCAAGATAGTGAGATTTACACACTGCACAGCTATCACGTACGAGCTGGCTACTGCTACACTCACCCCCCTAAACCTCACTCCCATCCGGGTAATGGCACCAGTGTAACTGGTCCTACTCGACCCCCTAGAGTGGGATTTGAACCGGTGATCCCTGGCATGGAAGTCGGACATGTTAGCAAGGAGGCTATAAAAGCCATGGCCTCTAGCCTCGGTCACTAGTGCGGTTTACACACTGCACTATCACATACCAGGTGGCTGATGTTACGCTTACATTTTATTAGTGACCTAGAAAGTACAAAACTTAAATATTATTATTATTTTCCTTTACATTTTTCAAAATCCTAAAACTTTAGTTTCAGGTTAAATCCCCAGATTTTCAATTAAGTCTCCAATTTTGGACACCACCGTATATGAAATATGGCATTCTGTCACTGTACAAATCATCATATTTTTACTTTTATATTTTCACCAAGCATTCGTGTGAGTCTGAAATTTCTTCCCATTCTACATCCCAAAAGGAAAAGCCCCAGGTAAAGATTTCTCCATGAATTTCCATTTTATCCATCTCAGCCACTCAATCACACAGCAGTGTCTACACAGACTTTTACACTGGCATATACTGTACTTCCCCACTGTCTCTCACCCTCCTTGATTAAAAAGCCAAAGGCCAGGTAAAAGCAAAAGCATTCACTCAGTCAGTGAGCCATCTGGCTTTTAAGTTGTTAAAGTGTATTTCAGTTCATTTTTGTGTTACCAGGGGCTATTCTAGGAATTCAACATCAGGGGGTCTCAGCCCCTATCAGACTACAGTATGTTGTGTTGTAGTCTAGACATTTTTGTCTTGTTTTAAGTGCAAGAGGTTGTGGGTTCAAGACACTGTCAAATGACTATTTTGATAGTTCTTGAATAGATGAAAAATGTGTTAATGTTTGCCAGTATATATATTTCAGTATATGTTTTTGTGGCACATTAGGTTGCCCATTGGTAGTGAAGATTGCCAATATTATAATTTCTTGCAACGCATCTAAACCATTTCTACCAGTGGAAGCAGAGACTTTGCTGTTGGAGAAGAGTTAAAAATTTGCTAATTACCATATCTATATGATTTCTTTTGACTAAATTACAACATGTTGGTTAACTCACCAGTATATTGTTTATAGAGAAACATAATTGTTTCTGAATTTTTTGTCGCCATCTTCATTTTCCGACTTATTTGTGTCATACTGACATGAACTCACCATGGACTCACAACCCAATGTGGCCATCCATCCAATGGAGATATTTTCATGTTTATTTTGGCACCTTTTTTGATCAATTAAAAAGCTTGAAAACAAAATGTTGAAAAGGCCTCCAAAACAAACCACAAGCAACTTTCTTTGCTTTGTGATTGCTAGCTTACCACAAAGCAGAGGCTCCAACCCAGTTTTATGCTGTTATAGTCAGCATATCTGATCACACAAACAGACCTCACAAGATGCTTCACCTCTGAGATTATTCACAAGAGAGTAAACGATTTAGTTTGTTGAAAGGTGTATTTTTGTTTGTGATGCACTGATACTTGTGGCAGCTATTTATGAAGATGAATGATATCTTACTCAGTTACTTTAAACTCTATGGTGTAATCCTTTATTAGAAACAAAAAGGCATGTTAATCACCTCTAACCTCCTGAAGCTCGGCTAAGCAATGTAGGGAAACTTTCCTGCTTTGTAGTGAGTAACTAAAACCTAAAACCATGACATAGAAACTCTCCACAGGGAGAGAGATATTGTGGTAAGGGATGAAGAAACAAAATTAACTTAGGTGAAACATGTTCTCAAAGACTGCGCAAGAGTGAGTACTTGGTTTGATTTTTGAAGTTGTATCAGAACCACATAGGGTAGTGAACCAGGACATGCCCAAGTGTCTTCATTATAGGTTTCTTGGGCCGCCCATGGTCAAACTGGGAAGTATCTTCAGTCACTTCCCAAACTGGTAGGCAAGATTTTACAAACACTGATACTTTTGCTTTTTCCCAAAAAATCGATGCAATACAAGATTGCCCCTTCCGGGAGCTCTCACAGGTCAGATAACAACAATTGCAATTCTGGCAGAAAACTCCAGTAAATTAGTATTCTAAGGAAATGTATGCTTGCTATGTTTACCAACTCACTTTGGTAAGAAAGCATCTTCAAAAAAAAAAAAACATTTAAATGTAAAATGCAAGGGAGAATCAGTTTTGTTGCTCTTCGTATTTCACTGCATTGAATGTTTTCCAATTTACTGTTACCTGAACACAGAGCACAGCTCTAAATTACAGGGCAAAATTATATTTGCCAAACGCAGGCTTTAAAAAGTGAGCAGGATAGTCGATCACCTTTACTTAAAGACCAAAATATCCTTGCCACCGTTGCATCCAATAGCACTCCTATTCAAAAAGATACACAATACATTTTTCAGTTGAAAACACTGTGTAATTATCACAGATAAACTTAACACTGTACCATTCTTTACAGCTATGCTGAGTGCACACACACGCACACACACACACAAACACATACACTTACTGAGCATTTTATTAGGAAAACTATGGATTTAATAAAGTGCCTGACGTGGTTTTCTGCTATTGTAGCCCATCCGCCTCAAGGTTCAACATTTTGTGTATTCAGAGATGCTATTCTGCTCATTACAATTGTACAGAGTGGTTGTCTGAGTTACCGTAGTCTTTCTGTCATCTCGAAGCAGTCTGGCCATTCTCCGTTGACCTCTCTCATCAACAAGGCGTTTCCGTCCGCAGAACTTCCACTCACTGGATGTTTTTTTTTGTTTTTGGCACCATTCTGAGTAAACTCTAGAGACTGTTGTGCGTGAAAATCCCAGGAGATCAGCAGTTACAGAAATACTCAAACCAGCCCGTCTGGCACCAACAATCATGCAATGGTCGAAATCACTGAGATCACATTTTTTACCCATTCTGATGGTTCATGTGAACATTAACTGAAGTTCCTGACCCGTATCTTAATGATTTTATGCACTGCACTGCTGCCACATGATTGGCTGATTAGATAATCGCATAAATGAGTAGGTGTGCAGGTGTTCTTAATAAAGTGCTCACTGAGTTTATACAGTATATATGCCTATATAAAAATTCACAGAAGTTGAATATTTGTTCTGAGACATGAGTAACAATATGCATTTTCATGTTCTCAAAGCTAATATGCTACCTGTTTCTGTGTGTGATATGACATTACATTTCAATTATTTATTCATTTAGCAGATTCTTTTTTCCAAAGAATCTTACATATGAGGAAAAACACAAGCAATTTATTATAATGGAGCAAACAATATTACCAGTTCTGCAATGCTGAATTTCTATAGTAAATTAGATGACCATGGCAATTTCCTCTATACTATTCTGGTGAATTGTTTAGTGCCCTGTAAACAAGTTACATATGAGAAAACTGACCCTCTTATGCCAAATACTACCGCAGTCAAAGGTGGCACACAATCTCTAGCCTCAGTCGCTAGTGCGTCTCTTAAGGCCAGGAGAGTGAGGATTACACACTGCACAGCTATCGCGTACCAGCTGGCTACTGTTACAACACACAACCAATAAGCAGTCCTGCAAGACAACCAATCAGCATTCACGGCTACAGCTCAGCAGCCAATCAGCAATGAAGACCACTAAAATGACAAGCTTTTCCCTCCACTTTTAATGCAGAGAAAGTAAGTCACACTCTCAGAGTTCTGGGGGCCTTTCTCAAAAGACAAACTGTGACAAAACGCAAAAGACATGGTTATGAATATCACTAACTCTGTTGTAATCCATGTAAAAGGGGACAGTAACATTCAGAGGGTTTAAGAAGGAGATATTCTAAATCAGTCTGAGAATAAGATTATATTGTCAAGAGGTTCACACCTTGTTTTCCTCTACAAATTTATTGGTTTATATCAAACCACCTGAACTTATGTAATTACAATGTAATAACATTGTAATGCAAGTATTTGTAATTTGGCAGTTTAAAATTGTTCGTTATAGCAATGGTTACCTTTGTGAGAGAAAGAGTTAGTTTTAACAGTACTTTGAAAAGAGTATAGAACAAGAAAACCAGCCCTGTATCCAATAGTACTGTAATACGGGATCACTCACTCAGAATAGGCTTCAAAGGTACATTAATAGACATTAATTATCCTGGAATAGGATACACCTCACTTGGCTCTTAATAGAGGACGACCCGGGGCTCTTGGCCAAGGATTTTCTCTTTGTAAATGTAAAGAAGAAGAGATAGGAGTTGTATACAAATGACTTTGTAAAGCTGACATGCTGGTTCATGTCCCTCAAAAGAAAAAAAAATCTGACATCTTTCTTGTCTCCTCTCACACAGAGTTAGTCCTTATCCGAAGAGCCTTCCTCTGTGTGCCATTACGAATTATATTATTGCTTTGTTGGCAGGTAATTCAATTAAACCGATGGCATCTTTGCAGTTAAGCATTTCCATTATTTCAGTGCTCTGACTGGTAATGAGTTGGTCCAAATATTCAGCTGAAATGGAGTTCTGACACAAAAGAGATAAGACCCGCAATCCAGAGTTACACACTTGGTATTGTTCTGTGGCTATGAGGAGATGACTATGCATACAAATAGAAAAAGGTCCACTTAACTGCTTTCCTAAATTGCACTATTTTAACAATACCTGTTCATTTCTAACACTGCTGGGAGAGATTTGGGGACAACAGAAAGTTTCCCTGGTGTGCAAGTCACTTAGTGAGGCATGTTAGATGTAGAAACAGTAAGGGTGCTTTCAGCATGATGCGAGATTCTTAAGAAAGAGATGATTCATTTATAAAGAAAACAGAGTTGCACTGGGCTGCACATTATGCAACATTCAACCAAGTAGGTAGCCATATTGTTTTGGTTGCATTTCATGATTGTTACCATTGCATACAATGCTGGAACTGAGTCCACCTACAGTATAACAAGTGATATGTAGTTTTTAAACATTTATTGCTACCTGATCTGACTCATAACATTTTTTATTAAAAATATTTTCATTTATGTGACCCATTATACATGGAAAAAAAACCTAACCATAAAAAAGTGCATGTAGTGACATCTCATTTAACAGGTTTTAAGTAAAAAATATTATTTAACATCACTGAATCAACCTGAACACCAACAAACCTAATTCTAAGAGTAAGATCAGGTAGAAATAGCTCCAAAGGTTACAATTGCAGGTTACCACTTTTCAGTTTGAGTCAGTCATTAAACTGAATTTGAATAAAACCACTTAAGTAGATTTAGGTTATTAGACAAAACACTTTGTTGTGCAGTAAGCCATTGAGGTGCACTGCAAAAAAATTTTTTTTGTTTTTGTTTTTGTTTTTTTGTTGTTGTCTTCAGGTAACCTAAAAATATATTTTATATGGAAACATCAAAAGTAATTGTTTTTATTCAAGTCAGAAATGTTATTTAATCTGACTAAATGAACCTGACATATTAAGTCATTTGTATGTATTAAATCAAGTATAAATAGGTCCTTGAGGTAACAATTGCAGGATACCACTTTTTTTCAGTGTGCTTTAAAAAAACTCACTAGGATTGGTGTTACCATACCTACTCAACCTGCCCTGAGCGGGATTCAAATCGGTGATCCCTGGCATGGGAGTTGGACATGCTAGTAAGGAGGCTATAAAAGCCATGGCCTCTAGCCTTGGTTGCTAGTGTGTCCCTTAAGGCCAGGAGAGTGAGGTTTACACACTGCACAGCTTTCATGAACCAGCTGGCTATACCATTACCCTTACCCCCCTAAACCACACTCCCATCCGGGTCACGGCACCAGTGTCACTAGTCCTACTCAACCCGCCCTGAGCGGGATTTATACCGGCAATCCCTTGCATGGGAGTTGAACGCGCTAGCAAGGAGGCTATAAAAGCAATGGCCTCTAGCCTCAGTCGCTAGTGCCTTTCTCAAGGCCAGGAGAGTGAGGTTTAAACACTGTACAGCTATCACATACCAGCTGGCTACCGTTACAATGGGAAATACATATAAATGAGCCATTTCCATTCTATATGTTTTAGTTATGTCTATTTTAGTAAAATGCGCATGTGAAACCATTGCAATTTTGCCTTAATTCGCTAGAAGTATTCCATTTGAAAGAGTCTGGGTGGTCGCTCCCTGATAGTTGGTGGTCTTTCTGTCTCTGATGGTAATGTTTTATCACATTTCATGTTATGAATGTAAATTTCCTTTCCAGTGAACATAAAACCTTTAAATGTGGGCTTGTTGGCCCCTGCAGATAATTCACCTGAATGGGCATTTGACAAGTCAAGCATTGAAAGTTTTTCCTCACCATTGAATGTCACTGATATGTAAATGGAGCATTAAACCTTTGCCCAATTATTAATGTCCCATAATTGTCATGGAAGAGCTACATGGAGCAATATAATTATGTTTTCCAGCTGGGCTTATAGTTTCCATGCACATTAAAAATTAAATAAAAAAATTCCTGCTTGTGTTTGAATTATATAAAACAAGCATTAAAAGATTGGCGGGTAGAGAGGCATGTCACTTTGCTTTCAGAATTTTGAAGGGGAAAACTATGGGCTCTGCTCTGATTGGATAAGCAGGAAATGAGTTGAAGAAAGAGGAATATCTGTAGAGACACCAAGATGATGAGTTTTGAGCTCTTTCTGATGATGGTGATGAAGTTCATGTAGTTTTGGAGTGCAGACACATTTCAGTTATGTCAATTAACAGCAAAGACCCAATTAATAAGTCTTCCATTAAATTCTTGCTGATCTGGCACTTCACTCTGAACAAATTATTTAACTCTATATATAACTTTCTCTTTTTGAAACTGGGTGTGTTTTCAGCTTAAAGAATCTGTGGCTCTTGCTTTCTGTTCAGAACACATCAAAAATGTTTGAATTACAGTCTAATTTCTGGGGTCATAGATCTGCCCTGATAGGGTCACAGATAGTAGTGAAATAGAAATCATGCTAAATGCTAATAATAAAATGCAACTAACCATATAACCATGCATAGTTAGGATAGTAAAATAAATAAGATTATTTGCCTTTAAAAGGGAGAAAATGCTTCCAGGATTGTTTCTGGCTGAAGTCAGTGGCCATGAGTTTACTCATACTTTGTATTTTCATGCACATAAATTCACAAATTAGGCAGATGTAAAACATGGACAGTTTGCATGACATCCTCACAACATAAACCATGAATAGAACTATTAGGTTCAATCAGGTTCACTTGCAGTGAGGATAAACATGGTTTGTGGCAACCACAATTTTTGTGCAGTGAATTATTGGAACCATCAGAATCCAAGAGATGTTTAGAAACCAAGATTGTTTATTTTCCTCTTCAGCCTATATCTCATGTTAATAATTTTGCATGTTGCTGGGCCTATACAGTTCATGGTAATATTAATAATGTAAAAATATTAATATATTTCAGTGGACATTTTTGTTTACCTTTGTAAACAATTTTGGTACTGTGCTAAGACTTGGGGCCCTATTTTAAGAGTGCTGGCACTAAGCGCAGCAGTATGCCTTAAGTCATAAGTGCAAAGTCAATGGACATGGCCATGAAGTTTTTGTATTTTTGTGCAAGCATGCACCAAATATAGGCGCAAATGGTTTTGGCGGAATCGCATGTGCAAGGAGCTAATCGGTTCAAGTGCAATTTAAGTGCAAGGTTATTCTCCAGCACCATCTGCATCCTATTATATAGTTACAAGTTTCAAGTTTTATTGTCATTCCAGCCAATATACAAGTATACAGTGGATCAAAAGTATTGTCCATTCCCTGTCAAGGATATAAACAAAGACAACACATTCATAAGAAGTTGGTAGTGTAAATGGACTGTATGTAGTGAATTAGAAGAATAGAAATATGGACTTACTTTATTTAATAACTGCATCTTTGTTGAATGGGACCAGTCCAGTCCATATACACATGGAAAATGTGGTTCAGTATATGGATGTAGGTTCCATTAAATAGAGAATGTAGGTATTATTAAGCATTTTCATCTACTGACATACAAATCATGGGTAGTATTAACATTGATTTTATCCACACGCAGTACCACTTCAACTTCTACCAGTCAATTTTGCCCATGTGCGCTTTACGCCGGCACAACATTTTGGATAAGACATAGCATATGGTCATAGAGCGTAGCACTGCACTTTGCGCACTTAAGAAAATAGGGCCCTTGATATCCATGTAATGGTAGCCAGCTGGTGCGTGATAGCTGTGCAGTGTGTAAACCTCACTCTCCTAGCCTTAAGAGATGCACTAGCGACCGAGACTAGAGGCCATGGCTTTCATAGCCTCCTTGCTAGCATGTTCGACTCCCATGCAGGGGATCGCCGATTCGAATCCAGCTCGGGGTGGGTCGAGTAGGACCAGACACTGGTGCCATGACGTGGATGGGAGTGAGGTTATGTGGGGTGAGTGTAACAGTAGCTAGCTGGTACGTGATAGCTGTGCAGTGTGTAAACCTCACTCTCCTGGCCTTAAGAGATGCACTAGCGACCGAGGTTAGAGGCCATGGCTTTTGTAGCCTGCTTGCTAGCATGTTCGGCTCCCATGCCGGGGATTGCCGGTTCGAATCCCGCTCGGGGTGGGTCGAGTAGGACCAGTGACACTGGTGCCATGACCCAGATGGGAGTGAGGTTTAGGGGGGTAAGTGTAATGGTAGCCAGCTGGTACGTGATAACTGTACAGTATGTAAACCTCACTCTCCTGGCCTTAAGAGACGCACTAGCGACGGAGGCTAAAGGCCATGGCTTTTATAGCCTCCTTGCTAGCGTGTCTGACTCCCATCGCCGGTTCAAGTTCCACTTGGGGCGGATCGAGTAGGACCGGTGACATCCGCACAGTAGCGCGGGGGCCTCCAACTCCCAGGGGGACCATTCGTGGCATCCACTATCCTATTCTCCCCAGTCGACATTCACAGAAGGAGCGCATCTAAACATGTTCAGCAGGAGACACTGAAATAAACACAGAGACAAAGCTCAACAGTGAAAGTCATCCATGTAGTGCATGTTCACAGAATAACAATTGGACGACTGGGAGGTGGGCACTGGGTCCTGAAGCAAAACCAATGCTCTGCCATATCGACCATGCTAATAAAGACAAATTAACCCACAGCTCTAATTCAAATAGGCACATTAAACACTCTCTCACCTTCCTATGAGAAAATTAATCAAACTGTGAAGAGAGCAATCATTCATTAACCTAAAAACCGTCTGTTTAATGAAGGACCTTGAGTTCGGGAAAGTGTCATCAACTGCACATCAGCTTATTATCACCTGGTCAACACCTTAACAAGCCTTATGATTATCTTAATATAACCAGACCACTAGGCCTCACACTTGATCATTTGTAAATCCACCTCATACATTTTTATGGCATGTCCCCATTCCTCTCTCTCTTTCTCTCTATCCTTCTCTCTCTTTTTCTAAGCTGCCTTAGTAATGGGCTACATCAATCCTGCACTCCTTTCTTGCCCTCAAATAGAAATGTAAATCTCTGTCTGCCTATTAATTTCTGTTAACCCAGGAGGTGTTGGGCTCATTAATCGTGACCAGGGGCAGGGCAGCTCCTCGATAGCAGGAGTAATGAAATGCACAGTGTGAGGGGAGATAGGGGTCCAGATAACTGAGTGCTACATATGTACAGATGACAGGGCGCTTCAACATAAAGGAGCACGGACAACAGCTGTAGCAGCAGGACACAGCCTTTAAAGTTTCAATCAACACAGAGAGCGAAGCAGAATAAAAATCAGCTGATAAATCTGCTGTAGGATAAGTCTGCTATCAGTTTGACTATCTAATATTAGCAGTAGTGTTATATTTATAATTAAAGTATACATTTGTTGAAATAAAAATACTTTTTTTTTTTTCATTTCAAGTCGACTTTCATCATACACAGAGATTATTGAATGGTCTTTAAAGGAATAGTTCACCTAATATTAGTGTACTCAGTAAGACCAATAATGTGTATAAAGAAAGTAAAATTCATTTCAATTTCATGAAGACTTTTACAGAATTTATCAGTATCAAACACTCGTAATGGAAAAATGTTGGCCTGTTTCTAGCTGTGTGATTACAAAGCAGCAGGGGGCTAGTAGATTAAAGGCCTGCAATGACTACATTCAGTATAATCGCACTTGTGAAATCCCATGATGAAAAGCATTATTTTAATGCAGTGGATATTAACAAACCTCTCAAGGCTCCGGGGCTCCATTTTTTTACTGAACGTTTGGTGGTCCTCCAAAAGCAAAACCAGCAAATTACCAACCAAACAGAACAATTTAGTGTCTAATTTAGAACAAGGCACACACCCAATTCACTTTCCAGAACATGTTCCTACACAATTACCAAAATGTAGAAGTGATGACTGCTAAAGTAGCTTAAATTTCCTATCAAATTTTGAGAGCCCCTCTCTCTCTCTGTCTCAAATCATGCTGGTAGGGAGATTCTGAATTGAGTTTTGTTCTTTCCAGTGCCAGCAATCCGATCCATAGATTATGCCCACACCACGCAAGAGCCATTCTGTCTTAACAAAGACAGAGACCCACAGCTCGTCTTGACTAACACTGTCCTACAGGACGGAGCATGCCACATGGTAATCAACACGCTTATACAGTGTGTTCGATCAGCATGGATCCAGCTGGATATGAATTATAATCTGGAAACCCGGCAGAGTTTGGCATAGATTTTCAAAGTCTCTGTCTAACAAGTTTCAGCTATCAGTTGCTTTGAACGAGAATTAGTAATAAAGGTTATGTGCACCATTCTTTGAAAATCCTTTCTCCTTACAGCTTAATAAGCAAAAAAAAAAAATGTAACCATTCATAGGTTGATTCACCCGAAAACGTCTTGGTTACTGATGTAACCTTGTTCCCTGATGGAGGGAACGATACG
The DNA here is from genome assembly GCF_019703515.2 of Myxocyprinus asiaticus. Taxonomy (NCBI): domain Eukaryota; kingdom Metazoa; phylum Chordata; class Actinopteri; order Cypriniformes; family Catostomidae; genus Myxocyprinus; species Myxocyprinus asiaticus. Next base: position 12,962,372 of record NC_059346.1, on the reverse strand, counting down.
TTGTGTCGATGTAGTGACACTAGGGGCACTAGGGGTTCGATCTTGAGAGCCCCAATCACCTTTGCTTAAAATAGAAAAGGCCAATGAGAATTGGCAAGTGGAATTTGCATGCCACTCTCCGCCCCGGACATACGGGTATAAAAGGAGATGGCGTGCACCACACATTCAGATTTATACTGAGGAGCCAATAGAGAGTCCCGGCCATGTCAGCGGCCGGTTCAGCGCCATGGCAGGAGGGACACAACGTCTCGTTCCCTCCATCAGGGAACAGAGGTTACATCAGTAACCAAGACGTTCCCTGTCTGTCACTCACTCGACATTGTGTCGATGTAGTGACACTAGGGGTTCCTATAGGAAACGGCGCTGAACCGTGTCAAGAGGTACGGAAGAGTGGACACGGGCAAGCTGCTGCGTCCCGTTAAGGGGGGAGGAGGCACTTACCCAAGGACGCTACCAGCGGAGCCTTTCCTGATTTGCTGTTAAGCAATTTCCCGTCGAGCACTTTCTAGAATAGCACTGGGAAGTGCTCTTCCCTCTCCAGGAGGGAGGGTACTACGGAGACCACATCCTACCGGAGGGAGGTTTACATGTGGAGAATACCTCACATGGACTTACCAATGGGGAAGTTCACATATGGAATGATACAACCGGAGGACCCTATCTACAGAGAGGGTACGCAGCAACAGTGGCCAAGGCAGAGAAAGCTCTAGCGAGGGGAAACACAGGGTTCACCTACGGGGAAACCAAACAGTGGAAACTCATCATATGGGATTACCAAGGGGAATCACCACGTATGGAGCACTGAGCCCGAGCACACAGGCTCACCTGAAAAGGGGCATACCACGAGTACTGGGCCTGGTGCCGTAACTCCTCCACCAAGTTCAGCACAGAACATTGCTTAAGAATTAAAGAGGCATCCGGGGTTCACCGGATACGGGGAACTGTTTTGGACAAAAGGTGCACATTATCACCTTTGAAAAAGAGGAAAGGCGCAATGCAAGCGGTACACCCAACTGGCCGCCCGGCCTACCTGCTGTTACCACGTAACACTCAGGTCGAAACCGGCTCTATGCAAAGGTTGTAAAACCTTGTGAAGGTATTGGGTGTAGCCCATCTCGCAGCTCTGCATATATCTGCTAGAGAGGCCACACTTGTCAGTGCCCAGGAGGACGCAACACCTCTAGTGGAGTACGCCCGGACTCCCAAGGGGCACGGCAAGTCCTGCAAATGGTATGCGAGAAAAATAGCATTCACAATCCAATGGGCCAGCCTCTGCTTGGAGACAGCTTTCCCCTTCTGCTGCCCTCCAAAACAAACAAAGAGCTGCTCCGAGCACCTAAAGCTCTGCGTGCGGTCCAGATAGATGTGCAGGGCGCGAACTGGACACAGCAATGACAAGGCCGGGTATTCCTCCTCTGAAGGGAGTGCTTGCAGGTTCACCACCTGGTCCCGAAAGGGAGTGGTGGGAACTTTGGGCACGTAACCGGGGTCTCAAGATCATGTGAGAGTGTGCCGGCCCAAACTCCAGGCATTTGCTGGTGACAGAGAGCGCCTGCAGGTCCTCCACCCTCTTGATGGAAGTGAGTGCCACCAGGAGGGCCATCTTCAGAGACAAAGTGCTGAGCTCGGCCTGCTCCAGAGGCTCAAAGGGGGCTCTCTGTAGGGCAGATAGGACCACAGATAGATCCCAAGAGGGAATCAGGTGCGGTCTAGGAGGATTCAACCTCCTCGCACACTTCAGGAACCTTGTGATCAGGTCGCACTGTCATGAGGGTCTCCCGTCCTGTGTATTGTGGTATGTGCTATGGCAGCCATGTACACTTTCAGGGTAGAGGGAGTAAGGCTTTGTTCAAGGCATGCAGATCCAAGATTGGGCATGATCCTCCCCCTCTCTTGGGCACGATAAAATAAGGGCTGTAAAAGCCCTTACGCAACTCGGCTACAGGGACAGGCTCTATTGCTTCCTTCGCCAGAAGGATGGAAACATCCGCCCGGAGGAGGGAGGCACCCTCGCCCCGCACCATAGTGGAGAGGATGCCACTGAACCTGGGCAGGCGTCTAGCGAACTGGATCACATAGCCGAGACGAATCATCCTGATGAGCCACCGCAAGGGGCTGGAGAGCGCTAACCAGGCCTCCAGCCTCTGCGACAGCGGCACCAAGGGGACAACTGGACTTACCGTGCCTGGGCAGGGTGGTTCGCGGCAAGAAGACAGCCCAGGGGGGACGTGCTTCTCCGCAAGCCCGCAACGGTGGCCGGTGACTGGGGGGGCGAGCGACCCCAGAGACCAGCACATTTACCTCTCTCGACAAAGAACGACGGAACGGGAGGTACTCGCATTCGCCTGATTGATCGGAAAGACTTCCAGCACCTGGCCGTTGCGAGTGCGCTGGCCCAGGGAATGAGGAAACTGCACTTTTATTACCATGTGGGTGCCGAGGCCCAGAGGGCACTCGGTGATTGAATACTCACCACACGCTGCCCCAAGGGCGATGGTGGGGCTGGAGAGATCACCCAGGCCAGACCGGTCAGAAGTAGTTGCCTCATCCCTGGGCTGCCCATATCAGGACCACCTCAAAGCCCGTCTGGGGTTCTTGGGGGCCGGCTGATGGACAGGTGGAGGATCTCTTTCTCTGAGGCCGGTGTACGGGCTCCGATGGTACAGGAGCTGGGGCCGGCACCGCAGGGGAACGGCTCTGGCAAGAAGCACACCATCTCCTTTTATACCCGTATGTCCGGGGCGGAGAGTGGCATACAAATTCCACTCGCCAGTTCTCATTGGCCTTTTCTAGTTTAAGCAAAGTTTATTGGGGCTCTCAAGATCGAACCCCTAGTGCCCCTAGTGTCACTACATCGACACAACGTCGAGTGTAAAATTAACATCAACTAAGTTGTGAAATTCTAAATAATACCAAACTATAGAAGTCCGATTTTTTTATCAAATTGAGACATAACAGACATTACATCAGAAATTAGCATAAATAATTCCAATACAAAGTGATGGCCAGCATCACCCAATCACTGCAAACCATGTTAAACGTTTCTAATGGCATATCGGATGAAACTAGAGACTCTAATCTTTTGACTCATTTTTCAATGTAAAAACTTAATTAGGTTTCTTACCAGATGTAGTTTTGTTGCCGTTTCTCCCAAAGACAAACTCCACTGTGGTCGGCGCCATGTTGTTTGGTCACATGACTCCATGCATCGAAGGTTTAACCCTTTACTGACAGCACAGAGTCTCCTGAACTGAGACCAGTCGGTTTAAATGAATTTAAATGCATTGCGTTTAGCAAAGCCAAAATACAACGTCCATTCATGTGTATGCAGGGTCTCACGAGGTTAAAATAAATATGTTAAATATGCCCAGTTGCTGTTTATGGTATAATAATACAAAATATTTATATCTTGATTGCCTAGTATCCATTGGTGACCTTGAACATCATTGAAGTGCATGCAAGGATGAGTTGTTTGCATGAGTTGGCAATGCTAATAGGTCAAGTTTCTGTACAATACGGCTAGCCTTGAAAACTGTTTACCAATGTGTAGAATGTAAACAAAACAATAGATATGTGAGTGTTTATTACTATACATACTGCACTGAGGTATCACAAAGGGCTAGGTATTCAGCAGTTTTAAGTTCTTAACACAAATCTTCATGATTGTTACAGTACAACAATACAGCAGTGGCGAATTCTCAGGGCCAGCAAAGCCTTCTCTGGACTAACATGCCAAATAAATAAATATTTTTCATCCTTTCATTCTCAATCACCTTTTTGCCTATGTATTTTTAATCACTTTCCACTCTTAATTAATCTACAAACAGAGAAAAACTAAAAGTTCATCTAGTCAGAATTTATTCCTTGATGCTTACAAGCGAAGCATGACAGCTGTTTCACAAATCGCATGCCCGAAGCCCTAAGCCTGAAGCAGCGCGTGAGTCTGAGCTCCACCCCCTCAGGCCTTCAGAATTTCCACAGAATCCCTGAACAGTGCAAATTAATGCACATCTAATGTCAGTTTGTCAGATTCATCAGCCAATCAGATTGATTTATTTGTTCTTGGTGGGTGTGATCTTTAGGATATGTCCCGGTCGAGGCCTTCTAGCTGGCCTTGAGTGACTCAATCACGCTTTAAGTGATGTACGTAATTTGAAAGCGAAGAGCTCGAGATCTTGCTGATGAGTCGGCTGTCATCACTGCTGCTATCGCCGTTGAGAAAGAGATCCTTATGGATTTAAAAACACGAGATGTTCTGCATGACCGTGTTATTGCTTAATTTATTATAATAACAGGAAAGGAGGACTGATTTTCACTTCAAGTAAATTTGTAAGTGCTTTTTGCATTGTTATAGCAACATCAGGAATTTTCTAAGTGTAAATAGGCTGCTTGAGCATTCAGCGTTGGATCAAGTTTTGAAAAGTAGTGCTGTGTTCCATTCAACTCGGAAAGTTGGATTTTACAACTTCCTACTAGGAAAAGTGCAATGGAATGCAGCTTGAAGTCAGAATTACAACTTGTAGGCTCATGTAGAAATTCTCAACTCAATTTCGCCGAGATGCAGGGGCATGATGTCACACAAACATGTCGACACTCAGGGAGATATACAAAGTAAGTGATAAACATTCACTTTATTAAGAAATATCGATAAATGAGTTTGTTTCCACATTACATGTTATTAAAGCTTGTTTAACAAACACCTGCAGAAATAGGAGACATCTCTAATGAGAGTCAAACCCCTGCTAAGCTAACGGGAGCGTTGCAGTTCCGAATATCGGGGAATGGAATGCATTTATGGTCGGAGATATCAAGTAGGAATATCCCACATCCAACTTGAATGGAACGCAGCATAACTATGTACCCTGATGAAAAGAAATTTATTGCAAGCAACATTTAAATCGCAAATATTATTAGCTAGATTTTTCCACGTATTATACACCTTCTTGGTAGATTCATATGAAAAATTATGATTTTGAATGTCTGTTCAGGAGATGTTCATTTCACAAAACAGTCATGCTGCAGTTAAAATTAGGCTTGCTTGAGCATTAAGTGTCGTTTCAAGTTCTGGCTTTCATGCGTGGACGTGTTTTTAAAATATCAATTGGTATTATTAGTTAGCTGCGATATAATATATGATGGGCAAAGGGTGTCTTATTCATTGTGAAACTGTGTTTTCTTAATGGCATGAATCACACTGAAGGCCTAGACTTTAAATGTACGGCCCGCCACTGTAATACAGTACAGTTAGAACTGCACACTGTTAGGTTTCTTTTCTTTTTTCTTTACACAACTTGACTTTCACTTGATGCATACTGTATGTAAAGGTTCTATAGGCAAGAAATATGTTTCTGAGAAATAACAACACACTGCAAATCCTCATCACCAGTGGATGCTGTTAAAAATAAATTCAAAAGAACTCTCTCAAATGATGTTTTCTTAAGTTTAATCAGGTCGTGATGCCCTGATATGAGGTCTCTTGTTTAGTTGGAGCAGCCCAGACCAGATTTTAGGTCTCTTTTCAGCAATTTGATTGAATATACTGGGGTTTTTCCGAGCAGACTATAAAAATACTGACAAAAAACACCTTCAGCAATTTTATAAGCTTCTGACTGTATAAACTTTTCTAAAAATTTATGTGGAATAACTTTCCAATTGAAAACCTTGCTCTGGACAGCCCTAAGTAAATTTCTTTTTTTAATAACTATAATGTGTATTCTGTGGCTTTCTTGCGCCCTCTTGTGGATTAGCCGTGCAGTTAATTTCAGACGTCTCAGATTCAGTTCCATTTTGCGAGAACTTCAAATGATTTTTTAAATTATTATTATTATTTTTACATTATTATTATTATTATTATTTGTGCTGAAAAGCCATTCTCGTTAAATTTTAATGTTAGGGTAGTGGCTGAATTTGTTTTTTGCATCCACCTCACATTTAATAACAGGATTATTGGAAAGAGCAGTGTTCAAACAAACCCTAAACAGTCACAGACCAGTGGAAACCAGCAAACACAGATGCACACCAGTGAAGCGCATCCGATTCTGATTTCACTCTAATCTCCTCGGCAGATTAGTGCTCATTCCCCTCTATGACCTTTCATGCTCTGCTGTACTACGACACACACCTACACACACACCCAAAGTACTTCTAAAAACTCTTGATTGGTTCATCGATTGGTTCCGGATTTATTCATTTTGTACCAAAAACATAATCTCTCATCTAATTTGTTCTTGTTTCCCTGAATGGAGTTAAACAAATCCACAATAAATAGAAACCATGGAATGAGAAAGGAAGGTTGACAGGAAGGTTGTTCCAAAAAACTTATTTTGCCCTTTAGGTATCATAACATAAAATGTAGAGTTAGAATAACTGCCCTTGATTGATCTTGTTAAGATAACTCAATTATTCAAGTTTTTGTTGGCTGAACTTGTTATTGAAGTTACTGAACTTAGAAAAACTACTTGAAATAAAAAAAATGTAATTCAAGAGAACTACGCACATCACACTCATGTATTCAGATTCCCGGCATGCACTGTGGCCAGGGGTTAAATTTGGATTTTTGAGGAGGGGGAGCCGCTGCCACCACACATTTCTTCCCACTTGGAGCACTGGTTAATTTGTGATCTAACGGGAACAGAGGTGGGCAGCGCACCCTGTTAAAAGAGTGCCGCTCTAGGCGAATATAGCAGACCAGGTTCTGACACAGACTAGACGAAAGCATAATGCTTATGTAATTAACTACTTTAAAGGTGTTTTCAAGTGAGCACACAATTGCTAAATGGAGACGGAATGAATAATAAAAAAAATAACTGGAGCCTGGCTGCAGAAAATATTATGAAGTGACGAACAAATTGGCTATATTTATTTCTTTTTTTAATCGGAGGTGCCACAACATCGTTACGAACCGTTCTGCCCCAATTTAACCCCTGACTGCGGTATGAATAAATTGTGCAAATTTCAGTGTTCCTGTCTTTTAAAAAATGTATTTGTTTTGTTGCTTTTTTATGCCATTGGTTGTTGTTTTCAGTGTCACTTTCAGGTATTCGTCATGTAGCAATTACTCAAAGCTCATCTTTTTACTCAATAATGTGTTTGATGATTATCAACATCATTGTGATTTGCATGTACAGTGTTGAGATCCATCATGTCTCATAGACATCCTCAAGTCTGAATATGTTAGAGGGATCGAATGTTGGTCTCTGATCATCAAATGGCCATTTTTCATCAAATAACAGTTATTTAACCTCTGAGAATGGGATGGTCAAATGATAATATAACTTCTATTGTCAGGTTATTTTGAATTGGAATGAAGTTGATTGAACTAAGAAAATCGAGTTTACTTAGCTGCCTTTGGCCCGAGACAGCTGGGTGGATGGATGGATAGATGGATGGAAGTTTACTTAAGACATTAAGCTCATTTAACAAGTTATATTAATTCAAGTCAACCTTATGTTTTGTTTAAGAAACTTTCCCTTACATTGACACAACTTAAAATTTTAAGGCAGCACTAACACAAGGCAGTTTTTTTAAGCCTTTTTTTTAATTTATTTTTTTATAGTGCAGGACCAACATCAGCTTACATGGATTGTATTTTAGTATTGCTTTAATCTATGCAGTTAAACGTTTACTGCATGAAAATGTTTTTCAGTATTGCAGTACTATTGTGGTAATTTGGATGCAGTATTACTGATATTTTTTAACTGTAGTACAACTGTGGTCATTTGGATGCAGTATTACAGTACTGCAGTTTTCAGTTTACATCCTTGGCAAAGTCATGGTCAACATGTATATCATTACATTAGAGTGCTGCATAGTTGCTAGAATTCCTCCCTTTTTTATAAACTACAGGATGTCAACTGACAGGATGACCTGTAACCAGCACATCCACTCAGTCCAGTTAAAATCCAGTTAAAGACAGCGAGCCAATTTATAAGGAGCTTGCCAATCACACAAGGGTCAGATTTTGACATTTCCTTCCCCTGCCCAGTACCAAGCTTGTTGGCTTTGCACCTCAAATGGACACCGAAATGGTTTTGTATCACGGCACTTACATTGATTACAGCCATATTTCCTCTGGAGCTTCTCAGCCGCAGGAAAATCCCATATTCAATTACAGAAAACTTGTTTCATTGATTTTTCGTTAGGTGTCGCCGCACGGATGTGAGTTAGAGCGAGTAAACACGGATGTTAGTGAATGTCCGTTGAAGCATCTCTCCGCTGTCCATGAGAGCTTGAAAAGCTTCTATTCTGCCATTAAAAAACTGTGGATCTGTAAGAGGCCACTCTCACGTTCACGTTCTGGGTAATTTACTCCATGACTATTGAGCGGCCACAGATATGGACACTGCAGTCATCTCCTGTTCAGCAGTTCATCTCTGTCAAAACCACAGAATTCAGTCAGGAAGCAGAGATTAGCTTGTTCCCTGTGCTTATTCTGGCAGTGTGTTTGGTGTGTGACATTAGATGTCAGATTTTTGAATGACATTGAAGACAGATTCTTGCAATGCATAATGGAGAAGTCTTGCAGCAGTCCTGTTCAGTCCAAGGAAGTTGTGATGAATCAAACGCTGTTCCATTTTCTGTTGTTTCCTATAGAAGTCTGTTTTTGCATATTTAAAGTCTAATCAGTGGCATGATCATATACTATAACAATCAATGTTCCCATGGAAACACCAATCATGCATGCTGGCTGCGCCTGCAAGACATGAGGGAGAGAAAATAACAAAACATACAAAACAAACCGGCAAACTCACCGGAGCCATGACACATTAGAGTGCATGCGCAGTAAGTGGTGGCAGAAAGCTTGTTTTAGATTTGACAGATTAGACAGCTTGCTGGCTCCTCTAAAAAGGTAATATAGAATAAAATTAGCCTTCAGGTACAAAGTTAGGTTTGGGTACACTATTGCTAGTAACACATATAGTTATAATAATCGATTAAACGAAAGTATGACACTAATAAATATTCATAGCTATACTATAATTATAATGATGAGTTAATAATATACCTGTAATAAAATGTTCTCTGCAAACAATGGAAGTTAGAAATGATCTCCTCAGTCAAGTCAGCTCTGATGATCCGATAAAAGCCCTCGGTTTTAGTCATTGCGATTTTTCACAGCCAAGAGTGCAGCACGACATTTCATTTAGTTTAACCACACAATTTAAAGGTCACAGCTTACTTTTTGAGGACTGATGGTCAGCTAACTACAGGTTTGTTTTACTACTCGCGTCGGTGCGACACCGGTCTTTTTGCCACTATTTCCAACTGTGACGTTGCCAAATTGGTCTATTTTCAACAACACCAAATACAACACTGTTAGAACAACACTGGATTTAACATTATACATTGCCATAAACAACGCAATAGAAAGACATGTTGTCTATATATTGTCTTCGTATTATTTTGCAGTAAACAAATCTCATCAAATTGAATTCAGACTGAAAACTCACAACTCTTATAGTTGAAGATATTGCTTCTTTTGCCATGGTTTTGTGAAGTCTGCAGCAGCACATTTGCATAAATTAAAGCTCTGCTTAACTCGCCAACAGTCTCTATCGGTCATTTAACTTCAAATGACCAACTCTCATAAAACATGAATGACTTCTGGTCACTTTGTCACTGCAAATCATTCACAGTGTGAACGCCCCTTAATTTTTATGCATACAGCTCTCAGCAGAGCACAATTTTGATCCAGATATTTCAAACCCAATTGCCATATGCTGATCCATGAAAGAATATCCTGCCCTCATCCTGTTCCATATTTTCCACATTGAAATGGTTCTGATTTCCCCTGCATGAGATAAAGACATTTGAATAATGATACAATATTATCACTCTCCGTGATGACACGCAAGCTGATGGCTATCAAATGCACTTCTGAATGCCGGCCACAAATCTTTGAAAGCTTGTTTTTAAATCTGAAAGTTCTCTACAACAAAATCTGCTTCAGGCATTTTGTGTTAACATAAAAATACAGAAAATCCTTGTGCACTGTTACTAGGATGAAATATTATCTTAAAGAAACATATTCCCTTGCTTTAGGATTGTGATATTGGTGTAGTTGTCGCTGCATGTTGACTGCATTTGTAATATGTCTCTCAGTCACACACAGGTAAACAATGGAATCTATTCATCTAAAAAGAAGCTACACAGTTCAGGAAGTAAAGCACTGGAGCAATCTACACAGGTAATCGGAAAGTGGTTTGCAGCTTTATGGTTTTAAAACATTGCTATTAGTCTTCAGGTCAGACTTGCGTTGAAATACAGTACCACAGGGTGAGTGAGCCCAGATGCAGTCTGAATGATTTACCTCCCCTCATTCGCGTTTTACCAGAGGTTACAGTTATGCCACAGAGCATGAACAACGCTGAAGTGAAGTGAAGGGGAAGAGCCACAGAGATGGATAAAGGAGGTCAAAAACAAGAGAAAGAATTTACACCACACCTGGTCTCTCCATTTTTCCCTCAGCATGTGGAGAGATATCCATTCAAGCAAGGATATAACAAATAAGCACTAAGCCAATACTGAAAAATGGCACATGCTAAATCCAGCATGTCCCAAGTGCTCAAGAGTTGAGGGCAAATTAAGTGACTAGTTGTCCAGAAGTTCAAAACTTTGCAGGAGGAGGAAGCAGCAACTGTTTATTGGAGAAGAGTATGGAAGACTGATTGGAATTGGAAGATGTGCACTCTCAGAAAAAAAAAAAAAGAAAAAAAAACATAGATTGAACGTTACTATAACTTAATTTTCGCTAACTGACTTTTATGTGCAGCGATCTACATTTTGCTGCAGATTCCTGGTGAAATTAACACTAGAGGTGCTGCAACAACTGTGCGTTTTATTCGCTTTCAAACCAATCACAACTGCAATGGCTAATTATGACTTAATAAATATTTATTTTTCACACTTTTAATCAAACACTGCTGTGTTATGATATTAAAACACTTTTACTTTAACACATCTTATAGTAAAAGTGTTTTACTTTTAATCATTTGAAAAATGATACATTTTAACACTTGTATTACAGACCCAACTACATTTACACACATATACCAAAGTGATTAGCTTCCAAGGTAGCTCACCTGATAGCGTGTTGGACTTCAGACTCAGAGGACAGAGGCTTGAGCCCAGCCAAGCACACTAGCTGACACGTGAGCTAAAAGTGTCATAGAAGCCACACGAAACGACATAAGCCAAGTGTAATCTACACTACACGAGTTGCAGTTGGCGTCCTGCGACTCACAGTCTGGTTTTTCATTGTGCTGGTGTGAACACTTCAGGACTGTAGTGTATCAACTACACGACCATTCGTCCCCGAATGAGACCATGTGTACACCGAGTATTAAGATGAGTTTTGGGTGATCCGATCACAAATATACAAGTGAGACATAACCGTTACACCTGGTCGGCTCTTTTGACCATTTGTATTTGGATTTTGAGGAGAGAGTCTTTGATTTCATGAGGACATACATCAATCATTATGTCAGTGTTTTACGGAATGATCATAAAGCATAAAAAAGTAAAAGAAAGAAGAAAGCGCGGAAAACCGGAGCACAGTTTATTTAATATTCCCAAAAATGACGTTTAATTAGTGCAGAATTCAGAGTTATTTTACTGCAGTACCTGTAACTGAGCTTCTAGTGTACGTGCTGCTCATATCAGTGTCCCTATTGTGCATGTTCATGCATTTGCTTTAACATTTCTGACTGTACACTTATTCCCTTGAAATTTGCACAGAACCGGTGAAAAACCAACACACTCTCACAGCGAAATCATCAGGATTCGTCAGATTTCTAAATCTGGCTAATTCGTATGACATCGTGCGACTGCACTGGCTTGAATTCCTACGACTTTCACTACAGCCAATGACATCGCTGGACATCATTTCCATCTAATATGCGACAATTACTTGCTTCTATTATTAACAAGTATGTCCTTAAAGCCTCATGCATGAAACTCGCACTTACTTCCGCATTAGACATCCGGGAATTTGCACGTGATGACGTCGTACGAGTTTATGCTAACAAAATCGTGCGAGATCATACAAAATAGCCAACTTGTAAATTATGTATGACTTTTCATGAGACCAGGTTGGAAAAACCGGCCATTTCAGCTGCCCTTAGTGCCATCCCGTTTCAAACGGATCGCCAAAAATGTATCTTAAAATTAAGAAAACGAAATTAATTTACAAACTCGTGCAGTTTATTCTGTCAAAAAACATCTCTTGCCCATATTCGTGCTTCATTGGCACCATTTGCAAAGGAAAAAAAATATTAAAAAACAGCTGAAAATAATAAAGACAGCGGGTAGGGAGATGTGGATGATTTTTCATTTTATTTTCTAATAATTTTGTCTCCTGCAACCCAAATCTTGCTCTCCTCTTTCAACAAACATAAAAGAACGGCTCCCACCCATTTTGCTATTTGCAAAAATAAACATTTAAGAAAAGTATATTAAAATAATAAAGAGGGTATAGGGAGATGTGGGTGAAGTTTCATTTTATTATAATTGTCTTCTGCTTCCTAATACCTTGCCCTCCTCCTCATTGTCGGTCATTCACTCGTCGGGACAGTGCGCACACGTGATGACAAGACGTTTAGATATCAAGCAGTTCTAAAAACTGTCACAGAGTCTGGGACTCATCTCGGCCTGTCGCAGGAGTGCGCACACAACAAGACCTTTCGTTGTGAGATCCGAAACTTCTCGTCACAGACCATTCGCCGACTCAGAACATCAAAGGAGATGAGCTTAATCGTATAGTGTCCACTAGGCAATAGTTGCTTCAGAAAATGTGCTTTGCATGTCGCATTTGCTTTTTCCACACTATCGGTTAGGTTTAGCTGTTGGTAAAGGATGTCTGTTTTGTTCACCTCTCATTTGCATGTTGAATGCTATTGGTTAGGTTTAGGTTAAAGTTTTAGGTTAGGGAGGTATGTTTTAGGGATGTGCAGAATGACTAATTTCATTGACGTTTAAATGAAAATGTTGGAGTCGACTAGTCTAAAAAGAAAGAAACCCTCAGGAAACAGTCAAAAAACCCATTTAAAATACTTCCAATGGACAAATCTGATGCTAAATTCCACTGAAAAATTGGCATTTATCTGTGACATGCTTTACTTGCATTATCATCATTGTAGGCTACATTAAATATAGAACATATCATAACGCTGGTTAGGACCCAATTTTTTTTTTTTTTTTTGTGCTTATTCTCTATATTGATGATCGCCCCATCGCCTAAAATACAGAGTCTGGGGCAAAATAAAATTCAAGTGCCCAATACCTCACACATAAAACTCTGAATCTTCAACCAAAATTCTTGGATCTTAACACACCCCCAAAAGACATGGGTTGTGTCTCCATCTTCTGATTGACATCGCCAGCAGGTGGGTGTGTCTTTAAGACCAAGACTATACAATCTAGAGGGGGTTCAATAGAATCTATGTAAAATCTTGAATTGCATAAGGCACAACCTTGCATCTCTAGGTGCAGACTTGATGTTTTTAAGAATCTTAGCCCACACTCCCTCCTCCAATACCAAGTTTAAATCTTTCTCCCATACTCTCTTGATAGAAGTTAAAGCTTCGTCCCCCAGACTCTGAATTAGCAGGGAGTAATACACTGACAGCTCATGACCTTTTCCAAAAGCAGTAATCACCTCTCCCAGAGTATCTGCCACTTTAGGGGGGTGTAAACTACTCCCAAAAACAGTACGAAGCAGGTGGTGCAGCTGTAAATACTTACTGAACTGAGATCTGGGAATCCCAAAATGTTTAACCATATTTTCAAAGGATCTCAACACTCCACTCTCATATATGTCACGAGTGTAGTAACCCCCCTCACGATCCACTCTAACCAGCAAAAAGGGGACTTATTAATACATAATTTGGGGTTCAGCCATATGCTCGAGGCAACATTTAAATAAATGTCCAAATTAAACACTCTGGACACTTTCTTTCCATACCGAGTGCAAATGTGAGATAATGGGGTGTAACTTAAGTTCAGGTAGTAAAATTTTGGAATACAATTCATTTCTTCCCAATCATAGATAAATGTAATGAAGCCCACCTGCCCACATTGCTCAAAAACCTTTTTATTAAGGGGTCAAAATTAACTCTAACTAAATCAGACAAATTTGCTGGGAATAAAATGCCCAATTACTTAATGCCCTGTTTGGGCCACTGGAAGGTGCCCGGCTGAAAAGCCGTTACTGGGCAGTACACTTTCAGAGCTAAAGCTTCAGATGTAGACCAACTGACTCTGTATCCTGAGACCTTAGAGAAGGAATTAATAATTCTGTGGAGGTAAGGCATAGATCTAGTGGGGTCAGAGACGAATAATAAAATATAATCTGCATAAAGCAAAAGTTTATTCGCCACACCTCCCGCCACCACCCCTGGAAAATCATCTTCCTTTCTTATCGCAGCTGCTAATGGTTCCAGGGCAAGACAATAATGAGGAAGAGGGCAACCTTGCCGAGTAAAATAATTAATTTGTACCGCCACTACCGGTTGTCTATAAAGTAACTTAATCCAACCAATAAAATTATTCCCAAACCCATACATTTCCAAAATCTTAAAAAGATAATCCCATTCTACCATATCAAACGCCTTTTCGGCATCAAGTGAGATGGCAGCGACCGGAGTCTGATCATCTGCCACTGACCACATGATATTAATGAAACGCCTAATGTTATCAGAAGAGCTACGGCCCCGAATAAACCCTACCTGATCTATATGCATAAGAGATGTCATAACCTTACTTCATCAGTTAGCCAAAATTTCTAGCTGGATCAGGGAAATTGGACGGTAACTCTTACACTTACACAGTTTCTAATATCCTCATCAGTAGATGAAGACGTGGAAAAATAAAGATCAAGATAGAATTCTTTATAAGCATTATTAATATCAATGGCCGAGGTAAATATTTCACCATCAGCAGATTTCACTGAGGGAATGACAGAAAAAGACTCTCTTTGTTTTATATATCTATCCAGAAGTTTTTCTGCCTTATCCCCCAACTCAAAGTATGATTGTCTTGCCCTGAATAGCCAAAACTCCACCTTCTGTAACAAAATAGTGATATATCTGTATTTCAATCAGGTCAATTCTCTGAGGCCATCAGACGACATTTGGCACTTCAGCTCTGCCTCGGCACTTTTAATATTCCATTCTAACTCCACGAGTTCTCAAGCTTTGGATTTTTTGGTGAATGAGGCATACTGTATGATCCGGCCCCTAAGAACCGCCTTAATTGCCTCCCAAGCCACACCCACAGAGGATACTGAGGACCAGTTGGTCTCCATATAAACATTGATTTCAGCCTTTAACATTTGTTTGAATTCAGGATTTTGCAAAAGGGATACATTAAAGCGCCAACTCTATGATTTCTTTTTCTCCATATGTGGCAGCACCTCTAAACTCACCAGGGCGTGATCTGAGACTAAAATGTTTCCAACTGAGCAATAAATAACAGATGAAACGAGGGACTTAGGTATAAAAAAAAATAAAAAGAATCTATTCTAGAAAAAATGTTATGGACTGATGAAAAAAATGTATAGTCCCTGCCAGATGGGTTCAAAAGTCTCCAAATATCTGTAAGACCAAGATTTTTACACATCCTGTGAAGCGTCAATGTTGCTCTAGGGGGCTTGCACACTTTTGCTTCGCTATAATCAAGGACTGAGTCCATCAAAAGATTAAAGTCTCCTCCCAATATTATATCATGAGGGGTGCCAGCGGCTTGCAACTTCCCTTCCAGATCTATAAAAAAGACTTTGCCCCTGAATTTCTGCTAAAACAATAATGACTCTTTCTAATTTATCTTTAATCTGTTTGAGACATTTGAATTGTAAATGCTACTTACCAGTGTAATGACTCCCCTGCTCTTACTTGAGCCAGCACTAAAGAAAACATGTCCACCCCATATCTTCCCAAATTTTTCAGCTTCCTGCGGGGAAAGACGCGTTTCCTGAAGAAACACTATATCATATTTCTTATTCTTAAGAAGAGAAATAACCTTCCTTCTTTTTATGGGGTGCCCCAACCCATTCACATTCCACGTGGAGAGAGACAATCCGCTCATAATAACATTTGACATTTTGACATATGAGAAAAAAAAGATTGTGTGTCAAAAACTAAATTATAAAGGCCACATTCCAACATTAATGCAACAATCAAACCCTGAATTTCCCCCAGAACCAAACAAACAGAAAAAAAAAACATTCACATTAACCCTGCACACGACAGCCCCAACTGGCATCCATCCCTCTAAACTCAAACAGTCCATGTACGCCTATGAGAGCCCCTGCGACAACTTTGCTGTTGGATTGCTCAAGTCCGGTGTTTCTATACAAATTTTGTGAGACAGAGTTACACAACAATAGATAATCTATAAAACAAACTCCTGCCAATAGGCAGAATAAACACAAAGAACGTGTAGATTCATCCACATAACTGTCCCGAAGGTGTGTTATTCCACAAAACAAACTCCAGCTGCTAGGCGGAACCAGCACAAATAATAAAGCAAAAAAGTTTCCTCAGACAGTCAAACGAATGTTAAGTGAGCCGGCCCATTCAGCTGCTACATGAGTGCAACAAATGACCTAATCACTCCAATGTCTTGCAAGAAATACTCCACAAAACAAACTCCAGCCAATAGAAGGCATAAGCACAAAGAACGTGCAGATTCATCCACTCAACAGGCCCGAAGGAGTGTTACTACACAAAACAAACTCCAGCCACTAGGCGGACCCAGCACAAAAAGAAACAAAAAAGGCGCTCAGTTCCTTGAACAGTCAAGTGAATGTTCAGTGAGTCAGTCCATTCGGCTACAACATGAGTACCACAAAATAACTTACTCCACTGACTTTATGAAGGACATTGCTTGCTGTGGACATGTAAATGTTTTGCAGCCACCCATAGCATCTATTCTCAATTTGGCCGGGAACATCAGTGCAAAAGCGACCTTCTGTTGATGTAAGAGTTTTCTTGCATTCCTTGAATCGATCACGTTTCTCTCTTGTCGAATTCGCAAAGTCTGGGAACAAGAAATGCTGCGGAAGCCTTCCTTTACTCCTTGCCTCGCGCAACACAAGATCTTTATCGGATGATCTCAGAAATTTGGCCAGAATTGATCGGGGCCTGTCTCCCTCAGCAGATCGCCGAACTGGAACCCTGTGAGCTCACTCGATTTCCAGCTTGTGGCCTGTTATGTCAAGCAGATTTGGAAAAAGCTCATCCAGGAATTTCACCATATCCTGACCCTCTTCATCTTCTGGAATTCCGATGATAACTTGCAAGCATGCACAGATTCAAAGACTCAAATATATAAACATCCATTGAGACACAAAAGCCAACATTTCGGAAATCCACTTCCCGCACCACAACCAAAGTGATCTGTGTGATTTCTAAAGCTACTTTGCTGGTCTTACCAGAGGACATTTTTCTGTGCGTGCCACGAGTGAGAGAGGGAAGAAGCACGCGCAGCCTGAGGTAAAATTAAACTTTGTATACATCTGCTCCAGATATCCTCTTTTTTTCTAATATTTGTATTATTAAATATATTAATAACCTTGTCTGATTACAACACCATTTCACTCGCTTTTGGTGCCACCCACTGGACATTTCACAAGGAAACTGCAGGGAAACATGTAATAAAGCATATAATTTCATTTTGCAAAAATGGTGCCATGGTGGGGTTGGCCGATAAAATGATATAAATATTTATTGGAAAAAAATAAATGTTCGATATCGATGATAGACTTTTGAGTATATTCTACATCTAAACGATCGAAACAGGTACGTGTCGCTAAAAATGCAAGCAGTTCAACAAAGTTATACACTAGCTAACTGAATCACTGTCATGAAATCAGCCTGTTAGGAAGTATTAGCAGGCAGCCCGACTGTCATGGCAACTGGAAATGAGGCTCAGTAGCCGCTAGCTAACAGCTAGCTATCCGGCTCATTTCATTTCTTTGAGTACTGAACAAGACATCACTGACAATGCAATACAGCTGTCAACTGAGCAAAACAACAACTCTGAAATGACAAAACACCAATGCTGTTTATTTATCTACTATTTAGGTAAACGTTTTTTCATGATCCATTGCGCTGTCACAGGCAAGAGAGTGTTTCTTCTTCATCCTTCACAAGAAAGTCTTTAAGTGGAGTGAAACATTAGCTGAAGAGGATGAAATTGGCTAAATAGGGATGTGCCCGTAGCCGAATACCTTATTTGGAAAGGCACGAATAATGACTTCAAAAAGAATAATTAATTAATCTGAATAATATAAAAAAATATTGTATGACTGATTATCCAAAAAGCACAAGGATAAAACGACATTTCAAATAAACATATCCAAAATTGCAACGAATTTATGAATCTGTGCAGCCAATATTTCTAAAGTGTAAACCTTATGAATGAAAATGCGCACAGTGTGGTTTCAGATCGGATGGGCGTGGTCTTAACTCCGTTTGTGGTCTCTGTTAACTGTGCACATCTGGAGCTTGTCAAGTGTAACATTAATTAAGATACGACATAATATACACTTTCCACTTCTTGAAATGTCTATGTTAATGTATCACACGATTCACACGTGA
Source organism: Myxocyprinus asiaticus (assembly GCF_019703515.2). Lineage (NCBI taxonomy): Eukaryota > Metazoa > Chordata > Actinopteri > Cypriniformes > Catostomidae > Myxocyprinus > Myxocyprinus asiaticus. The sequence goes on along the minus strand of NC_059346.1, from coordinate 12,943,776 downwards.
TTCCCATGTATTTTTTTATAGCCTAAACCTGAGCACGATGTTAAATTCCTGACCTGAAGTGATGATTTCACGTCGGAGCCCGTCTAGCCATCTCTTAAAGTTGACCACATTTATATCCATATCAGCGATTAAGGTAATTAACTGATTAAGACTTTATTCCAAAAGAAAAAAAATGCTCTATAAAGGTTTAAATGCTCCATAGAGTATTCATCTAGTAGGAATATTCCTTCTTATGTAAAACAAAGAAACTGAAACATACCAACGAGCTTACATCTTCCCTCTCATGAGTGCACATCACAGAGATGTACAGAAGCGAACATTTCTAGTTAAAAAGTATATAAGTATTGTTTTGTTTCTCAAAATAATCAATCATTTGCATTCAGAAGAACTTTATTTGTTGACTGGAGTCGTGTGGATTATTTTGATGCACCCTAAATATGCATTTTGGACCGTCAAAAAATGGAGGACATTCACTTGCATTGTTTAGAGGAGGAGGCCTGAAATGAAATCCTAAAAGTCTTTAATTCTGTTTTGATGAAGAAAGAAACTCAGATACATCTTGGATGGCCTGAGGGTGAGTAAATTTTTGGGTGAACTATTCCTTTAACATTATTATTATAATTATTATAATTATTATTATTATTATTATTATTATTATTATTATAATATATAATATGTTTGTGAATTTGTATTTATTATTCACTGCATAATTTGTGCTTGGCATTTCACATTTTTCTTAACACCTCTTGCCTCCAGAATAATGTTGTTATACATGCACAGACAAACAAAATTTTTGTTTCATGCAGATATTAATATCAGAAATACCAGGAGAAACCACAACATATTCCACAGTTAATGTAGTCTACAAATTCAGCATCATCTGATAAGGAAAAAAAAAAGAAGATTTTTTTTTTTTTTTTTTATAATAATTGTATAATATTAATAATAATAATTATTATTATTATTATGGAAAGGCATATACAAGGCACATTTTATTAATAGAAACTATAAATGTAAGAGTAACACTTAAAAATAGGAGTTAAATATAGTTTTGACGCACTTCTGGTTTAATCCCCACCCACACCTGGTTCTATCCGAATACAGAGACAGATAATTTTGTCATATGAACAGATACAGATACAAATACAGATAATGGCTTTTCTACACACATCTATAGCTAAATTTCATCAAGTAGAGGTCACACACCTTATGTAGGATATGTAAAAACTAAACTGAGTGTCCTTTAAAGGTAGCTTACCCTCTGGAGTATACTTGTAAACAAACAAGTTATGTTTAATTAATTCTTGAGGTCAAACAAACTGGTGGAATGCAGTTCCACTCCCATTAATGGTATGAAATGTATATTGTGATAAATATTGATATTGAACAATATAAAAAAAATATTGTGATCATTTTTTTTGGGACATATCGCCCAGCCCTATGCCACGATCCCGTAATATTCATGAGATCAAGCTGTAAAAATGCTTGGGGTACATTATTATACCCTAAGGACCTATTGTGTACCTTTATACTTTTAAAGGGACATTTATATGTTATTCTTTTTGTCTCTCTAAAAGTACAAATACTTGCAAATACTCAAAACAGGGGTACCACCCCAGTGACGGCCTTGTACCTTAAACAGTACCTTTTTTTCTGAAAGTGTAAATTAAAAATATGGTTTGCATGATCCCATAGGAAAGAAAAGTCATGAAGAAGATCTCCTTGTACATGGTACTTCAATTGTTTCTCCTAACAGTGAGATAAAATGGAGCACAAATTAAGAGTTTTGCTAAACTCCCATTTTTCAGATTTATTTTCTGAGACCCCGGTAATCTGACATGCGTCTCTTCTAGAGTTTCAGAAGATTTCTCAACAATGTCTCAGTATGTGCTCAGATTTACCAGATACCAAAGTAAGAGATCTCATATGAACTCAAAACATTTTCATCAAATTCATCCAAGACAAAATTGTCTGAGCTAATAATATCCCCATTGATTTTATAGATCAACACTCTTATTGTATGTCAGCAACTGTCTCATTTGTTTCTACTTTTTATCTGAGAACTCCGTTATGTCTTTTAAGCAATTGAGTAATATACAGTATTTTTCCTCTGGGACTGCATGAACAACTGCATTGTTCATTCTGTTGTTCAGTTTCAAGCAAGGCTTCCATTTGTACAGGCCATTGTTAACCCCTCTCTTATTGCTTTGAGGGTATTGTTGAGTTTAGAGCGAACACTCTACAGGCAATTTGTGGCTGCACTAGCCTTCATTCGTTCTAACTGATCACAATGGTTTCTGAAGAGTGTGAATTATCATGCGTTTCCTGTTCAGAACTTAATGCTGACATTTATACTATGTGCAAGCTATTTCTGCTGTCCTTTATCAAAAACATGCTTTTATAATACATTCTGTTCACTATTCAAACATGGACAAAATATATGCATTGAGGCGAGATTTAAGGCTGAAACATACTCTACGAATGTACGTGAACGCAGCTCCAAGTGCTTGGCCACCACATTGCCAACGCATGGTCTGGATGAACATGCTTAACGTGCGTTCTTGCATTACCATTTCGGGAACAAATTTCAGTCCTCAAGGGGGGCGATAGAGCTACCTTCAAATGTCTGTGCCATTAAACTAGATGTCTTATTATTCAGGCAAGTTGCTTTAAATATATTGACTTTAACTTGCTTGCTCAGCAATTTTCTCTTCAAACTGTTGCTCCGGCATGACAGAAGATGTTGAAAGAGAAAAATCACCGTAGAAGTGGACAGTTCACACTATAATCTCGCTATACCACCCCTTGCTGCAGTGTTGAGAATGCAACGCGTTAAGTTATGAATTGCAAGATGAGTCTAGGTTCACGAACTTGCGAAGAGTATGTTTCGGCCCTTAGGTTTCAATCCTGTTGTATTAACATGGAACAGTTTACTGCAAAGTTTATTTGTGTAAAGATGAAGTGTGTTTTTTTCTATGTTAAAATACTTTCTCTTTTCCCAGCTTATTTTGCAGATACAGCTATAAGTAAGAAATGTATAGGCTGATTTGCCTGAAAAGTGTAAATACTATATCTCTGAGGCACGGTCAAAACATTGTTCTGATTGTTTGAGCATCCCGACCAGCTTGACACATCAACATTGACTCAAACACGTGAATTTGGGGTGGGACTATCTGTTTTCTGACCAATGGCAGATGGGGGGAGTGCTCATGAAACCTGTTTGAAAACAGAAAACAGTCCTTATTTACAACTGAAAATACAAGGCACCACTCTGTGCACATTTCACCTGGAGACTGGAGCTCACATGGGCCCATATGTTCAAAAACACTTCCAGCTTCAGCCACTGGGGGGCAGTGATTCGAATTTCAGTAAGCACAGACCGATTTCAGCAGCAGAACTTTTGGCCTACTGTCGCTGAATTTACAGTGCGATCAGTCTGGCTTAAAGCCTTGTGTGACCGAACCTTTATAGTCTCTTCACAGAAAAAGATGCACACTTAAGCATTAAAGTGGGAGTTTTTTGTATCTTTAGCTACCCAGTGATGACTCATGTTGAAGAGTTAGCAGGATCGGTTGCTCTTGATAAAGGAATAGAGAAGAGAGCAATATATTTCCCATCAGACACAGAGGTGACATTGGCCACACTGTCTTGCACTGTCAATCAATTGATCTTCTATACTGGTACCCGCCCTTTTCCACCTTCCTCATACATTATTTATGATGTGGCAATGGATTTGAAACAGCAACTAATTATTTATACGAGGCAGATAGTACAGCTTAACAACTCATCAGGATGAGATAAATTATCCTGTTCCCTTACATATGCTTTTACCCATAAACCCCTTCTGTGATCACTTAAATGACCTGTGCTATTCTTGCACAACTGAGACTCTTTTATTATGACATACAGCCCGAGCTATTCTGGTATGCAGATTCATCATCTAAAATAAATACATTTTAACATTGCAAGTGTGTAACGTGTTTAGACTGCCAATCACAGCTGCTTGCTGCAATTAGTGCGTTATGCACTAACTGAAATGTTTATATGCTAATAATATGCACATTGACATATGCACAATAATTGTTTGTACATAACAAAGTGCAACATTTATTCAAATAACAATAGATTTTTGTGAACTGCAATTTATATTTCATTCTCAAGGGTTGTTAAACATATGAATAACAATTTCAAATAGCAGTATTGATGTAGAGAGGAGGACTGGCTCCCCAGCTGAGTCTGGTTCCTCTCAAGGTTTTTCTTCTTCTCTAACTAAAAATCTTATGAAGTATTTTTGCCTTGCCACAGTCATATTTGTCTTGCTCATTGGGGGTTAAAGACATTAAGGCATGATTTTCTATAAAGCTGTTCACTAGGGACATTAAGACATTAAGGCATGGCATTCTGTAAAGCTGCTTTGAAACTATGTGTATTGTGAAAAGTGCTATACTAATAAAAATGACTAAAGTTGACTTGATATGTACCATTTTAAATACAAATCAGCATTACCATATGAAAAATACAGTGGGTATACTGATGTGTAAAATGTTTTAAAATGTTTTTATTTTGCACTCTTGCATAATTTAATACAAAATAAATTAATTACAAATCAAATTATCAACATAACAATTTGAAAAAAGTTTGGGAAATTTACAGAAATCTGAGAATATATATTTTTTAGTATTTAGCATGTACTTATTTGGTTTTATGACAGCTTAGACTCAAACTGGACTCTGTGTTTCAATGGAAGCAAAGACATCTAGCCATTTGTACAAAGATGTTATCATGGTTACACTGCAAAAGAATATTTTCAAGACAAGTATTTTTGTCTTGTTTTCCTGTAAAATTATCTAAACATTCTTAAAACATGATTTATTTATTTGTCAAGCAAAATGGGATAAGATATTAAGTCTTGTTTTAAGATAAATCTGACACAATTTAGTGGACTTTAGACTTCAAACAAGAAAAAAAATCGACCAATAGGGTAAGCAAAAAAAAAAAAACAACAACAACAACAACTTGTTTTCCCTTTGAATTAAGTTTGTTTGTTAAGCATTCGTGACTTTGAACATGTTAACTACTTTGTACTAAAGGTAAGTTTTCATTGCTTCCATTGAAGCACACATTATACACTGAGCACTTTATTAGGACCACTATAGTCCTAATAAAATGCCCAATGTGGTCTTCTGCTGTTGTAGCCCATCCGCCTCAAGATTTGTCGTGTTGTGCATTCTGAGATGCTATTCTGCTCACTACAATTGTACAGAGTGGTTATCTGAGTTACTGTTCTGTCAGCTCGAACCAATCTGGCCATTCTCTGTTGACCTCCTCATCAAAAAGGCGTTTTCATCTGCAGAACTGCCGCTCACTGGATGTTTTTTGTTTTTGGCCCCATTCTGTGTAAACTCTAGAGACTGTTGTGTGTGAAATTCCCAGGAGATCAGCGGTTACAGAAATACTCAAACCAGCCCATCTGGCACCAACAATCATGCCACGGTCAAAATCACTGAGATCACATTTTCCCCACTCTAATGGTTGATGTGAACAATAACTGCAGCTGCTGACCCATATCTGCATTATTTTATGCATTGCACTGCTGCCACATGATTGGCTGATTAGAAAATTGCATGAATGAGTAGGTGTACAGGTGTTCCTAATATAGTGCTCAGTAAGTGTATTTCATAATGAAAAAATTTGTAGTAAATTATTAAAGAGAGCACAATAGAGCAATTTTCACTAGTAAACTCAGACTTGCATCCCACTGTATTTCTCAAGGGCATTAATTGGTCTTGGCTAGATAAGGAAAACCTCCGTGGCACGGTTTTCAGATCAGCATTCCCTTTCCCCTGTCTGAAAAATCCCAGCTGAGACACGCTGTGGTGCAATATCAAGGTGCTGGTCTCAGATCAGGGATGAAAGTAGAGAAGACAGGATGTTTTCATTGCTAGGTGTGAGCGTTAGGGCTGAAGATCTCCCATGGGGATTGTGTAATGAGAGAGGAGTTGCGCTGGGTCCAACGGAGGACAATTCCCCCTGCTCTTATTAGCAAGCTAACAGCCTGATTATACACCACATCTACTGTTTGAGTTGGGTCACCTCATCACTCTACCTGGTTGCGAGAGAGAAAGAAGTAGCAAGAAGACAGATTATCTTGTCATTTGTATTTGTGTCCTATCATGGAATAAAAAATTGAGACAAAAAAACAAAAAACCACACTGTTCAAACTCCCACTGCATCAGCCAATTGCATAAAAGAGATAAAGATAAAAGAGTTCATTGTACCTTGGAAAAATACTAGAAATTGAAGAATTTACCTTTTATTGATATTCAGCTGCAATAAACGATCATTCTGAACTTCCACAATTTATGAACACATAAACACATCAACAATGCCTATTGGGTGATCAGAAACTTGGCCTGCTCAGTCATGGTGAGGTAATGAGAAAGCTGGATACATATTATAACTCAAAAACACCATAATATTGCACCTTCCACTGCATATCCTTCAATAGGATCCCAATGTTAGAAATGAGTAGCTGAAGTTTAATTTCAACAAGGTCCCTGATCATTTCAGTCCAACTTTAATAGTTTTTGTGGCACATTTCAGCACTGACTGATTTGTCAACTTGTTGCAATTTAAAAACTTCTGTACATTGGATTTAAAGGAATAGTTCACCCAAAAATGAAAATTCTCTTATCATTTACTTACCCTCATGCCATGTGTATGACTTTCTTTCTTCTGCAGAGCACAAATGAAGATTTTGAGAAGAATATCTCAGCTCTGTAGGTCCATAAAATGCAAGTAAATGGTGACCAAAACTTTTAAGCTCCAAAAAACACATAAAGGCAGCATAAAAGTAATCCATACGAATCCAGTGTTTAAATCCATGTTTTTAGAAGTGATATGATAGGTGTGGGTGAGAAACAGATAAATATTTAAGTCCTTTTTCACTATAAATCTCTACATTCAAACAGCCCTCAGCGCTCATCTCTCCTAAGATTTCTTCTTTTGTTTTTGGCGATTCACATTCTTCGTGCATATCGCCACCTACTAGGCAAAGAGGAGAATTTATATGCAGCTTGCAAGTAAAAGTGCAACAAAGCAATGTTTCTCATTTTACATGTGAAAAGGGCTTTTTACATAAAAGTCTTAAAGGCACAGCTTTAAAAAACAAGACATTTATAAGGGTCAGAGATAGGGTGGGAATGGTCATACAAAGTTGGTCGGTAACACTTTTACAATAAGGTTCCATTTGTTAGCATTAGTTAAAATGAACTAACAATGAACAATTGGTTAGTGTTTAATTTCAATATATAGTAATACATTTTTATAATCAAAAGTTGTATATGTTAACATTAGTTAATGCACTATGAACTAACATGAATAAATAATGAACAATGTTACTTTTATTAACTAACATTAACAAAGATTAATAAATGTAATAACAATATATACAGTATATTGTTCATTGTTAGTTCATGAAACCTAATGCATTAACTAATGTTAACGAATGGAACCTTATTGTAAAGTGTTACCAGATAGTCTATGATTTTTATTATAAAATGGACCTCAGGGAAAAATAAATATTATGTAAGAAAATAAAAATGAATGATATGACCCCTTTAAAAACAGCAGAAAGAGCTGGTGTGGTTCATTCTGGCTATCTGTATGTGATGTATAATAGCACTGATCCAGTCTGACTGCTGTCAGATTAAGACCCTGCAGCCAATGTTTTTAACAGATGAGGCAGTACAAAATGAATATGGTGTAGAACATGACATTTCTTTTACACTCTGATTATGTGTGTGTATAGCTCTGTTTGTTTGTTGTGGGCTGTATAGTCTGAGTGCATCAGCAGCCCAGCAGAGGGTATAATTTACAATGATTGCATTTAAATATTCTCTGACACGTGCTCTTTGACAATTCCTCTTTTTTCTCTTTCTATTTTTCATTCTTTCTCAATTGTTTTCTGTCTCTCTTTTTTTTTTTCCCCGCACAGAGCAATCTGGGACACTTGTGCCAGCAGTCAGACAAATTACAACACCAGAGGTTCTGGGTTTGCTGAGTAAGTTAGCTGATACTGTTCATTCTTACATTGTCCCATAATACTCTTTAAGGACATATATACCAGTGTTATGGTATGGTTGATCTTGTCTTCAGATTTAAGAGACAGGCAAGCGTGAGGAATTGGGCACACAACACAAACACACACTAGATGTCTGCATGGGCATTCAATTAAAGTGTGAACCAGCCCATAAACTAGACACTGTGGCCTGACCTGACCAATAATTTCACATTTTAAGACCAAGACAATTTTATTCAAACCAAATTCAGAATTTGTATATTATACATTTTGCACATATGAAGTGAAATTCTTTCCCTACCCCCCCATTTCAGAGTGCAGGCCATGATATGGCACTCCTGGCACAAATAGAGTCAAGGGCCTTGCTCAAGGGCCCAACAGTGGCATCTTGGCAGTGCTGGGGCTTGAACCCCCAACCTTCTGATCAGTAACCCAGAGCCTTAACCACTGAGCCACCACTGCCCCAGAGTAATTTTTGATACTTAAACCCGATGTAAACCCAGTTTTAAAAACTAACCTGAACCTGGCCCAAAACCCAACAGTTTGTCAGGTCGGGTTGGGAACCAGACAGTCTTTAAACACAGCGTTGAATAAACAAAAAAATGTTTTATATCATGGAGGGACTTTCCATTGACATACTCTGTGGATAGCGAGTAAAGACACTGACTACCACCCCTGGAGTTGCAAGTACAAATCCAGGGTGTGCTGAGTGACTCCAGCCAGGTCTCCTAAGCAACCAAATTAGCCTGGTTGCTAGGGAGGGGAGAGTCACATGGGGTAACTTCCTTGTGGTCACTATAATGTGGTTCTCGCTCTCGGTGGGGGCATGTGGTGAGATGTGCGTGGATGCCGTGGAGAATAGCATTGGCCTCCACACCTGCTACGTCTCCGCATTAATGCGCTCAACAAGCCACGTGATAAGACGGATTGATGGTCTCAGACGCGGAGGCAACTGAGATTCGTCCTCCGCCACCCAGATTGAGGCGAGTCACTATGCCACCACAAGGACTTAGAGCACATTGGGAATTGGGCATTCCAAATTGGGGAGAAAAAGGTGAGAAAAAAATTAAAAATACAATGTCCCCAAAAATGTTATCACATTTATAATTTGCAAGATATGATTTATGCCCTATGTAATCCCATATGAGCACTTTAGAGATATACATTCATAAATACATCATATTAACCTCAGCCGTCCTGCCATTTACACATGTGTTTTTAAGCCAAGAGCTCTGTGGAGGAGATGATGGGTTTTCGGTCACCCATTTAGTCATGCTGTCATTAAACTTTTGCCCATGTGTAGTGTTTTCACAAGAAGGATCAAAGATTATTCACTGAGTTTAAGATTTGATTATTGGCTGAGAGAACAGACTTGCTACTAAATCGGTTGTGATGTGTAATATACAGTAGGTAGATATTAGGCCTAATCTGTGAATTAAGAATGTGTATATAACATGAAATCAGACAACCCAAACAACACCAACACTGACTGATATACAAAGAACAAAAACAAAAATACCTGTACGATCCAGAAATTACACATGTAACAGGTGTTTAATGAGGATGATATGAAGTAGACGGTTTCAAATATTCGTCTTCACCCTGCAGCTGAACAGCTCTGATAATAATAGCCTAATAGCCATAGTGATCTTGCTTCTTGTCATATCAAACAGCATTATCATGTCGAATTAATGTTTACGTTTTTAAACATTACCTAATTAAATGTATACTTACATTTTGGATATTGAGCAGCTCGTGATCTCCAGACACATGTATAACTGGGGTTTAACAAAGTTTATTACATCTCATTCAGCGCTTCATCTCTAAAGGTGAATTAATGAGAGAAAATGTGTTTTTTTACAGTGGGAATAAAACTAGCGCACTGTCCCTTAACGAGAGCACATGCATGTTAAACAGTTTACGCTGCATGGGACATATGCACGGAGAGACATGGATTTTCAGTCCTATAAAAAGACACTGTTGATTTCTTGTGTTCCAATGTGTGGATTACTAATTTTCACCAACATGTAAAAACGAAAAATGTGGGGATTTCGCGCACTGTGAACACGGAATGTGCGGGGATACTTAAAGTGTGCACAAGACGTTAAATCCCACTATGAAATTCATTAAGTTGGTTTTTTTCCTGCTATTTTCTACACATTGGTAATAGCTGCTGCTAAGACACTTGGAAAAGAGCAAAGACAGTGCTAGGAGAGTGCGTTCGGTGTCTGCACGATCTTGTGCGTGCACACAACTGTGCCTTGCGCGTCCAGTATATTATGCATTTGCGCGTCTTTGCGAGATAAATATACCGCATGTATTCGGGTAGCCAATCAACTTGTGTCTCTCTCTTTGTCTGACATTTAAATAGCTCAGTTTTGCAGATAAGCCGGTTTCACTGCAGCACACTGAGTTTTTCTCTGAAACCATCCTCCACCCCAGCATGACTTGTCTAGATCTGCTATATGTAGATTGTATGCATGTCTATTTGTGCAGCAGTATGTCCTATATGCTCAATGCAGCATGTCTTGCATTTTGTCTAACTGTGCAGCAGCAGCAGCAGCAGCAGCATGTCAACATGCTTAACTTTGATGGCTGTGCAGCGAAAGCAGCAACAGCGTAGCAGATCTAGTCCACCAAGATTAATATCCTATCTGTATGTCATGCTCACATTAACATGCTAAAGACTTACATGACTTAGTTGACATGATTCAGCTATAATTGTGAAGAAATTTGGTCCCACATAGATAAACAAGACCCTGCCGCTAAACCACAAACACATTTTTTTCTTTTTAGAAATTACATTCAGAGTCAACTTTGTGTGTTCTCTCATAATTCATAGCAAATACAAGGGCCTTGTGGCTTCTGGAGAGAAGGAAAACCATAAGACCCATTCTACCTCTTTCAAATCCCTTAAAGCAATTAGAGTTGGAGCTTTATTTATGAGGTTAGAACTTATTATGAAGTGATTGTGCCTCCATTAAAGGTTTTTTTCATTCAAAGACATACATCTAAAGAGGAGAAAACTGGCTCATGGCAGTGTGAGGGAACCACTGTGAAGTTCTTTTCCTTGCATATCTGCATAAATGGTATTATAATGCTGTTTTTCAGTTGCTCTTTTTGATATCAATTATCTCTTCTTCACTGTTGAAGGCCTTGGCCTGTAGCGTTTTGATATGTCATCAAAAGAAACAATCAACACAAAATAAGTGTTGTGTTGTGTTTGTTTCTCTGTACCTCACTCTTGACACACACACACACACACACACACACACAACAATCAGCAGAGAACAGACTAATGGATTTAATTATAATTCCATCCATGTGTGTGAATGATTTCCCTACATTCAACAATGCAAATAGCAGGAGAGGAGGGAATAATGCATGATGGGAATTGGACAGAGATGGAGCAGAGAGAAGAGAGTGTGTGGGGGGACTGGTTGGGGCTATTGCATGTCTGATTAGTTAGAAAGAGGTTTTGAAATGACAGATTAACAGGTTTGAAGTATGAGAGGAAATAGGCAGCTAAAAAGTAATGAAAACAGAATGCCTGACTCATTTGTGATATGGGTGAAAGGAGGCAATCACACTCTTTTCGAAAGAACACTTAAGAAATGCAACCATCACAAAACATACTGTCTCCAAAAAGTATTTGGACACTAAAGCCTCATTTAAAAGTTCATAGTTTGTTTGCAGATGCCACTTGGATTGATATTTTGTTTTCTAATGAAGTAAAAAACATAATTTTTTTAAAGTATAGTTTACCCAAAAATTATAATTCTCTCATCATTTACTCAACATTATTCTGTCTCAAACTCACTTGACTTTCTTTTATCTGCAGAACACAAACAAATATTTTTTGAGGAATAATTGATGTGTTATTCTCCATACAAGTGCAAGTCAATAGGGTCCAAAACTTTAGCATAAAGGTAATTCATAAGACTCGAGTGGTTTAATCCATGTCTTGTAAAAGGTACAATCAGTTTTGGGTGAGAAACAGACCAAAATGTAACTCCTTTTTCGCTACAAGTCTTGACATCTGCAGTCACATGTACAGTACATGCACAAACAAATGAATTAATTTTATGCTGCCTTAATGATCTTTTTGGAGCTTCAAAGTTTTCATTCCCATTCACTTGGATTGCATGGAAAAACACTTAAAAAAATATTTTATTTGTGTTCCGCAGAAAAAAAATATCATGCGAGTTTGAGACAGCATAAGGGTGAGTGAATAGTGAGAGAAATATCATTTTTGGGTGAACTATTCCTTTAAGTGTCCAAATCCTTTTCGGGGACCCTGCAGATACACTTCAATTTAAAACACATTCTGCATTCGAAGAATATTAAAAAGCGAAGTTAATCAAATCATCAAGTAATAAACTGATCAGTCCTGCACTAACATCACATCATCATGTCTTTTGCATCATTCCCACTTTGTTAATTCCCTGCAGTGAAAATCAATATGGACAAGGCTTTTCAAAATAAATTTTGATTTTAGTGTCAGCCTTTCCCCTGAGATGACACCACACACATCCAGACTATTGCAGACAGTTTAATAGACCCCCGTCCCTCTGATATGCCATATCTGATATTTGTTGTCTTTTTTTTTTTTTAAATCAGCTAACACACATGATTGCTAAACTCTTCTTATTTCAATGGATTATACAAGGTTGCTTTGTAAGTAGCTTGAAATATTGGGTTTTGTGGCTGTGAAATGAATAATTTAAAGTGTTTGCATAAATATTATCTCATCTACCAATAAGTGAATCCTTCTTCTGCTTTTTTTTTTATTTATTTTTTATATCAGTACATCAATGGATTTATAAAAATAATAATAATAAAAATAATAATAAAACTAGGCCTATTTATAAAGGTCCATGTGGTTCTAGGGTCAGTATTCGGGGCTTAGCCCAGACCTCTGTGGATATGTTAAATAATTATCGGAATATAATACACTTTATGATAAAAGTTTAAATGTTACTGTGTTATCTGTGGGGTGTCATTTATATAGTAAATCTTTAAATATTACTGAAACTAAATCTAGAAGGTCCCACAAACTTTTATCTCAGCCTCAGATATGCTCAAAGATCAAAAGTTACGTGCTTTTAACACTATATACTTTAAAACATGATTTAAATAATAATAATGATAATAATAATAAAAATACACTATTTTTGTCCTTTTTGGCTTTCTGTAGTTTGACACACATTGTGTACAATTGACAAAAGTTTCGTTGTTTGTTTTAAGTTAGTTTATATGCTTATAATATAGTGGCCTATTATCTATAGCCCAATATGTGTAACTTTGGTGCTGCTGGATGAAGTTTTCAGACGGTCCCTTACCGTACCCTCCACAGTTTTAGCACGTTATAGCACAATGTGAGGACTTTTCAGATGGCTCTTTACCCACTGTAGGCACAATTTCCAACAAATATCAAGGTTAAATGAATGATCTTGAACGATTTTGCGGTAACGCCATAGGACCAGCTTATATATGGGACAAACTGCATCCCGTATAGATTCGATACAGGATGCATCATTTCATCTTTAAATACAGGGTGATCCATATTTTACGGGACAGGTGGCAACCCTACTTGGGATTGCCACTCTAAAATGATGATGTCCAGAGATTGGGTTGCATTCAGACTAGAATGGTAATGCACGGAGCTAGACCTTGTCCAAAAAGAACGATTCGTAGCATTAATGGCCTAATGAAATTGGACAGCTAATAATGAACTTAAGAGAAATGCAGCCTCTTACTTACGGTTGTTTATGTAAACCTGGAGATATTAACACGATTCAACAATAGAGGTCACTGTTGCCCCAAACATTGCAAATGTACAGTTCTATCCCTCTAATTGGTAATTTGTACTCATGACAGAAAAGATCTCACGTCCCAGCAGACAATGATCCACGACCCACTTTTGGGTCGCTACCCAGTGGTTGAGAAACCCTGGTTTAGAAGGTAAATACGCAAAAATAGGTAATTATGTGGAAAAAAAAAATTGTTGCTAGCTTTGCCAAAGTTTGCGAAGTTCATGGTATGGTTTCTTAATAAAAGCAACTGGTCTCATAAAATTTACGTGAGTATTGCAATGTTTTTGCAAAACTGAAGTTACGTGCTTCTTAACACATTTGGCTGCACTTTTTAGGTGAAATTTCCAGCAGGGGGCTCCAAAGCCAAGCAAAATGAGGTTGTACTTATACAAGGTTTTTAAGGTGAATTTTAGATGGAGGTTTTAATAAAATGTACCTCCCTAACCTAAAACTTTACCCTAAACCACTAGTGTCCAAAAAGAGAAATGAGAGTTTAACAAAACAGACATCCTTACCCTTAACCAACACCTAACTTTAACCGATAGTGTTTTAAAATGCAGAAGCGAAATGAAAAGCTCTGAAGCTACCAAATCAGTTTGTGTCGCTTCTTTGTCTCTGTCATGTTGCGTGTCAGCTTGAGTTCTTGTCTGGTTTTGAACCGCTGTCCTCCTAGTCCAAAGCTTTATGAGATGCGCTACTGTGCAAGCTAATCATATTGAAAATGTAGGTGGGTCTGTAATACAAGCTTTAAAATGTATAGTTTTTCAAAAGATGCATTAGAGTTAAAGTGTCTTGATATCATAACATATCAGGGTCTGAGTAATAGAGAGAAAAATAAGTGTTTATAAAGGTATAATCAGCCATTGAAGTCATGATTTGTGTGAAATTGACCTCATGGCTGAACAGCTCTATAAAAGTTGTGGTAGTGCCTCTAGTGTTCATTTCACCTGGAAACTGCAGGGACTAGTACCTGAAGACACATATAACAAGTTTTGCAAAAATGTATATAGAGTCACGTTTTCACTATGAGACCAGGTTGAATAAAAGAGATTTGAAAATGTCCTGTCTCGTAAAAAAGTTGGCAAATTCCTTGAGCACATCTGTATGTAATACTCTTTGTTTTCAGGCTTATATATCGAAATATTTAGTGCTTACTGTATCTGGATGGACAAACTTAACACAGTTTTTAATATCTCACCAAGACAGGGATTTTGATCTTTCACATACAGCTGCAAATTACTTATTAAAATATATTTATATTTAGCATCAATTTGATACTGAAGCTCTGGTTCTTTTGACATCACTACAAGATGATAAAAACATTCAGGGCTTTACTGAAAACATTCAAGGCTTAAGCCAATGTAGCCTACCCCTAGTGCCACCAATTCCCCTAGGGCATCATAGGAACTTCTGTGGCACAAAGCTGTAAAAATCTTTTTGGAACCTTTATTTTAAATTGTATTGTCTCAGGTCAAATCCACACTAACAGGGCTGTTTCTAGGCATAGGCCTGGAACCTGCTGGGAGGGTGCCAAAGAGGAGACCTGGAAGTTAGTTGTTGTTTGTTGTGTCTGGCAGTGGGGTTTGTTCTTCAGTCTCTTTTATGTGGGTTGTGTATTAGAACTATATTTAAGTTGATTCTTTTTAAGTGAGAATTTGAACCTGAGCTAGAGAAGTTCATAAACAGAGTCTAGCATTTCTAACAGCCAGATGATGTGTTTTTGAGGAATTGTCCAAAATCCTTTGATTGACTGCTCCATTTTTGTCTTTTGGCAGAGTTGTGCTGTCAGTGTTCTCAAAATACATGTTGGTGCTTTCCTGGTGAATCTGCAGGAAAGCAGCCATGTCTGAAAGCTACCAGTCAGTCAAACAGGTGCACAGCAAACAGTCAGTCCTCACAGGCTGTTGTGTATTTATATATGGTCAACTCCGGGGAATTGTGTCCACCTTCCCCCCGTCTGTCTCTCAGATCCATCTTATCAACTGTTTGAATCGTAAGTTCTGGAAAGTTGCCCGTGCAGATATGTGCACACTTTTAAGTCCAGATAAGAGATATAGACATTTCAGATTAGTGCTGACAAGCCTTTAGGTTGGAGAACACATGGCAAGGGATCTGAGGCCATTCCTCCATACAGAATCTCTCTAGATCCTTCAAATTCCGATGTCCACATGGTGGACTCTCCTCTTCAGTTCAACCCTTGGGTGTCAATATTTTTGGCCACCACTACATATATATATACTGTATATTTACACTGCCGTTCAAGTTTGGGGTCACTTGACTGAAACGTTCTCATGATCTTAAAAACCTTTTGATTTGAAGGCGTATGCTTAAATGTTTGAAATTAGTTTTGTAGGCAAAAATATAATTGTGCCAACATATTAATTTATTTCATTATATAACTAACATTTTATAATAAAAAAAAAATTTTTTTTTAAATTAAATGGCCAAATAATTAGAAAAGCAGCTAATAAGTGCCAAGTACTGATGGGAACTCCTTCAATACTGTTTAAAAAGCATCCCAAGGTGATACCTCAAGAAGTTGGTTGAGAAAATGTCAAATGTCATTTCTGCAAATTCTAGGCAAAGGCTGGCTACTTTGAAGATGCTAAAATATAACATAGTTTTGAATTATTTTTTATTTTTTTAGTCACAACACAATTCCTATAGTTCCATTTCTGTTCTTCCATAGTTTTGATGACTTTATTATTATCCTTAAATGTGAAAAAGAATAATAATAATGAATGAGTAAGTGACCCTAAACTTTTGAGTGTATATATATTAGGGGTGTGCAGCAAAGCCTTTATCTGTATTTGTATTTGTATCTGTATCTATCTCTGTATTCGGACTGTGTCGAGGCTTAAACCAGAAGTGCGTCAAACCTAAATGAAACGCCCATTTTTAAATTTTACTCTTACATTTATAGTTTCTATGAATAAAATGTGCCTTATATATGCCTTTTCATTATAATAGCCTAATAATAATAATTATTATTATCATTATTATTATTATTAAACAACTATTATTTTAAAAAATATATTATTTTATTCTTTTTTTTTCTTACCAGATGATGCTGAATTTGTAGGCTACATTAACTGTGGAATATGTTGTTAACTTTGGTTTCTCTTGGAATCTCTGATAATAATATCTGCATGAAACAGAATTTTTGTTTGTCTGTGCATGTATAACAACATTATTCTGGAGGCAGGAGGTGTTAAGCAAAATGTGAAATGTCAAGCACACATTTTTCAGTGAATGACATATACAAATTCAAACATTAAAAGAAATGAAAATAAAATCAATATAGCCTAAAAACAGGTAAAAGTCCCGTAAGTCTATCAGGAATTTTTACAATAGGACACCATTAATTAGTTCAATAATAATAATAATAATAATAATAATAATAATGTTACATTTATATAGTGCCTTACCAGAGGTAGCATAGTTTATAGAAGGAGAAAAAAAGATGGAGCATATTTCAGTTTCTTCGTTTTACATAAGGAGAAATATTTCTAATAGATGCTCTATGGAGCATTTAAACCTTTATGGAGCATTTTAACTTTTTTTTTTTTTTTTTTTTTTCAGAATAAAGCCTTAACCAGCAGGGTTGGGAGGGTTACTTTTGAAATGTATTCCACTACAGATTACAGAATACATGCTGTAAAATGTAATTTGTAATGTATTCCGTTATTCAGCACTGGTAGATTTTTTCATTTGTTTTGACTATAAAAACTCTGCAAGTACAGTAAGACAAAATACACGTTAAAAATACATTCTCTGAAAAACCTAAATATCTTACGCAGTGTTGTTTCTAAAACAAGATCAATCAAATTGATCTTGTTTTAAGGATTTTTAGATATTTTTACAGGAAAACAATACAAAAATTATTACAAGAATAAGGTTTTTGCCCTAATATCAAAGGTCTTACTAGAAAAAAGAAATTATGATCCAACGTGAATTTTCTTGATAAAAAAATATGATCGTCCCTGGTATCATGTGCATGTAAAATGGCTAGAAATAGCATTTTAGCTTAGCGTAAAGCTGACAATTTACACAAGGTTTATTTCTATTTCTTCTGCTCCAAACTTACTTCAGACTTACTTCGCTGTCTGCTTGTATGAATGTAACACATCATAAGAAAGTGTTTCACCGCTGTTCAAATGCACTTTGGATCGCATCATTTATATGTATAAATGTTTTCCATCTGAAAGGACTAAAGATTAAATGAAAGAAATGACAATAAAATGCAAAGTAATCTCTTCAGTAATCAAAATACTTTTTGAATGTAACTGTATTCTTATTACCAATAATTTAAAATGTAGCTGTAGTGGAATACAGTTACTTATATTTTGTATTTTAAATACGTAATCCCGTTACATGTATTCTGTTACTCCCCAACCCTGTTATCCAGATAATTTCTTTAATCACTGATGTGGATATAAATGTGGTCAACTTTAAGAGATGGCTAGATGAGCTCCAATGTGAAATCATCACTTCAGATCAGGAATTTAACATCGTGCTCAGGTTTAGGCTATAAATAAATACATGGGAATCACGTGTGAATCATGTGATACATTAACATAGACATTTCAAGAAGTGGAATGTGTATATTATGTCGTATCTTAGTTAATGTTACACTTGACAAGCTCCAGATGCGCACAGTTAACAGAGACCACAAACGGAGTTAAGACCGCGCCCATCCGATCTGAAATCACACTGTGTGCATTTGCATTCATAAAGTTTACACTTTAGAAATATTGGCTGCACAGATTCATAAATTCTTTGTAATTTTGGATGTTTATTTAAAACACTGCTTTATCCTTGTGGATTATCCACATGGATAATCATTCATACAAATATTTTTTATATTATTCAGATGAATCTGTTATTTGTTTTGAAGTCATTATTTGTGCCTTTCCGAACAAGGTATTTGGCTTGGGACACATCCCTAATATATATATATATATATATATATATATATATATATATATATATATATATATATATATATATATATATATTTACATTTACACATTTGGCAGACGCTTTTATCCAAAGTGACTTACAGTGCATTTATTACAGGGACAATCCCCCTGGAGCAACCTGGAGTTAAGTGCCTTGCTCAAGGACACAATGGTGATGGCTGTGGGGATTGAACCAGCAACCTTCTGATTACCAGTTATGTGCTTTTATATATATATATATATATATATATATATATATATATATCCAGATTAGTATGGGGATGAGTTTTTTATATTACTGTACCCTGAGCAGTTTGTTTGAGCTTTCTGTAAATTGCCTTTAGTATGGTGAGAAAGGCTGCTATACCAGAAAGACGCAGCAAAATCAAATGATATATTTGGATTAATAGAATAATTTCTTGTTTGGCCCCCATATATAAATATGTACAAATATATAATAAACATTTTGTAAAGATGAAATTTATTATTTTTTGAAGTGAGTTGTGATAGCAATGACAAGCATATTATAGAGCAGTGGTTCTCTACTGGTTTTGCTTCAGGAACCAGATTTTACATCAGACCCAAGAAGCATCTCAGCACAGTAACCTACCAATTGTTGACCAGTTAAAAGTGAACCATATCATGGATTGAAATGTGTTCAAATTATCTTGAACTGAATAGGAGTTGAAATTGGAACAAAACATATTTATCCTCATTGCGAGTAAACCTGCATTTAAACACCTGTCGTATTTTCTTTTACCTTGCATAGTTGTTCATGATTATTGAGGTTGAGGGCATGTCATTCATCCTGACCCAACAGCTGAGAACCACAGTTATGAGGTCAGCGAAGTTACTGGGCATTAGCTACAAAGAACAAAAAAACAAAAGAAGAGGAAACAAGGATTTGTCTAAGTAGCCTAAAACTTTAATAAAAAAATAATGCACTGATTGAGGTTAACACTAAAACTAGTACAGTAACTGTAGGGTACTTGTGAACATGAATCTGAAAATGTGGTTTCTTCCAGTGTTCACAGTGTATATATTTTTATGAATAATATATATTTTCTGAATAATATGAATTTGTTGTCTTTACCTATAGACAGGGTTGGGGAATAACGGAATACATGTAACGGGATTACGTATTTAAAATACAAAATATAAGTAACTGTATTCCACTACAGTTACAATTTAAATCATTGGTAATTAGAATACAGTTACATTCAAAAAGTATTTTGATTACTGAAGAGATTTTATTGTCATTTGTTTCATTTAATATTTAGTCCTTTCAGATGGAAAACATTACATATAAATGATGCAATACAAAGTGCATTTGAACAGCGGTGAAACACTTTCTTATGATGTGTTACATTCATACGAGCAGACATTGAAGTAAGTTTGAAGTAAGTTTGGAGCAGCAGAAATAGAAATAAACCTTGTGTAAATTGTCATCTTTACGCTAAGCTAAAATGCTATTTCTAGCCATTTTACATGCACATGTTATCAGGCACGATCATATTTTTTTATCAAGAAAATTCAGGATCATAATTTCTTTTTTCTAGTAAGACCTTTGATATTAGGGCAAAAATCGTATTCTTGATGATAATTTTTGTATTGTTTTCCTGTAAAAATATCTAAAAATCCTTAAAATAAGATCAATTTGATTTATCTTGTTTTAGAAACAACACTGCATAAGATATTTAGGTTTTTCAGAGAAGGTATTTTTAACGTGTATTTTGTCTTACTGTACTGGCAGAGTTTTTATATTCAAAACAAGTGAAAAAAATCTACCAGTGCTGAAGAAGTAATCCAAAGTATTTAGAATACGTTACTGACCTTGAGTAATTGTCGTGGCTTCTGCCGCCTCTGTGAAAAATCACTCTCAAAGTCTTGGGGTTTTGATGCCAGAAGATAGACTTTATTATCAGAGATAAAAAAGCCGAGCTGTCTGCAGAGCAACTGTAGCATCTGGGTTTATACCCGCTTATATACATATGATCTACCAAGTCGTGGCTAATACATTCCATACATGTCACTATTATTTATCATTTTGTTCTGTGACTCCAGTCTGTTTGGTTTTTAAGAAATGGACAGGAAACCTATTTGGAGGGGCCTCACCGTATATTTTCTCTAGTGTCAAAACAGGAGACTCGGTTTACCAAATGTGTGCACATTCCATTCATACACAGGCCTCTACACAGACACACACAGTAAGACACATGCTTGACCATCAGAAATAATTGTAGAATAAAATGGCTATATTTACATTGATTATACTTGATTAATTTATATTCAACTTTATAAAAATATTCTACATAATTTAACAGAATACGTTACAAATTACATTTTACAGCATGTATTCTGTAATCTGTAGTGGAATACATTTCAAAAGTAACCCTCCCAACCCTGCCTATAGACTATGGTTTGTGTTATTCTCAAAATAGCAAAGATCTCTGCATGAAAGTTTTGACAGTAGAAGTTTGCCCTCAAAGGGCTTCTGAAAACTTCCTCAGGGACGTTCTGGAGTTCTCAGAGGGTAAATCATGTTCTGTTCGAAAGGAAGCCAGTAGTCTGCTCCAGCTCTGTCCGACAAAACAATATTCTCTCTCTGTCAAATTTAATCAAAGCAACATTCACACATCGCTCCTTCAGTAGCCAAAAGCAATCTATTATTTAGGTATTGTTCATAATTGCAAATATGACAAACCATACAATTATAATCAACAGGTGAAAGAGTTAAGTGGAAAACCTAAGTGCAGCAGCCACTAATGTGATATCATACCTGTAGTTACTTATTTACAATCCATACTTAATATCTGCGTCAAAAGCTGGAAAATGCTGCCTTCTGGCTGTATAAGGAGGTAGGTTTTCTATTTGTTCAAAAACGCTGTTGGTTAAGCCATTAAGTGATTAGGCAGCTTTCGGATGCAGCCAATGTATGACATTATGAAAGGACAATCAAGAGTCAATTGTATATGATTGTATATTAACTTGTTGTTCTATTCTATTTCAGGTGAATGATTTTGACACATACCAATTGGTACAGTCACACCTTGATGCCTAAATTAGACAGGACTCTCAGATGAGGCAGTAAGCAAATAACAGTACAACATTATAATAGACTAATACATGTGTCAGCATCCTGCCGCTTTAGTCCTCGCCTCTTTAACCCCCACACCTGACAACATAAAAATAAATAAATAAATAATAGCACTCTTACAAGCAGCAAAGTCTCTAATTACTGTCAGTTAGCAGGGTATAGTAAAATAAAACAATAAGCAGTGGGTGTAATCTGACCTACAATTAATTAGTTACTTTAATTACTTTTAGTTAAAATCAGATTACAGTTAATGACTTTCAGTTAAGGTGACTAATTAGAAGTACATTACTGTCGTTACACATATTTCTAAAATAATGTTATGTATTATACACTAAAATATGAATTTGTACATTCATATGTACATCTGTTTCTGTAACAGCTGAAGGGTGTGCAACAATGGAGGAAATATGGACATCATTTTGAATCTGTTGACCTGAAAATGTTTTTAGAAAGTAACTTAAAAACAAAGTAATTAGTAATGTGATTTATTTTGATGAAGTGGTAATATGATTACAATTTTAGTGAAGTCATATGTAGTGGGTTTTTTTTGTTTGTTTTTTTTGTTTGTTTTTTTTTTTTTTTTGAGTAATTTACCCAACACTATCTATAAGCCACTCAAGGCTTTGTAATTAAAATGATCATGGGGGATATAAAATCAGTTAACCCTTAAACGCATACCTCAGGTCTTTGAAGACCCGGACCTCATTTCACCCCCTGTACCTCGTCCATTTTTTGAGGTTGTGCCCACACCTCTTTAGTATTCCTCAATCTGTCTCTTATAAATAGTATAACACAAAAAACATGCCCAAAATTGTTTATAATGGTGTAAGTACCAAAAGATTATAGGGTCATTTGAGACCCTAGGTATGTAAAAGTGTCGGTTTTATTTATTTATTTATTTGCACTTCCATTAATAATTTTTTTTATGTTTATTTCATATCTATTCAAGTTTACTATCACAGGAAATCTATTTTTTTTTTTTTTTTTTTTTATTATTTCAAGATAAATAAGTACTATATTCATACAAATGAATACTATATCACATTGATTTTTTTGTGCAACAATGGTGAATTATCTGTATCCCATATGCGTGCACACATACATAATATGCTATTTCTTACTCAAGGTGGTGCTGTAGTTTCAGTGACTGACCTGATTTACATTTGACATTGCTATTCCATGAAGAAACAACATTGAAGTAAACTATAGCAAGTACAACACATGAACAGTATTTTTTTATTTTTTTATTTGGCATCTTAACGATAAAAGAACAGGGCAAGAATACAAAATAGAAAAGAGATATCCAGGAGAGGTTAGAAACCCTTGTGGGCTTATTTGAACACCTCACCTTATCACAACATACTAGATCAAAAGTTAAATAGTAAAGACATATCAAAGCTTTATTAAGGACACACACGGTCCAAAATACAAACAATAAAACAGACAAATACAAGAAGAAGAAAAAAACAGGGAAAAAAAACAGACATAGTCCACAATATAACCTATTTACATTGGCTAAAACGCCAGTGGTTCCACATACTGGAGAAGAACCTTACAGAACTTAGTGCCGGGTTCGTCATTGTTGAAATTATACTGTTTGCAGAGTCTGATAACCTACACATACATCTGCACATGATATTGCACAGCACAGCAGAGCAGGTGGGCACGCCAACACTGACAAACATTTGGCTTGCACTGCTCCATCGTGGCACCTTAAGCAGCAGCCTCATTCCATCATTATATGCTACATTGAGTTTCTGGATGCTGCTCTTTCTGTAGCGCCGTCACAAATGGGCAGTATACATAGGGGTACAATATGCTCTAAAAAGTGTAGTCTTCACAGATCCTGAGCACATACTAAATTTGCGAATCAACATATTAGCTTGTGCATACATCATACGACACTGTCTGTAAATGTCCTTATCATCAGATAGGTCATCAGTTATACAGTCATGAGATTTAAAGAAAACAAATTTTCATCTACAAAAATTCCAAAAAATTTAGTAGATGAAACCTGTACTATTTTATATCCATTAATGGAAATTTTTGGTCTTGAAATGCAATCATTTTTATTCTTAACTGTAAATATAATGAAACTAGATTTATTAACATTTAAGGATAATTTATTAAACCAATTATAGTATTTTAATGTCAGTTAACCATTTAAATGAAATGTTACTCATTGATTCTAGTTTCAAAATTGTAACTTGATTCAAAACTTTATTCAAAACAACAATTTTTGGGTAGAATACAACTCATAAAGTGTCCTTACTACCAAACAGTTGTCCACCAATCTGAAATAGTTGTCCTGAGAAATCACACCTTGCTTACTGCTAAATAATACTACTCAGAATAATCTATTCTATTGCAAAGTAATATAGTTGAACTCAATAACAAACACAATAATTACAAAAAATAATGTGATCATTGAAAAAGATGTGATTTTTATAACATAATTTTTGTAATAATATAGGTGAGACAATTTGAAACTTATAATGTTTAGGTCTGCACTGTTTTTCTAATGAATAAACATGTTATGTGTACAGTATTATTGTTAATAAAGTCCCCATAAACTGTAGCATCTCTGAGACATCACAGCTCTCTAAGTCAGCTATCTAAGTCAAGAAGGACAGGGGCCAGAGGCCAGTGTCATTGTGTTTGGCAGTCTGAGGGACGCTGTTAATATATTTTACTCTAAGCCTTTTCAACAGCAGGATTTATATTGTATTAAAGGCAGTACTGACACACTGAGGTTGCTTCTGTCCACACTTCAACCTTGAGAGCAATGGCATCGTCCCGCTCTCACAACTCTCTCGGGGGTTAGAAGAAAAATAGAGGACATAAAAAATAGGAATGAGAGGTGTAGATGGACTGCCATCATGTGGCTCTGCTGTCTGTTGCATCTGCAGAAACAGACAAAACTGACCCAAAGCCAGCTTCACTGACATCTATGAATTTAACCTCAATCTGCTCTCAGATCAGTACGGGACTGTGCTAGATCTCAGATGTACTGCTTCCACTACAATTTATTTGTAAAAAGAGTCAAAACATTTTCTTTTCTTTTCTGCAGTTTGGAGTAAAATTGTTCTGAAGTAGGAATCTAAATGATCAAAAAAAATATATATAATAAAATAAATAAAAATAAATGAGAGTGGAATTCATAGCTTCAAAACTTATTTTCCAGTGAGTGCTCAAATAGATTTAAGTTAAACAATTTGCTGCTTCAGTACAGTGCTCGGATGTCATATCCATCAAAGCTGTCGACAGGTTGAGATGGTAAGAGACTCAGCCCTGGACAGCCTCTCTGTGCTGAGATCTCCCATGAGGCTTCCTCTCTGACAGATGGACCACTCATTGACCTCCTCTGTCGGCTTTGCTAAAGGCAGCATGACCCAAATGTCACCTGTCCATTCATAATTCATGCAGACTCATATGAGCAAATAAATCTTATTTTAATTAATCTTTGACAGAGATGGACTTTTATCACCAACAAAGTATCTGTCTTCATCTCAAAGTCTGAAAGCATTTTGGAGTTTTACCATGATAACTGATGGGTGACAATGTCTGTCTATTTGATGAGATGACTCTAATTGAAATATTGTCAGCTTGTGCACAATGAACAGCCTCAAAGCAAGAGTCTTCACAACACAGATAATGTGTATTACATGAGTGGTAGGCCTACCATTCATCTAATTAAAACACAAAGAGATTACATGAATTTAGTCTGATAGAGTGCTCTGCAAATACCAAGTTAACCGTTAAATGTCAAGCTATTAAAAAGGCCACCAGAGGCAACTGTAAGAGTTTACTATAACTATTTAAAGGAATGTTCCATGGTTCAATACAAGTTAAGCTTAATCGACAGCATTTGTGGCATAATATTTATGATTGTGAAATGTATGAGATTTATTAAATGAATGATTACCACAAATTTATGATTACCCTGCGGTAACAGTTGGGCACTTACAATGGAAGTGAATTGAGCCAATCTATAAACATTAAAATACACACTGTCTACGTCTTGTGGCTATTCTTTTAAAACAAGGTACATTTTTTACATTTATGGACTGGCCCCATTCACTTCCATTGTAAATACCAATGGAAAAATCTAAATTTTGTCCTTTATATACTGTATATATATATATATATATATATATATATATATATATATATATATATATAAACAAGTGATTCAATCAACATCATGCCACAAATGCTATCAATTGAGCTTAACTTATATTGAACCTAAAACATTCCTTTAAAGGTGCACTCAGTCATTTCTGTGTTTATGTCATCTAAAAAAGTGTTTTAAGGTTGTCACAAAGCAAATTATTAAAGTGATCCATGTAGGTGCAAGGATTGAAGTGCAAATATGACTTTTGAGAACTGTAGTGGAGGGGAAGATTTTTAATGTGACAATTTAGTGATAATTTGAATTTCAGTCTATTTCTCATAAAAAAATTATGGTATGGCTTCATAAGACTTGAATATAGCACCCAAGTTGCAAGGACTACATTTATGGTGCTTTTTAGAGCTTGAAAGTGTTGGTCCCCATTCGCTTCTGTTGTATGGAAGAGAGCAGTCTGGACATTCTGCTAAAAATATCCTTTTGTGTTCCACAAAAGATAAAATTACATACGGTTTGACAGAGTGTAAGTAAATGATGACAGAGTTTTCATTTTTGGCTGAGTTATTCCTTTAAATGTAAGGAGAAATTAAGTTAACAATCAGCAGCTAATATACTGTAGAAGCATGTTTTGTTCCCCATCGGTCTCATTTTATCCCTCCCTCTCTCTGTACACAGTCAGCCAAAGTAGTGAGCTATCAGTCTTCAAGAGGTGAAAGAGTAAGAGTGTGTAAATCATGAAATTTGCTGTGTGTGGGCTTTTCGGGCTGTGGGGTTTTTGAGGGGACACCTTTTAAATTGTGTTTAGCTCAGAGTCAGACCTTGTGAGATGCAGGCAGCACATGTGTCAGTTCCACTCATCCCCCTGTCTCTCTCGCTCTCTTCTCCCTGTTTTCTGTCCTGTCTCTCTCAATTTAAAGGTACAGCATTTTCACTCTATACTGTTGGACTGTTGTGTTCAGAGCTGGATTGCTTTATTTCTTATTTAATATGGTCAAACCAATATCATATTTACTTCTATGTTGTCTTTGCTGTTTAATTGTCAAAGAAAAAATGAATGCATGAAAACTATTGTATGGATTCAAAATACTTGGAATGTAGTTTATGAGTCATAAGGACTACTTTTGTGATTTTTTTATGGTGCTTTTTTTGTTGAATGGAAAATAACATTCAGCCAAACCTCTTCTTTTGTGTTACCACAAAATAACGTGGGGTCACAATGACATGAGGGTAAGTGATAAATACTGTACATTTTTGGGTGAACTATATATTTAAAAATGTGTAACTGCACAACAAAAACTGTGCACCATCTTAAAGTGGCATTTTTGCATGTTTTAACATTTTTGTAAATGTTCAGATCTACAAGATGGAGACATTACAGCTGTGTCTCTACCAGAAAGACGGCATTGCTCTGAATTACACAACAAAAGAACATTGGAAGGCAGTTGAGCCCCAGAGAGCTGACACTTAAACCCCTCAGGCAAGGCTTCTGGACTGATTTACTGAACAGAGAAATGTGAATTACAAATTAAGGCTTCTTCTAAACACTGAACACAGACACTTCAGGCTTACATAAGAGGCATATTGTTCATGCTAGAGGTCTCTTAATGTATTAGTATGCATGTGTTAATGTGCAGATCTCAGGTGTTTATCCTCCAGTGTTAAATCTCAGCTGTTCCTGTTTATGAGACCTTTCTGTCATTTGCATGATGTTAAACCAGCCATTCAGTTTAAATAAGGTAATAACTGAATGGCATCTGAAAAGGAAATATATGTCTGATATGAAAATTAGGGTTAGGATTAGCATTAGCATTGTGTTAGGAATATTTTTATTATTTGGGTTAGAGTTGGGGATAGCACGAGCCCCAGTAAAGTTTTCCTGTGCCCTAGTAACATTTTCCCGATAAATCATGAGGGTGAACCGTTTACCGATCTGGGTTACCTATTACCAATATGGTTTCCTATTCAAAAAAGAGACAAATTGTGACACATTTTGAAGTTCTCATTTTTCCTCATCAGCCCTTGGACCCCCCTACAAAAAAAAGGGGACACTTAATGTATTCTTTGGGGGCCTGTGCCCCACCACTGATTAAAGTCTACAAACACCCCTGGTAATAACTCTTATGCAGATGAGGGTTATTTTTATTTTAAAATATATTTTAAATACAAAAATACATAGTATTTAAGTAGTATTCTAATACTATTTGTGCTAATGCGTATGGGTCATTGACAAATAAGATTGTCTGAGGAGTTAAAAATAAGAAATCTTTATGAAAAATCTAGTTTAAATTAAAACACTTGTGTCAAGTTCTTAGAAATGTAATCTTTGTGTTCAATCTGGTCTCATACATGTTTGAAAAAACCTTTAAAGCATTTTTTTTTACAATTTTAAAAATGTCATGTGGTCTAACCACTGAGTAAAAGGTAATATTATCCTTTCTTTGCTCCTTGAATACATGAGAGGATAAACAACTTAATCTTTAATTTAAAAAAAAAAAAAAGTTCTCCCCTTTTCTCCCCAATTTGGAATGCCCAATTTGGAATGCCCAATTGCCAATGCTAAGTCCTCGTGGTGGCATAGTGACTCACCTCAATCCAGTTGCCTCCCTGTCTGAGACGTCAATCCGTGCATCTTATCACGTGGCTTGTTGAGCACGTTACCGCAGAAACATAGGGCATGTGGAGGCTTCAAGCTTTTCTCCGCAGCATCCAAGCACAACTCACCACGCGCCCCACCGAAAGTGAGAACCAAACATTATAGTGACCATGAGGAGGTTACCCCATGTGACTCTACCCTCCCTAGCAACCGGGCCAATTTGGTTGCTTAGGAGACCTGGCTGGAGTCACTCAGCACGCCCTGGATTCAAACTCGCGACTCCAGGGGTGGCAGTCAGCATCAATACTCGCTGAGCTACCCAGGCACCCAGACAAAAGTGTTTTTAAAAATGAATCATATTTTAAAACAATTTTTTCACAATAAAAGATTATTCTGCATTAGTCATGCTAACATTTCTTATTTCAATAATTTCAGCTTTTAATGAGCCTTTTTTCTGTTTCTGGACACCACATGACATATTTTTCTTTAAGCCCTAGAAAAAATTTCAATATGACTTCGAATTCAAAAATTGAAAATATGCTCAAGAGTTGTACTCAAGTAAATGTTTAGTGTGAATTGCATTTTTATGTATTTTTAGTTAAATAGATCTGGAGGAAAATAAATTAGCGTCATGTCGTTAACCCTTAAACATGGCCATAATATAAACCTGTTACCCTCTGTTATTGTATTTTTATGATTCATTTTGTGAATAAAATCCATGTTATGATCATGAAAGAAACAGACACACACAAACATTTGTTTCTACTCCAATAACCGAACAATAAGGGAAGTTTGGGCTGTTGCCATTTCTGCAAGTCTGCGAAACTTTTGAAAACTTGCATTGCCTTCAGTGGCTTAAGTTTCTTGGGAACACTGAGAGTGAAGTCAACCAGTGGTGGATTTAGGCATAGGCGACATGGGCAGTTGCCAAGGGCGGCATCTTGCGGGGGGGGGGCGGCACGAGGCACCCATACAGACGCCCCCCATGTCAACAACTTTTGGGGGTGTGTTGAAGCGGGTTTCGCCCACGGTGCCATACAAGCTAGAACCGCTACTGAAGTCAACCCATCATCGCTAAACTCTGACATACCTCTTTGCCAGTGTTTTCAGAAACCCGGCGCCTTTTTGTGGTGGATAGAGAGCTCTCCTGCTCATGGTTGCCAGATTGCACAACTAAAGCGTCACACTGGCAGAATATTTCCAAACTGTGTAAGTGTAAAGATCTGATTGGGGGATTTCACCTCTTGAAATCTGGCAACCCCAAACATGTCGAAATCTAATTCTGGTCGGCTAATCGCCAATATATAAAGTCTGTTATTTATCAAATGTAGAGAATTAAATATTTTACTTGCATCATTATTTCTAAGTAATACATGACACAATTGATCTAAAGGGGATTGTGAAGGGGGATGGTGGTTTTACAAAGGGGATGATATGTGGTATTTCTTGCAACAAGGGGGATGGCATCCCCTCGCATCCCCCCTCAGCTTGAGTCCTGAGTATACGGTATTAATCTCATAGAAGCTTTCTCTTTGAACTGCCAGTGACCAGTCAGGAGAGCCATGCACATACAGAAACTATACACTCAGAGCAACACACTGTCAGACACAACCAGTCCCGTTATAAACTGATGCGACAGTGTGCCTCAGTTTTATTGACAATCTGAGGACAAAGAGGTATTTGACTTATTTCTGGCACTGATTTACAGGCAAATAGTTTAAAGACTGCCACTCACAAAATGTGATCTAAAACAAACACATAGTACACACACTAGTATAAAAACTGACAGGTGGGTCAGATCTGGCTGACCTTCTACTTTTATGGAACTTACGCACACACAACATCAAAGCGCTCTACTGCCACCAACTGCCCAAAACAAGGTAATGTTTTGACTGACAAGGAAGTCAGAAATATGACCAACCAGGTAACACATATTTTAAGAATTTAAAACTGTGATTTCCAGGTCATGGAAATTAATACAATCTTGGAAGTTAATGAAAAGTAAGAAAAGCAAAGTTAAGCTTTGCAAGTCAAGATTTCATTTTTCAATATTTTTATTCAATCCATCATTCATGGTGCAACTCAGATTACAGATGTTACTAGCCAATAACCATTTTGTATGGGAAAAATGTGTCTTTTCAGTCTTACCGGAGATATCTGAACACGAAATAATAAGTGTAATAATTTTAATATATTATTTCTTAGTATTCCTTCCTGAGAGACAAATAGAAATCCACTCCATCAAGACCTATAAAATACTTTTAAAAACTATATATACACACACACATACTCATCAAATAAAATCATGCAGATACGGGTCAGGAGCTTCAGTTAATGTACATCAACCATCAGAATGGGGAAAAAATATGTTCTCAGTGATTTCGACCATGGCATGATTGTTGGTGCGCGACGGGCTGGTCTGAGTATTTCTGTAACTGCTGATCTCCTGGGATTTTCATGCACACCAGTCTCTAGAGTTTACTCAGAATGGTGCCAAAAACAAAAATCTTCCAGTGAGCAGCTGTTCTGCGGACAGAAACACCTTGATGATGAGAGCAGTCAACAGAGAATGGTCAGTCTGGTTCAAGCTGACAGAAAGGCTACGTAACTCCGATAACCTCTGTACAATTGTAGTGAGCAGAATAGCATCTCAGAATGCACAACATGTCGAACCTTAAGGCAGATGGGCTACAACAGCAGGCCACGTCGGACACTTTATTAGGACTAGTGTTCCTTATAAAGTGCCAAGTGAGTGTATTATAAATTGTATGTATATTATCTTATTTAAATGCAAGGGAGAGAGAATGGAGCAACAGCTTTAAGAACTGGTCAATTGTTTATTCCTTATTTAATTGAAAGTTTACCATTTCCTTAATTTTATAGAAAACAGAAAAAAAAAGAAATAGCCTTTTACAAACATTTACAAATAAATGACAAATGGCTGTACAAATTGGAACTGAAGGAAAATTATGAAAAGGAGGGAGAAAGTGTTTGGATCAATGCTCTCATCAGCTTAGTTGAGAAGTACAAACGTCCAGTTTTATGACGAGTTCCGTGCAAACTTTGTGCTTGATCAAATGATCCTTAAATTTTTTTAGACAATATCCCAACCTTTCCTCCTTACCACCGGCACAAAGTTTACATACATAATTAATAACTGTTATTTAACAAATTCATTCAAATTCATTCTTAAAAGCATCATTATTGTGTCCATTTTAATTAGTGTCCATGTCTGCAGTATAAACAGTGCTGTCAGGGAAAGCTAAGGCAGACAATTAACTCATGTACAGGCAAGGCAGGGGTCAGAGTGAAACATCAAAATGTCTAAGGTGAAGTGCTATTTCAGACGCAGCAATTCAAGCTGATCCTGGTATTCTGTGAAGAGTCTCTGGAACCGCAAGTTCTGACCAATCACAGGCAGCACCTCCGCCAACAGATCCCTCTTTCTCAGACCCTGAAATAGAGATGGATGGTTGTAAGACATTTGAAAACCATAGACACTTGGTTTACTTTGAAAACTCTAAGCAGTTAAATTGTGCAATAAGGTGCATCACTACATTAATTCTGAGAAATTAAAGTCAACATTAAAAAGCATCGCATCCCGTTTTACTTCTGTAATAAGATGCATTTCCAAGTGAAACAGCAGATAATCTAGGGGGGACTATATTTTATCATTCAGGAATTGAAAGATCATGAAAAGTGGGCATTACTCACCCACACCTATCATATCACTTCTGAAGACATGGATTTAACCAAGTATGGATTAATTTTATGCTGTCTTTATGTGCTATTTTGACCTTCAAAGTTCTGGCCACAATTCACTTGCTTTGTATGGACCTACAGAGCTGAGATATTCTTCTAAAAATCATCATTTGTCTTCAGCAAAAGAAAGTCATACACATCTGGGATGGCATGAGGGTGAGTAAATGATGAGAGAATTTTAATTTTTAGGTGAACTAGGTGCATTAAATAAGGATAAGGTGTCCGAAAAATAACTGGAAATCCATACCAGAACTGTTGGCTCCCAGGAGCTGCTACTGGATTTGTGAACTGGTCCCAACAGATCCTGACATAGTTCCCTCAACCTCTGCTCATAACCTGTAGACATGCAAACAGAGTTATTTCTAGGGTCCAAAATTATCACTCTCCAAGCACCAAATGTGAGTAAAAATTCAACCTTGCCTCTCCATCTCACTCACCCTCGTTCACGAGGAACCGTGCATAGATAAGGAGCCAGTGTCTGTACTCGTTTGCTGAGAGGAGGATGAGAGCGGAAGAGAGCTGGTTTTCTAGGAAGGCCAGAGTCATTCCCTGCTGCAACTGGTGAGGAGTAGATGACAGGCGAGATGCCAACTGCCCCGCACTGAAAGAGACAGAGAGACATTATCACTTGCTGTAAAAGAGCTTCTAAAAGGCAACACACTCTAATCAGAGGGCAGATTTTGCCACTGCTCTAGCAGATATTAACCAATCAGAGCACAGCTCAGCCGTTACCTCAGATTTCGGCCCTGTGTCAGGGCGAGTGGCCCCATCGACCCCAGAGCATCCTGAGCAGACAAGCAATTCCTGAAATCTGCACACTGCACCAGAGAGTCCTGCTTATCTGCAATTAAATTCCTAATACACGATCGGAAAAGAACAGAGACAAAATATGAAAGAGAGAACAAATATATCTATTTTGCTTTAAGGAGTTCTATCAATCCCGTTCTTGTCACCACATTGAGTACCAGTCAAATGTTTGGATGTATCTGACTGAAAGTTTGCTTCTCAAGATAGTTTTTAATTAAAACATTTTGATCTAAAGTCCTATGCTTAAGTGCTTGAATTTAGTCTTGTAGACAAATATAAATTGTGAACTTGTATGACTTTTTGCAAAACTGAAATTTTATGGTTGGTCTGAATAGTGAGGGAAAAGCAGCCAACAAGTGTCCAGCATACATGGGAACTCCAATTCAATTTAAAGAGCATACACTGATGAGCCAAAACATTATGACCACCTGTCTAATATGCTGCTGGTCCTCCACGTGCCGCCAAAATAGCGCTGACACACCGAGACATGGACTCTACAAGACCAGGGGTCATGAGGTATCTGGCACAAAGACATTAGCAGCTGATCCTCCAAGCTATGCAAGTTGCAAGGTGGAGCTGCCATGGATCAGAGTCGGATCGGTCCAGCACATCCCACAGATGCTCAATCGGATTGAGATCCAAGGAATTTGGAGGCCAGGGCAACACCTTGAACTCTTCATCATGTTCCTCAAACCATTCCCGAACAATGTGTACAATGTGGCAAGCGTCCACCTGCTGAAAGAGGCCAGTGCCATCAGGGAATACCATAACCATGAAGGAGTGTACCTGGTCTGCAATGATGTTTAGGTAGGTGGCACATGTCAAATTTACCACATGAATAAGGTAAACCTAGGGTTTCCCAGCAGAACACTGCCCAGTGCATCACACTCCTTCCACCAGCTTGTTGTCTTCCCACAGTGCATCCTGGTGCCATCACTTCCCCAGGTAAATGGTGCACATGTACACAGCCATCCACGTGATGTAAAAGAAAATGGGACTCTTTTGACAAAGCAACCTTCTTCCACTGCTCCAAGGTCCAGTTCTGATGCTCGCTTCCCATTGTAGGTGCTTTCTACGGTGGACAGGGGTCATCATGGGAACTCTGACCAGTATGTGGCTACGCAGCCACATATGCAGCAGGGTGCGATGCAGTGTGTGTTGTGACACCATCATTAAAATATTTCTAGTGCCACAGTAGACCTTCTGTCGATTCGGACCAAACGGGATAGCCTTTGTTGCCCTCGCGCATCGATGAGCCTTGGGTGCCTAACACCCTGTCGCCGGTTTGTGGTTTGTCCCTTCTCGGACCACTGTCGGTAGGTACTCACCACTGCTGACTGGGAGCACCCCACAAGCCTTGCCGTTTCAGAGATGCTCTGACCAAGTCATCTGGTCATAACAATCTGGCCCATGTCAAAATCGTTCAGGTCTTTACTCATGCCCATTTCTCCTGCATTCAACATTTGACTACAAGAACTGATTGTTCGCTTACCATCTAATCTAACCAGAC
Organism: Myxocyprinus asiaticus; assembly: GCF_019703515.2. Classification (NCBI taxonomy): domain Eukaryota; kingdom Metazoa; phylum Chordata; class Actinopteri; order Cypriniformes; family Catostomidae; genus Myxocyprinus; species Myxocyprinus asiaticus. The sequence goes on along the minus strand of NC_059346.1, from coordinate 12,909,021 downwards.
CTTTACATGTGGCCTAGTTTGGAGATGATCAACGTTATTCGCTTCACCTGTCATGTTTTAGCTCATCGGTGTAGTGTGTAGAACTGTAATCTAGGCAAATGGTGGCTACTTTGAAGGAGCTAAAATATATTTTGATCCATTTAACATTTTTGATCACTGCGTAATTCCCATACTTCCATCTGTGCTAATTCCTCGTTTTGGTGACTTTGCTATTATTCTAAAATGTGGAAAATAGTCATGAGTAGGTGTGTCCAAACCTGACTTGTATTGTACATCTGTAACATATAGTTTCCTCTTATAACCAAAACTGAAACAGCAACAAACATAAAGTACATCCCTAAATTATTCAAACCTTTTTTGGTGGCAAAAGCGTGTCAATTGTGAAGTCTCACCAAGTCTCCAGTGATGAGTTGAAGCAGTAGGTTTTGCCATTTGACAACCCCACCACAGCTACACCTTGCAGGGTCACAAAAGACTGGCTTACTGTGGCATCTGTGCCTGGAATGTGCCGAGAGAGAGAGAGAGAGAGAGAGTTATAAGATTTAAATTGTTTTAAGATAAACAATCAACAATAAATAAGGTCAGCAAAAATATGTCAATAAAGAAGATCTAATGCTAACTAAAAAAACAAAAGAAGCACACAGTTATACCTGATAAGATAGAGTTCAAAGATTCATTTTTGACAAGAGCTTTCCTTTTCTGAACATCCCTGCAGGAGACACAATAACAATTTCACATCATGTAAGATCTAATCTTTCAAAAATAATTTTATTTTAATGACTTTGCTGTTAAGAAAAAGTGAGGGTCCGTACCAGACGGACAATGTGGCTGATGCTGTCAGCGCCATGACGAAGTGGCCCGAGCAATGCAATATTGACATGGGTGCTGGCAGCATGATTGAGGGAATCAGTCTCCGTCCACATGCCGAGAAGACAGACAGCGTACGGTCCTCGCAAGCTACAGCAACAACATCACTATGAAAACATGAAAAAAAAAACTTCTTAGTTGAGTGATCAAATGAGTAAACCTTTTTGATGTAATATGGGTGTATGCCCACCTGCTCCCAGTGGCAATGATGATGCGACTGGGTAAAAGTGTGTTCCATTCTCGACCCTCTCTGCTCCATTTGAGCTGACTGAGACGGGCCCCAGACACCATCGATACCTCATTTTCCACCTCTAGATATGTAACGGCATCTGTGCCCACCTAAACACACAGAGGTTAAAGATTCCATGAAATAAAACAATTTTAGTTTCTTGGCTTGTAGTCCATATCTATTAGATTTGAGGCCATCTATCTGCTAGCATACTCCTAGAAGTTGACAAAAATTACTTTTAGCAGATGCACACATTTAAAATGTAAAAACTCTCTTCTAGGAAAACAGGACAAAAAATTATTAATAACACCATCTGCTCAGAGGCGTGGACAGTTTTTTTTTTGTCTAATAAAATGTTCTATAGAATAATTAGGACTGCGTAAAAATATAGATTTTACATTGCACCGTGATCTTCATTTGAGCAATCTCGATACCGATTCTTAAATCGTGTGCGTCCTCTCTCGTTAATATGTGCTCACTGGCTGATGCCGGTAGTCTTAAAGAGACAATACCGATAAATACTTGTAAATAGTAAAAATAATGCATGTAAACAATAAACATGCAATAAAAAATATATACAATATAATATATCCATCAAGTGTTTCTCAATTATGTGTGCATTGCTTAAGTGTTTTAAAGTAGGGCCCTACTGAAATCTGTTTTATTTTTCCCCCAAAAAATATCTCAATTATTTTTCCAGAATTCCATATTTTTAAGTTTAATTTCATCATCAAAATGGTGTCTAATCAATTGAATTGTTAAAACATTTAAAAACTTTTTGCACTTTTAAAGAACAATTACTTTTCAACATACCATTGCATTTTAACAAACTTTTATTCAGTTCAACAGCAATTTTGCTTGTCATATGTTGCTAAATTGTTATTATTATTACTATTATTATTATTTATTAATCATATATTATTTTTAGTAATATTACTACAGCGAATATTACATTTTACTTTACAGTTTTAATATGTTTCTGTTGCAATTTCTTCAATTTTGAATTGTGCTTTTATTTTGTAGTGTGGTTTTGACGGAAGCTTCACTTCTTCTGACGGATAAACAGTTCGCTACATGGCCCAGTATGATCGTTAAAACACAAATGCTGTGATTTTTAATTTTTTTTTATTTTACTTTTTTTTTATCCCCCTTTCTCCCAATTTGGAATATCCAATTCCCACTACTTAGTAGGTCCTCGTGGTGGCGCGGTCACTCATCTCAATCCGGGTGGCAGAGGACAAGTCTCATTTGCCTCCGCTTTTGAGACCGTCAATCCACACATCTTATCACGTGGCTCGTTGTGCATGACACTGCGGAGACTCCGCATGTGGAGGATCATGCTACTCTCCGCGATCCAAGCACAACTTACCACGCGCCCCATTGAGAGAGAGAACCACTAATCGCGACCACGAGGAGGTTACCCCATGTGACTCTACCCTCCCTAGCAACCAGGCCAATTTGGTTGCTTAGGGTACATGGCTGGAGTCACTCAGCACACCCTGGATTGGAACTCACGACTCCAGGGGTGGTAGTCAGCGTCAGTACTCGCTGAGATACCCAGGCCCCCAATGCTGTGATTTAATTATATAAATATATACACTGTGTCTTGCTTCGAAGGCTGCATCCTCCGGAGGTCGCATTTGTCGGCCGCATACGTCATCGAGGCTCATTTCAGAAAAGCGAATAGGACACTCCGAATGCAGCCTTCAAATGCGACCTTCTTTCACAGGAATTCGGAGGATGCATGAGGTGTATCTTTTGTGGGCTCTCACAACCTACAATTTCAACGGAAATTAACATAATTTGTCTAAATAAAATGATGCCAATTTGCTCGAAAATATGATGTTTAAATGCAAGTAATGTTAATTCCCAAGTTGAAGTACCTCAGTAGATGGGTGCAGAGTATATAATATGTATAATTATAGTAATATATACTTTAAGTATTATAGACTAAAATTACACCTGTAAAATCTATTTTCTTTTCTCTCTATATCATTATAACTCTCCTAAAATGTACCTCATACATTCCCTTCCAAAGGGACTTTGTTCCCTTCTCACTCAAAGCGCTCACGCTTGTTAAAGTGTGGCTTGCTGTCATAGCAACCATGTTACGTTCTGTTTCCGTTTGTTCTATGAAGGTCGTCTCGTTTAAGCGAGGCTTGTTTAAAGGAGGACGCTCGGTATACTGAAGCCTTCAAAGGACGTGTCCTACCTAGCGCGCAGCCTTCAAAACGAGACACAACTATTGTCTACATGTGCTGCGCGCTTCACAGTGGATTAGTGTTCTGCTTTGCCATCTCATACAACGCGAATGACTCTCAATGTCTGTGGAGTTTCCAGTGAATGAGCGGTCGGCTTAACACAATTATTTAAAGCATGCAGCTCAAGCAGACTAAGATTGCAGCCTTTCGCAGTATAATAATCCCACTAGGTTTTAACATGATTTTAATTTGATTAATTGTGCATTTCAGTTTAAAAGGAGTAACAGGCTACACGCTCAAATAAGCAGTCAGTCAGACAGTGTGCGGGTATCGGATTAAGTCGGTGATTGGTACTACAGAAACACTGGTAATGTGACATTTATTTTATTTTAGTACCGAAGTACTGGTAATTTTGATAACACTACCTAGTGCTAAGAAATATAATTGCCCCTCCTCCCAAAAACATTCTTCCACAGACTTGCAATAGCAAGTAGCAAATTGTTGTTTTGGAAAAAAGGGTATTTTAAAAAAGGTCAAGCCCTTCAATATGTCAATTCGATTCAAATCAGTTTATTTATATAGCAATTTTCACTTTTGTTCCAAAGCAATATGTTCTGCCCCAACTTGTTTCAATATGAAATGTCAACAAAATGTGAATGTCAAATTTTTTCATTTACACAGAGTTCACTGATACCTCATTTTGCTTTTATTATAAACACTACAATGTTTTAAACCTTTTTCTACCAAAGTCATTAAGATGACACGTCTTGTGTCTAGAGTTGCTATGGTATCAGCTCTCTGTTTACATTATATTGTATTAGCATTCTTATTGACTTAGTACTTGACTTGTAATGCAAACTTTCTGAATACACAATATGCTCAGCCAAGGGCACAAATGTAAATGCAGGACTGATATCCTGGGCATAGGGAGTTTTGCAGCCATGTATTTGTGTATCATGTGTCATACCTGAGTGCTAAATGATTTCTGGATGGATGGGGTGGGAAGTTTTAATGCCACAACAGGTGTTACTAATCGAGCTGGCTCCTTTTCCACTGAAACTGCAGTCTATAAAACGAACAGACCAGTAAGACATTATTTAGCACAAAAAAAAAATGTAACTTTTAAATGCCTAATTGTTTCACAGAATCATGCACTGATTCAAGCTCTCACAAACACTAAAAGTTACAAAACAACACATCTGCATGTCTTTAAACACTTGCATTTTAAATACTTGTGTGCCTTTGCCATTTAATTTATGGAAAGAAAGAGTACAAAGAAGGAAATGTCACCAGTGGCAAGGGCTGTGATATGGGCATCATTTTGGCGTCTTTCCTCGGCCTTCCCTTCTTTCTCTTCTCTACCACCTCTCCTCCCTCCATCTCTACCTTCCTCTTAGCCATCGAGAGTGTTTTCACCATGATTTTGTCCTCACTGTCACTGCTGGTCTCATCTTTCCCTCTCGGCTCCTTCACAGAGCTGCTGTCTTTTATCCTGAAGAGAAGCATAAAACAACTTTAGTTTGCCTTTTGGATTCAGAATCATACATCCTACAGAACTGATTCTTCAGAAAAAACATTCCTACAAAAGAGGAAAAACACTGTGTATCACAAAGACTTTATTACCTGTCAAGTGGAGTGATGCCCATAGTTGGTGGTGCGCTAGTGACCCCTGGTGTGGCCTTTGACCTCTCTGTGAATCGTGAGTCCAGTGCTTTCATTGGCTCGATCTTGGAGGCGGACGTCAACAGCAGATTAGATTTCATACCAACTGAGTTTACAGGTGGAGCGCCACTGAAAGAGAGAGACCAGAAAAAACAGAAAAAAATGTGAGTGGCGCTTGCCCGTGCAAAACGCGCTGCCAGGATCCCAGGGTGCTGCGGTCCAGTTACTAGGTGTTCGGAGTGGGTCTTAGCACGTAATGCGATCGGGACACAACGCACGCCAGATTCGAACTTGTGTATCCCTCATGAGCACCACAGCTCAACGTGTCATAAGCATGTGCACTAACCCCTAAGACACAGCACACATCAAAGACTCTAATCTTAATATAACATATCAGACCTATTGTAATTAATTGTAATCTATTGTAAGTAAATTGTTCATTAGAGGCTGACCGATTTATCGTTTTTGCAGATTAATCATTTATCAGCAAAAATCAATGATGATCTATTTACCCCTGTGGGTGGCCACAGCCAATTGGAGGTGAAATAAAAAAAAATTAACACATTCAATATAAATATTTTCAAAGCAATTGAACAAATATGAGGTTATCAGATTTCTTCCGATACCTTAGACATCGGTCAACCTCTAATATTCATATTTTTAAACATTAATTATAAAACTAAACATTTTGTAAATATATATACACACTTACACAGACACACCACTACTCTTGTACATATACATACTTACACTTCCTTATTGTCTTCAGTAGTTTTGTTAGGAGAGGTGGTGGAGGGGTCGAGGGAGGGTCGTAGGCCCAGTGAGTTGGCTGTGCTGGAATCAGAAGAAATCTGAGGGGTCAGCTGGATTGACGCAGACGACCCCGGCAAGATCGGCACGCTGTTAAACAATGCTGCCGAGAAATCCCTGGATAAAAACAAAGAGAAATTCAACCACTGAATACATGCAGTAATAAAAGTGAGAGGAAATTTTAGATATGTTGTCGTGTTTTACCCTGTGTCGAGCTGTGCGATACAGAGAGGTGTGATTCTTCGCCTCCCGTCTGCAGTTCTGGTCTCCACCTGCTTCTTTAAAAGGTTCTGTCCAATCAAAGCAAATGTCTTTTAGTGATTTGATTAACAAAGCGAACAAAGTGAAATATACATAGCTGTCACTCGCTCTCTCATATTACATGTACACATACATTTGTTACTTGGAGACTTGAAAGTCATGTAATGTGTATGCAAATTATTTAACATTTCATTCCCCCACATTATGTGTAGTGTGTGTGTTGCTATTCCATATACTTTCTTCTAACCTTCCTGATGTCCTCCAGGGACTCTCCGTTGAGCACATTGGTAAGTTTGGGTGTCTGGTTCTCAGGACCGCTTCTCTGGGCTCCATTAGGATTCTGGTTCCCTTGGCGCTCCTGTTGGTACTTGAGCATTTCTGGGTTCTCAATGATTGTACTGGAAAGCTGTGACTCCATTGTGATTGCCAGACTCTTTCCATAGATGTTCTGATGAATAGCATTCTGCAGGGAAACATAGAGAGAGATTAAGTAAATCTGGAGAAACCAATGGTGTGAGTTCATGGATTGCCCAGGGTTTTGAACCGGCAACCTTTCAGGTATCAGCCCAAATCTTTAACCACCTGTGTGTGTCTCTAGAATGTGCACATCTACCTTTTCCTCTTCATTCAAGGGATCCCCCAGCTCATCCTGAGAGAAGTCTAGAAACGCCACAGTTCCATCCATAGAGCACACCAAGAGTCCCAACCCATTCAGAGTCCTGACGGATACAAACCATTAATAATATCAGCATTATCAGGTGCATTTCATTATTACCACACTACAGACATAACAGTGCTTTACAAAGCTTGGAAAATAGAAAAACTGTTGTCTTACCATGTAATGTCCATGATTGACTTATCAAAAAGGTCATGAATGACCACCAGGGGACGTTTGAGTGAGGTGAGCTGAAAAACAACAGCAAAACACATACAGTTTTTTATAATCTTAAAATTCAGAATTTACAGTCTTACTTTAGATATATACATTGTGTACAATCCATTCCAAGTACGATGTGACAGGTTTTCTGTGCAAAGTAATTATTATTAAAAAAAATGTTATCCCCTTTTTCTCCCCAATTTGGAATGCCCAATTCCCAATGTGCTCTAAGTCCTCGTGGTGGCCTCAATCTGGGTGGCGGAGGACGAACCTCAGTTGCCTCTGCATCCGAGACTGTCAAACCCACGCATCTTATCATGTGGCATGTTGAGCGTGTTACCGCAGAGACACAGCGCGTGTGGAGGCTTCACGCTATCCACCGTGGCATCCACGCACAACTCACCACGCGCCCCACCGAGAGCGAACCACATTATAGCGACCATGAAGAGGTTACCCCATGTGACTCTACCCTCCCTAGCAACCAGGCCAATTTGGTTGCTTAGGAGACCTGGCTGGAGTCACTAAGCATGCCCTGGGATTCGAACTTGCGAACTGGGATGATAGTCAGCGTCTTTACTTGCTGAGCTACCCAGGCCCACCTGTGCAAAGTAATTTGAAAGAAAATGCAATACTGTAGGACGCAACAAAATCACAGCCAATTAGAACATATTTGATAGTTAATATACAACTAAATATATTCTCACTGAGCACTTTTTTAGGAACACTATGGTCCTAATAAAGTGCCCCACATTGTCTTCTGCTGTTGTAGCCTATCCGCCTGTTGTGCATGAAAATCCCAGGAGATCAGCAGTTGCAGAAATACTCAAACCAGCCCATCTGGCACCAAAAATCATGCTACGGCGTAAATCACTGAGATCACATTTTTTTTCCCCATTCTGATGGTTGATGCAAACATTTATTGAAGCACCTGACCCATATATGCATGATTTTATGCACTGGACTGCAGCCACACGATTGGCTGATTTGATAATCGCATGAATAAGTAGGTGTACAGGTGTGTGTACACAGTACATATACAGCAACTGTATATCGGGGTTTCCACCCTTTTTGGCCTTTAAATTTCCATGACTTTCCATGAACTTCCAAGGCATTTGTGATTACTGGGTGCAGATTTTTAAAAATTATTTTGATTCAGACTGATTTGCAATGAAATCATTAAGACCCATTTACTAACAGTTTCAACTAATTAATTGAACTAAACTAACTCCTGAGAATAATTAGGATTGGGAGCAAGTTTTACTCAATGCAATATTTTTAGCTCTTGAAATATTTTAGAGAAGAGAAAAAGTAGAATATATTTATTCACTATAGAAATACCCATGACATTTGATATTATAAATTTCTATGACGGGAAAACACAATTTAAAATTCCCTGATATTTCCAAGTTTTCGATGACTGTGGGATTTTGGACTAATGAGGATTTCACTGTGGGTGGAGCTACCCAGAGTGATGCAAACAAATATAGGGTTGGGTATTAATACAGACTCCCCGATTCGATTAATATAGGTTTCAGTTATAATGTCCAATTTGCTTACATATGAAAGAAATTCGCTCCCACCTAATTATGTTAATCATACAGGGGACCTTCTAAATAGGTACATTAAGAAAATATAAATTTTACAAATTATATTTTATTTGTTTTTCATCAGGTCACATTTTAGCTTTTAAAAAATTTACAAATCCACGTATTCAATCAATAAATATATCATCCTGCATATATTATATTTTATTACATGTTTATTGTTTAATGCATAATTGATACTATTTAAAAGTAAATACATTGGTTTTTACAACATGTGCTAACAATAGGTACTGTCTCTTTAAGAAAACCGAACTCTGTATCTGTAATCTGTAAATGAGCGTTTTTTTTTTTTTTTTTTTAATTTTTCCCCTTTTTCTCCCAATTTGGAATGCCCAATTCCCAATGCGCTCTAAGTCCTCATGGTGGCGTAGTGATTCGCCTCAGTCCGGGTGGTGGGAATCCCAGTTGCCTCCGCGTCTGAGACAGTCAACCCGCGCATCTTATCACGTGGCTTGAGCGCGTTGCCACGGAGACATAGCGCGTGTGGAGGCTTCACGCCATCCACCGCGGCAACCATGCTCAACTCACCACGCGCCCCACCGAGAACAAACCACATTATAGCGACCACGAGGAGGTTACCCCATGTGACTCTACCCTCCCTAACAACCGGGCCAATTTGGTTGCTTAGGAGACCTGGCTGGAGTCACTCCGCACGCCCTGGGATTCGAACTAGCTAGTGAACTCCAGGGATGGTAGCTAGCGTATTTTACCACTGTGCTACCCAGGCCCCCTAAATGAGTGCTTATTAACGAGAGAGGACTTGAATGGCTTCATTACCTCATCCGTGCTATTCGTGTTTATAATTAAATCTTTATGTTTGGTTGTTTTTAAACCAACAATTGACTGTAAAGAAAGGGTATTAAAAAGAGACTTTCTTCAGTAACAAATGGATTATTAAATGGATCTTTGGACACACATTAGATGGAACGAGATAAACCAAACTTTTACTCTCAACATGCAGTGAAAGAATGCTGAACTTCTTAGCCAATATTCTACTCAATCACTGGTGAGTAAAACCTAAACATTTACCAGCTATTAGCTAATCACAGCCATTTTTAATCGCATAGTGCAAAATTTGATCTCATCTGCGAGTAATTTGTAGAGAGTTGCGCATATAGTAAAAGATCGACTTGGGATTTAAGAATCAATATCGAGATCGTTCAAATGAATATTGCAATGCATTGGAAAAACAATATTTTTACCCAGTCCTAACAAAATATAAACCATGTAACCAACAATATTTCCTTGTATAGTGTTGTTTGTCATGACTGGCAAAGACAAAACCTCAGATAAAAATGGAAGAGATTGTACTTTTCACTTATTTTATCAACCTTTCATCAGATGACCATCTGTTAGACCTCCCTTGCAAGTCTTGCAAGACACCACATGATCACTAAAAAAACAATCAAGGAATGACGCTAACAATGGGTAAAATAACTGGCGGTGAAGAAAAGTGTCGTACCCATACAGAGAGCGAGCGGTCCTTACTGCCCACAGCACAGCAGCAGTACGGGCAGCTGGGTTTGGGCGTGCTGCCGTTCTTCTGTTTCTTTTTAAAGATCTTAGGGTTGAACTTCTGCAAAGGGACAAAGGAGAGGAATTCATAAACCATTCCAGAACAGAATCAAATCAAAAAGCTTAGTCACTTACCAAAACATGATTTTTCCACAAGTATATCAAAATCAAAGATACCACCACACAGACCAAGCGAAATTATGCTGGAAACTTCAATGCATGCCAAGCTACAGAAATAAATCAAATCTTTTGTCAAATGTAACATGTTCCAATACTAACCACTACAGTAACAGCTTTTCGATGACCCACAAAGTCCATGTTGGTTTTCCAGCCATCACGTTCTATGATCTGAGCTGTGGGCCCAGAATTATTCATAGCGTGGGCAGAGACCAGGTACTGACCATCTGGAGACCAGCTCAGCCTCAGGACATGTGTGGTGCCACCACACTAAACAAAAGCAGAGTCAGTCCCATGTAAACAATTCAAAGAAAGCCAAAAAAGCAAACAAAATAAAAAAATACAAATACAAACAAACCAAAGTACATGCAATCACAAACTAGAAATTCTAGCCAACAGAATGTGAACAGATCAAGTTTGGATAGTGGTATGGTCCTACAGTACCTCATTGAAAGGTTTGGTGATGTTCGTCTCCAGTTGCCAGTCCATGGTTCTCCAGACCTTCAGGCTGTGGTCATCTGCCTGGGAGGCGATGTATTTGCCTACAGGGTCCCACGTCAGGCCTTTCACCAGCCCTGTGTGTCCCTTTAAAGTCATCACAATCTCTGCGGTATGCACATACAAAAGAACAAACAAACAAAATCTTTGATGCTGGAGATGCAGCTATGGATACACAATTTAGAGCTGCCAGAGTTTATTTAAGGAATAGTTAACCTAAAAATTATAATTCTCTCATTATTTACTCACCCTTATGCAGTCTCAAACCTGTATTGACTTCCTAGCACTTGACACATGCGGAAAGCGGCGCTAGGAAGTGCAATCAAGCTATCATGATCGCCAAGGAGACTGCTGATGTCAAAATTTATAGTAAAAAAAGGAGTTACATTTTGGTCTGTTCTCACCCCAAACCGATTGGATTGCTTTAGAAGACATGGATTAAACCACTGGAGTCTTATGGATTATATTTATGCTGCCTTTATCTCCTTTTTGGTCACCATTCACTTACATTGTATGGACAAACAGACAACTTATCTCCATTAAAATATCTTGGTTTGTGTTTCAGGGAAGAAAGAATGTCATATGAGTGAGACGACATAAAGGTGAGTAAAAGATGTAAGAATTATCATTTTTGGGTGAACTATTCCTTTAATGTAGAACTTCGTCATAACTCAATCTCTGTAAATTGCCCTGACAAAACCTTCATACTAAACCCTTAAAAACAAACTTTAAAAATGTCTTTAATAGGATTGGGCATTTTGATTTATTTTGTAGTCGAGAACTCTAATACAAAAAAAATGAGTAATCGATTACTTGAATTTTCATATTTAAGTTTAACCTTCAAATAGGGATGTGCACAAGTAATCGATTAATCGAGTACTCATTCAGCTTAAAATATCTGGCTAGTATAACCACTACTCGAACACTGCGATTTGATTTTTCTTTGTGCCTTTGCCTGCCGTGGGCAACATTAAAACTACTTCTCTCCCCTAAATCTTGCCGTTAGTTCTCCCAAAAACAAAATTCTTCCATTATTAAAAGTGTTTGTATCGCTTCAGAAGACATGGAATGCATGTTTCTGTGTAAGTGCAAATTAAATTTTTTTGTTTTGTATTGTATTTTTAAATCTAGATCTTCTTGTTTATGCATAGTGCTCATATGAAAAACAGGTTCAAAAGTAGAAGGTTGAACTTAAATTCTAAATTTCAAGTAATCGAGTTCAAGTTTAGAGTACTTTACTACAAAATGAGTCTAAATGCCCATCCCTACCTTCAACCTTTAAACGTTTAAACAACAACAACATCTAGATTCAAAAATGACAACAAAAACACCAACAACAAAAAACTCATACATAGAAACATACATTTAAAGTTTTCTGCAGCGATTATCGGTTTAAAAAATTACAGAGTTTTCTTTTTAGGTGAACTATTCCATTACTAATGTCATGCATCTAAAGCGCCAACCAATGCATTGAATTGTAAGGGCAAGATTTAGGTGTGAGAAGCAGTTTAATTTTTTTTATTCAAGAAAAATCAAATTTCAATATTAGAGTAGTGTTTTTACTAGTTGAATATTTAAAGCTAAACGAGTACTCGATTAATCGATTACTCATGCACATCCCTAGTCTTTAAAACTAAATCAACTAATCTTTAACTCTTGGCCCACCTGGGAATTTTCTGGCGTTCCAGACAACGATGGTGTTATCTACACTGCATGACGCAAGCCAGACATCGTGAGGTGACCAGGCGACATCCATTACATCTGAAATCACATTTAAAGAGAATAAAACATGTGGTGCACACAATGGCAAAAATAAAGACAGCATCCACATGGGCAGCATTTTTTCCTCACCTCCTGTGTGGCTCCTCAGAATGGTGACACACCTCCATTGTTCCACATTAGCCAGTTTACTGCTGGATCCAAACACTGTGCTTGGACCAATTAAACTGTTTAACAAAGCAAATGCACATAATGCCTCAAAGGTCTGTCTGTGGATGCATGTACGGTGTGTTTTTGTGTCGCAACAAAAGACTACTCTGTATCCAGGCATATGAAAATAAATAGTACATGTGCGTAAGGGAGAGAATTAATTAAAAAGAGAGTGATACACATAATGGGTCAGCTTTACTCACGCAGCTCTCTTCCACACCATGACGAGTTTGTCATCGCCTCCTGACGCCAGGTACAAGCCATTATTTGACCATCGCACACAATTCACACAAGCTGAAATGCACAAAGTTACATAAACATTTGATTAGATACTGAATATTCAACAGTCTTGCACATTCTGTCTCACATTCTGGTAATGTGGTTCATCTGACACATATCCAAAGGAGTTTGAAATGAAAGAAATAATAATCTACGACACAGATTTATTATGATATATTCCTTTTTAATGAGCTCTCTGGTTTTGTGAATTGCAGCTTCAATGCATGAAAAAAAAAAAAACATTTGCACAAAATAAGTGGTCAAGCTACGTGTGCCTAAGTCTACAATGTAGTTTAATGACCTTTATCTTTACTAGACAAATAAAAGGCATACATTTTCCTTTAATTCACCCAATTATTGCCATATTGTTAGATACAGACAGGTGAAATGCAAATTTAGGAAAATACCTAAGTGATTGTCCATCTGGCAAAGCAACTTGGGAATATTCTCGTTCTTCTCGTCCTCCTCTCGGATAACCGGGGCCATGTTCCAGATGACCACCTTCCCAGAGTCCTCACCTGTCAATCACAATTTTTCAGAAAATTCTCAATAAGTTATTTTGATTTGACTAAATAAAGACTGAAGATAGGTTTCATATTTAGTTCTAAAATCCTAATTTCCAAGTTATAGCAGAAGTAGCTAAAGGTTGACAGAACATTTTAAAAGCATTAGAATTTGAATGTTCACCTTGACCACCTGTGGCAAACTTGGTTCCATCTGGATGGATATCAACTGAGAATATTGGTTTACCTTTATAAAAAAAAAATAAAAAAAATAAAAATAAAAAGGGAAGAAAATTATAAAGTTTATCCATGCTGAGAAGAGAGTTAGTTTACCATTGTCAAAGTTTATATATATGATAATACCAGAGAAACAAAATCGAATTCATCAATCGGAGGGAAATGCATCATATTCAAATACAATAGAACTTCATAATTTTTTAAGAATAAAATAAGATTGAGGTCAAATTAACCACAAACCTCTCAACAAGCCTTGTACACGTTTAAACAATGCCACATGTTTCATCATAATTAACCTCTTAAATTACATAAATGACTTTACATTTTAACTATCCAAACATTTCAGCCTTTAAACCCATCAGCCCCAGCTTCATCGACTCATGTCAGATGTCTGCCTGTCTTAAGCAACTTCAAAATGGGTGGTGTGCACATCACACTATTCATGGATGGCTTCCTAAAAAATCAGCCAAACTCAAAAATGCCCGGTTTTTACTACTCTTTAGCGCCAGAATGTGCATCGGACTATGGGAGTGCAAGCAGAGCCCTGCAGAAGAGACCCGATCCGTCTCTCTACATAACAAAAGCGCAAGCTGAAGCCACGGATTCCTGCACAAACACACATACATACATACATGCATACATACATACATATACATACATACACAGCCGAGCTACTGTGGATCTCACCATTGTGATTGACCCAACTCGGCTTCAAGAGCTTCATCTCCAGGCTGATCGAAGCTGATCTATTATAAAACTGCCTTTTGCAACCGCCCGAGATCTTCTTCTTTTCTTGCGATGAGAATCCTGCCCGTCCGCCCGCCCGGCCTCTTAAGTGCTGCGGCTCATTCGTTACTTTGTTGCTCAGTTGAACTCCATTTCTGTCTCTCTCTCTCTCCCTGTGTGTGTGCGTCTCTCTCTCATCACTCTTCGAACGTGAAGCAGCAGCAACTGAACTCACGCCGGAAGTTCGCCGTGTCCTCCGAAGTTCCCTTGGAAACACAAAATGAACTTGTGTGTTCCTTGTTTACATGCATTAATTTAACGGACGGTTTTATCCAAAGCAATTTATGAATGAGGAAAAATACATACACAAGTGATTAAATCATCCAATCATATTAGTAGTGCCGGATTACATAATTTTAGAACTCCACAATATGAAACTAATTGTCAGTTTTAATTGAGTGTTATTAATTGGCATAACAAAAATTAATACTGAAAAATAAGTAAAATAAATAAACTAGTAAACTCATATTAAAATTCAATTCAATTAAACAACAGTGTCAAATAAAATAACAGAGCAGAGTACAATTAGAATTTAAAGGAATATTCCGGGATCAGTACAAATTAAGCCCAATCTACAGCATTTGTGGCATAATGTTGATTACCACAAAAATGTATTTCGACTCGTCCCTCCTTTTCAAAAAGCAAAAGTCTGGGTTACAGTGAGGCTAGTGTTTAAAAAAAAAAAAAAAAACTTAATTTGTTACGTTTAAAATATATGTATTTTATTTATTTTTTTCGATTATTTGTCTTCTTTATCTTATGTATACATTTTGTATGGTTTATACATATTGTTTAATTTTTTAATAATTTTTATTTATTTAATTTTTTTATTTTGTTCCTTCACCTGTACTTGTCTTTATGATTGTATTCATACATTGTTTGATCTTATTGAACATTTTTATAGAAAAACTAACCATTTGTGGTCCCTTACCACACCCTCCACAGTATTAGCACGTTTTAGCACAATGTGTGGAGCTTTCAGACGGTCCCTTACCCACCGTAGGCAAATTTTCAACTTATATTAATGTTAAATTGGCGATCTGGAACAATTTCACCGTGACACCATCTGATCAGCTTAAATACGGGACAAATCGCGTCCCGTATTAATTCAATACGGGACGCTTCATTTGATCTTTAAATACGGGACGATCCCGTATTTTACGGGACGGGGGGGGGGGGGGGGGGGGGTTAAAATACTCACTGTTTCAAAAGTATAGCCCCCAGACATAAACAATATGTGCGTTAACATGATTTTAGTGTGATAAAATCGCTTACTAACCTTTTCTGTGCAAAGTTATAGCCAATTTTACAACTTCGTTGCCATGACACGGTAGTCAACAAATCCCAAAACCCTAAAATGACTGTAAAAATTATGATTTAAAGGTGTCGTGCATTGAATTTATTTTATTTTATTTTATATAATGTTAGTAAGATTTTTCATCAAAAATAGTCATAATTTAGAAATAATTGTCCATTTTCTATCTTGTTTTTGGCCCTCTGATTAAAGAGCTAAATTTTCGGGTCGTGTCTCCTTTAAGATTTCAATGTAAACGCCCACTGCTATGATTGGGTAACATCTTTGCATATGAAATAAGTGTCAACGCCCCCGCCAGTACGCGCGTGGAATTGTTTTGAAAAGTTCGGATGGTTTAAAAGTGGCAACCGGAGGAATTCAGCCATACATGTTTGAGCCAGAGTCTGATCCCGAATCTGAAGAAAATGAACCCCCTCCACAAACACCACGGATACTGCAGTCTGTGACAGCGTGGTAAGTAATCACTCTAAATTATATTTATTCCTTGTCTATTTGTGTAATAGGTATTACTTTTTTATTCTCGTTTAAACAAAGACGCGACATAACGGTGTTTATCTTGTTACATAGTTGGGGCATTTTCCAACGGTGAAACATTTCCGTGTTTTACAAATGCTTTGTAACGCATGACAGTGCCAAGTAAAATTTAAATACTTGGTGATAGCACATTTATAACTGTCAAATGATATACTCTATACTATTCAAGTAAAACAACGAGAACATACGGGCAATTATTATTGAAAGCTGGATGCGACAAGATACACGAAGCACACATTAAAACTAATACACGTTCGACTGAAATCACCGGGATCAAATCAAAAGTAAACTAAACAACATACATTTAGCGAATAGATTCTCATGAATCGTTTTAATATTAAGCTTGGACATTTTGGTTAAAACATTCAAATACTCAGTACATATCTAACAGTCTGTAACATATGAAGCAATACAATTAACATGGAGGCTCACACTTACATCACTGTCGGGTACAATATAGTTGGCACTGCATCAACTTTTAATTTAAGTCTCTCTGCATAGCCTGCGTCTTGTTTGAAAAAGAATCCACAGGAAAATGAAACTTACAGTATGTTTTAATAGTACTATGACCTCTTATAAGTCAGAAAATCTGATTTCTCAATTCATGACCCCTTTAAACAACTTTACAGCTCAGATAATACACAAATTAACAGAAGAATTTAAGTGCTTTGAATTACATGCTTCATATTTCTGCCTTTAAACCCTCCAAAAATTGGCCCCTTTCACTTCTGTTGAAAGTGCCTCACTGTAACCCAGATTTTATTTTATTTTTTTAAAGGAGGGACGAATCAAAATTATTATTTGTGGTAATCAACATTATGCCACAAATGCTGTCCATTGAGCTTGTTTTGAACCTGGATTATTCCTTTAACCCTTAAATGCATGGTAATTTCATTTATGCATTTGGCAGATGCTTTTATCCAAAGTGACTTACAGTGCCCTTATTATAGGGACAGTCCCCCTGGAGCAACCTGGAGTTAAATGGTGGTGGCTGTGGGGATTGAACCAACAACCTTTTGCTTACTAGTTCAGTGCTTTAGTCCACTACGCCACCACCACTCAATTTCCCACACACTCTTACATATTCGGGTCTTTATAGTCCCTGCACTTATATCTATCAAAAATAGATGTACAAAATGCCCAGATAGTGTCACATTTTCCAAATATTTTCAAGACAATTACAAAATAATAAAATAAAATATATTTTGATGTTGTATTTTTCATAAATCAAAGAGCTAATGCAACAAATCAGGACTAATCTAGAACAAGATTCATTATTTTCACACTGAAATTTCATGAGATGCAACTGCCTGTCAAAAACATATTGAGCTACACATAACACATAAGATAAACATCAGCTACACCTATGTTACATATACAATACACATATGTATTTTCTCAGGCACTTATTGAGTCTAAATAGATGCACTATTTACATAATTTCAATAGTACACCTGAATGACAAGAGTCATATCGTACTGTTCATGTGTTACACTTGCTATAGTTTACTTAAGTGTTGTTACCGCTTCAGCTAGCAGTGTCAGATGTAAATCAAATCAATCACTGAAACATCAGCGCCACCTTGAGTAAGAAACCACAAGTATGATATGTTTGTGTACATGCATATGAGATACTGATAATTCACCTATGTTGATAATTCATTGTTGCACAGAAAGTCAACGTGATATAGTGTTTATTTGTATGAATATAGTACTCATTTCTCTTATAATAAACAAAGAAATATATATCTTGTGATTGTAAACTGAAATAGATATGAAATAATCATAAAAATATAATTTATGGAAGTGCGGAAAAAAAATGACACTCTTACATACCTTGAGTCTCTAAAGACCCTATACACTTTTGGTACTTAAACCATTATTTAAAAAAAAATTGTTGGAATGTTGACTTTTTTTGTTTTGTGTTACACTATTTATAAGAGATAGATTGAGGAATACTAAAGAGGTTTGGGCACAACTCCAAAAAATGGATGAGGTACAGGGGGTGGAATGAGGTCCCATGGTCTCTAAAGACCCAGGACATCTAAAGACCTCTAAAGACCCGATGTATGTGTTTTTCGGTTAACATCGCCAAATTTAACAAATAGAAATAATGCTAATATTGTACTTGTTAACATTAGTAAATCCAGGTATCATGAACTAACAATGAACAACAATTTTTAGCCTGAATTAATCTTTGTTAACATTTATTTCTAAAATTGGTCATTTGTTAGTTCATAATTTATACAGCCTGTAATGTAAAAAAAATAAATAATAATAATAATAATTATATGTTGAAATGAACATTAACCAAGATTAATAAATGCTCATTGTCAGTTTATGTTAACCAATGTAGTTAACTAATGTAAAGAAATACAATTTTAGTGTAAAGTGAACCAGAATTATTTACAACAATAATTAAAAACATAATGTAATCAGTAACATTAATTAAACTAGAGTTATTAAAAGGTATATACTAAAAATGAAAAAAAGAATATTAAATATGTCAATAATTGTAATAAAGTGATGTAATAATTGTAGTAATTAATATTCCCAGTATGATACCGCCAGAGTACTTTTTTGTAAGGTGTGTAAGTGCGAGACATTAGGAAAGAGATATGTTTTTATTTGTAAAAAAAAAAAAATAATAATAAAAAATAAAAAAAAAATGGAAAAATTGCTGAAGTGGGCGGAGCTTAAGGTGTCAGAATGAATGGCCACACAGCGCCCCTAGAGGGAATATATAGATTTACTACCGCTGTACAAAAACGTTTCCCTTCTAGCTTTTTTTCGGTTTCACTACAGCAAAACGAGCCGCAGAAGAACTCAATTTGACGTCTGCTTTGTATACATCCGAAGGAGTGGACAGAATCGAGCCTGTCCTGTCAGTATGGCTCAAACTTTCAGTCTATGACTTACTATGACTTATGACATCAGCTGAGCAGGAGCCATGAGCACATTAGCTGGTCTCTCTGTAATGCTCTGGATGTTGTTTTGCCCGCTGGTGTCCAGTAAACAAATGGCATTTGTAGAGGTGTTTCTGGAAGATCATCAGGATGTTTTACAGGGTGAGGTGGTCCAGGGCAGTCTGGAGAACGACCCCACAGAAAACCACAGCAAAAAGAAACATGACCTCGAAGGAGACTTCAAATTAGTAAGTGATCAACGCATGCACACATATACATTGATAATGCCTAGGTTTATTTCATTGTTTTTATTGCGTGTTTATTGTTTTGGCTTTAAAATTGTTGTCAGTCAGCATGCATAATCTGCTGTATTTGCAATTTTAACATTTTCTTCATATGATGTTATGGTCTCTGTGTCTGAAATATGTGTGGTGGTGTAGATGTAGTGGTTAAAAATGTGAGCTGGTAAGTGGAAGATTATTTTTTTTTTTTTTTTTTTTTTTTTTTTGCAATGTATATTATCAGCATAACAATTTGAGTTAAAAGCTGAATTGAAAGATGAACAGGAATTTCAAAATGTCAAAATATTTGGTAAGTACCCTTTTTGCTTGTTGACAGCTTGTACTTCCAAAATGTTTCAAATATCCACCTTTGCAATGTGGTCTCAGACTTTTGGACCTCACTGTATAGCAGAAACATGCACCTTTTCTTTTTCTCTGCAGATAAAAGATGAAGCGTCTGAAACTAGTACTGAAAAAAGTGATCAGAACCCCTGGATTGGAGTGGTACCTGTCCAAATGGAGGAAGGCACCGTTTCTAGTAACAGCAACCAGGAGTCTTTTGCTGCCTCTGTGGTTAATAAGGTACTTAATAAGTACATTGTGAACACTAAAACATGGTGATTAGGTAGCGATCAAACTGACAGCTCTCTCCTCCATAGATGAAGCGTGCTCTTGTTTTGGGTGCATCTGCTTTGATTATACTGGTTTTAAACCAGAATACTGTCCGAGAGGTAAGAGCTCTGCTGTTCTGTCCCATAAACTTTTAGATGGTGCAGTGATGGTTATTAGAAAAGGGAAAGGAAAAATTAAAGACAAGCTGTTCTTCCTCGACAGATGGACCTCTCTCAGGTTCTCTCTAAGCCAATAATTGTTATTCAGACATCAGAAAATGTCACCAAGCTTATTGGAGCACTCCTCAGGTAAGCAGATTTCAACTACATTAAAAATCTGTTGAATGAAATCTACTGATATTGTGTTGGGCATGTTAATGATCCGAATTCTGCCTGGATGTGATTGCCTTTTGCCATTACTACCTTCTTGCATTTACTGAATTTAGAAACATGCCTTTTATTCAATTAGGGGCCTTCATGCAACTGCAAAAATCACTTACAAAACTTGTCTACAGGAAAGCCTGGTAAGATGTTCTGCTGAATATAACATCTTATCCTTTTTTGCTCAGTTTAACTTTGTGAATGTTGCAACTTGGTACATGGCTTATTAGTGTAAAAGTGTGACATTTCTATATGTGGTGTCACAGGGGGCCACCCTGACCCTTTGGTCCAGCTGTGGGCGATCAAGAAGTGGGCTGTATGGAGAGTGGCAGGGGGTCATTTGCACCGGGGAGACCAACTCTCAGGTTCACGTATGAAAACTATAAAGACATCTCATATGATCCAGGATTACTGTCATATTATTATCTTACACTTAAAAATAGTTTTAAAGAGAGTTCACTCAAAAGTGAAAATTCTCTCATCATGTACTCACCCACATGCCATCCCAGATGTATATGACTTTCTTTCTTCTGCTGAACATGAATGAAGATTTTTTTAAGAATATCTCAGCTCTGTAGGTCCATACAATGCAAGTGAATGGTGGCCAGAAATTTGAAGGTCTAAAAAGCACATAAAGGCAGCTTAAAAGTAATCCATATGACTTAATTGGTTAAATCCATATATTCAGAAGTGATTTAAGTGGGGGTGAGAGACAGATCAATATTTAAGTACTTTTTTACAATCGATCTCCACTTTCACTTTTTCTTTCACATTGTTCTTCTTTTGTTTTTGGCAAATTAATTATTCGTGCATATCGCTACCTACTGGACAGGGAGGAGAATTAATATATAAAAAAAAGACTTAAATATTGATCGGATTTTCACCCACACCTATCATATTTCTGCAGAAGACATGGATTTAACACTGGAGTCATATGGATTACTGCCTTTATGTCCTTTTGGAGCTTTAAAGTTATGGCCACCATTCACTTGCATTGTATGGACCTACAGAGCTGAAATATTCTTTAAAAACCTTAATTTGTGTTCAACAAAAGAAAGAAAGTCATACACATCTGGGATGGCATGAGGATGAGTAAATGATGAGAGAATTTTCATTTTTGGGTGAACTATTCTATCTGTTTTCATGGTGTACTCAGTAATTGTCCCTACCGTCCATTGTGTGTCCAGAAATACCTCCAGCAGCTGTGGAACACTGTCGTTCTAGTGGCCCTCGTCCTCTTAACGGGGGTCATCGTTCAAGCACGCTGGCAGTACCAGGACAACCGGTTTAATGATGATTCAGAGGTGAACACTGTGGCCTGTTTTTTTACAGGTTTATTATGAGTTCAAGTTAGGACTTAAACTTAAAGTTTCAAAATTTCAGATGTGAATGAGCAATATTAGGTGGAGACAGGTAGGAAATCTTGTCGTAAGCGTATTTAATGTTTATAACATACACTACCATTCAAATGTTTGGACACACCTACTGATTCTTTATTATTACCATTTTTCCACATTTCAGAATAATAGTTATCAAATCTCTGAAATAACATAAGTGGAAGTATGGGTATTATGTAATGACCAAAAATTGTTGAACAAATCAAAACATACCTTATATTTTAGATTCTTCAAAATAGCCAGCCTTTGGCAAGATTACAGCTCTGCACACTCTGGACATTCTCTTAATCAACTTCATGAGGTGCCATGTTTGTTGGTCACTGTTTGGTTGCTTGTCCTTTACTCTCCCATCCCACTCCAAATAATAATAATAATAATCATCATCATTTCAAATTTCTGTTTCGCAAAGAAATTCAAACATAGGCACAGTTTATATTTGTCTACAAAACTAATTTCAAGCTTTTAAACGTCAGATCTTGAGAAACCCAAGTTCAATCAAATGCGCCTTTGACTGGTAGTGTAAATAATATAAGTAATAAGGAAATAAACCCTTTGTCTTACAGTCACACCTCAAGCAGGACATTTTAAAGAGATTATCAGCACTGAAAACCAGGATGTACCGGAAGCCTAAACTGAGGTGTGACCCAATTCAGACACAGCCTGTAGAGATGGACAATTGTGCAGTTTGTCTGGAGCAGTACAACAACAACCAGGTGATATATCCTTTGCTCATTCTTATTCTGTTGCTCTGGTTATGTATTATTGATTTATTAAGAAGCAATTCAAATCATAAATATGTGACTAATACAGCAACTTCTGGCTCTGTGCGGGTGTGCTTTAGTGTTTGAGGGTGTTGCCGTGCCTCCATGAGTTCCATAGAGATTGTGTTGATCCCTGGCTACTCCTGCAGCAAACCTGTCCTCTCTGCAAACGCAGTGTGCTTGGTCTGTAACACACATCCATCTCTCTTACACACAATTTTAATATTATTTACATTGAAAAGATTACTATTTCCATTTACAAGGGAGACTGGGGCTACCTGTTACATAAAAAGTTGGCACAAAGGCATCTCAGTTACTGTGAGGTTTAGGTCAAGTCTAATTCCATTAAGGAATAGTTCTCCCAAAAATGAAAATTATCTTCCATACCAGATGTGTATGACTTGTGTAAACAAATATTTTTAAGAATATTTCAGCTCTGTTGGTCCTCACAGTGCAAGTGAATGGGTAGCAAAATACAGGTGCATCTCAATAAATTAGAATGTCGTGGAAAAGTTCATTTATTTCAGTAATTCAACTCAAATTGTGAAACTCGTGTATTAAATAAATTCAATGCACACAGACTGAAGTAGTTTAAGTCTTTGGTTCTTTTAATTGTGATGATTTTGGCTCACATTTAACAAAAACCCACCAATTCACTATCTCAAAAAATTAGAATATGGTGACATGTCAATCAGCTAATCAACTCAAAACACCTGCAAAGGTTTCCTGAGCCTTCAAAATGGTCTCTCAGTTTGGTTCACTAGGCTACACAATCATGGGGAAGACTGCTGATCTGACAGTTGTCCAGAAGACAATCATTGACACCCTTCACAAGGAGGGTAAGCCACAAACATTCATTGCCAAAGAAGCTGGCTGTTCACAGAGTGCTGTATCCAAGCATGTTAACAGAAAGTTGAGTGGAAGGAAAAAGTGTGGAAGAAAAAGATGCACAACCAACCGAGAGAACCACAGCCTTAGGATTGTCAAGCAAAATCGATTCAAGAATTTGGGTGAACTTCACAAGGAATGGACTGAGGCTGGGGTCAAGGCATCAAGAGCCACCACACAGACATGTCAAGGAATTTGGCTACAGTTGTCATATTCCTCTTGTTAAGCCACTCCTGAACCACAGACAACGTCAAAGGCGTCTTACCTGGGCTAAGGAGAAGAAGAACTGGACTGTTGCCCAGTGTTCCAAAGTCCTCTTTTCAGATGAGAGCAAGTTTTGTATTTCATTTAGAAACCAAGGTCCTAGAGTCTGGAGGAAGGGTGGAGAAGCTCATAGCCCAAGTTGCTTGAAGTCCAGTGTTAAGTTTCCACAGTCTGTGATGATTTGGTGTGGAATGTCATCTGCTGGTGTTGGTCCATTGTGTTTTTTGAAAACCAAAGTCACTGCACCCGTTTACCAAGAAATTTTGGAGCACTTCATGCTTCCTTCTGCTGACCAGCTTTTTAAAGATGCTGATTTCATTTTCCAGCAGGATTTGGCACCTGCCCACACTGCCAAAAGCACCAAAAGTTGGTTAAATGACCATGGTGTTGGTGTGCTTGACTGGCCAGCAAACTCACCAGACCTGAACCCAATAGAGAATCTATGGGGTATTGTCAAGAGGAAAATGAGAAACAAGAGACCAAAAAATGCAGATGAGCTGAAGGCCACTGTCAAAGAAACCTGGGCTTCCATACCACCTCAGCAGTGCCACAAACTGATCACCTCCATGCCACGCCGAATTTAGGCAGTAATTAAAGCAAAAGGAGCCCCTACCAAGTATTGAGTACATATACAGTAAATGAACATACTTTCCAGAAGGCCAACAATTCACTAAATTGTTTTTTTTTATTGGTCTTATGATGTATTCTAATTTTTTGAGATAGTGAATTGGTGGGTTTTTGTTAAATGTGAGCCAAAATCATCACAATTAAAAGAACCAAAGACTTAAACTACTTCAGTCTGTGTGTATTGAATTTATTTAATACACGAGTTTCACAATTTGAGTTGAATTACTGAAATAAATGAACTTTTCCACGACATTCTAATTTATTGAGATGCACCTGTATTTAAGCTCCAAAAGCACGTAAAGGCAGCAATTGGTTAAATCCATATCTTTAGAAGTGATAAGTGTGGGTAAGAAACAGATCAATATTTAAATCTCTTTTTATTATCAATCTCCATTTACACTTTTACATTCTTTTTTTTTTTTTTTTGGTGATTCACATACTTCATGCATATGGCCACCTACTGGGCAGGGAAGAGAATTTATAGTAAAAAAAAAAAAACGTAAATATTAGGTGTGTCCCAAACTGCACACTTTTGCACTATTCTACACCATTTTGTAGTGTTAGTAGTACGTTTACACTGAAAATACAGCAAAAAGAAGTACCCAGATGATGCACATTTTTAACCATCAAAAAATGGAGTGTGGAATGTTGGACACTTCATGCACTCGGCGCATGCGGCTTGCCATACATAGCGGAAGGCACGGAGTTACCGGGCTGCACTGCTGGTCTGACAAACAGTTGTAAATAATTAAGAATTTAGCAGCTAGTGAAACTTCAGTGGATACAGCACCTTACAAATGTGAGTTGAATGCTTTACCATCACCCCAAGCTGTGTGAATATGTAAATTGTTTGAGAAACAAGTGTTGAACTAAGGTTGGCTAACATGCTAAAGCTAGCAGCAACACATCACATGTGCTTCAAATGTCACTTCCGTCAGCTGTTACAAGGTGAATACTTCGTGTAGTAAAAAAATGTTAAGTGTTCCTTTTGGGATGATACTACACTTTATGTGTCATTTGGGACACATCTATAGATTTAACCACTGGAGTCTTTGGAATACCGTCATGCTGCTTTTATTAGCATTTTGGAGCTTCAAAATTTGGTCACCATTCACTTGCATTGTGAGGACATACAGAGCTGAAACATTCTTCTAAAAATCTTTGTTTGTGTTCAGCAGAAGGAAGAAAGAAAGTCATACACATCTGGGATAGCATGAGGGTGAGTAAATGATTGAATTTTTGGGTGAACTATTCTTACTGCTTGTTTTCGATGGCTATATATGTTAGTTTCAAGTACCTAAATATGGAAATTAGGAATTTTATCCTACAAAAAAATAATATACAGAAACACTTTACAATAAGGTTCCATTTATACATTAGTTAACTAAATTTGTTAACGTGAATAACAATGAGCAGTATTTATACAGCATTTGTTAATCTTGGTTACTGTTAATTTCAACATAAATTAGTATTTGTACATGTTAAATGTGCACTTTTTTCTTCTTCTTTTCCTCATTGCGAAAGTTGTACTCCTAAAGAAATTAATAGTTATTTTGAAACAAAGGTATAAAATCATGAGCAATCACATGCGATGAAGACTTCAGTCATATCTGTAACCTGTAACTGTTTTATTCTACATGGAGAGGGTCTCCTCATGGGGGCTGCCATGTTAGAATCACATGACCAGCCAAATACTAATAGCTAAATCACAGTAACCGCCTTGATATTGGACACTTTCACTCTTGGATTAAATTAATCATGGCTGACTGTGTATAGATAATTTCTACAAAGGCACCTGTAACTAAAAACTATTGATTTTAAATGATTCTGCATCCACGCTGCTAGGTGTCACTGTAAAACGCAAAAGTAGAGTGCACCTTTAATATTAGTTAATATGAACTTGCATAAACTAACAATGAGTAACTGAGTTTTTATCAAATGCCATTAACAAATATTTATAAATGCTATTTAAAAATATAGCAGTTTTAGTTCATGATACCCAATGCATTAACTAATGTTAACAAATGTAACCTTATTTTAAAGAGTTACCATACTGTATTTTCTAATATACTGTGTGTGCGTGTGTATATATATATATATATATATATATATATAGATAGATATATAGATATAGATATATAGATGTTTTATCTTAAGAATTGGTCGGGGCAGTAACTAACTTTCAAAAAATAACCCTACCCTGAGAAGTATTCACTGATGTAAAATGTGTGAGAATTAGCCCCAGAATTTTGCTCCTCCTCTGATGCACATGTATGGATTTCAATTAACAGCATGATGTTCCTGTCAACTTAAGCCAACATTATATGAATAACCATGAATCTGAACACCTGCCCTCTTTCTCTACCTCCCAGGTAATTTTTATTGAGCTGCACCTGGACGGATTCTGGACTAGGGATTTGTGAAATTAAGTGGTTCAGATGTTCATGGCAACTAAACACCTCCTTTGTACTGGAAGGTCAGGATGCCTCCATAATAATGATATTTGACCTTTCTGAAGACTATGAACCTTTACTTATAAAATGACCCCAAGAGACAGGACTAGACCCTGGTTTGATTAGTTGTTTGAAGGTAGGTCCTTGTACGTGGGATCAGATTTATCAGACACTCTCAAGTTTGTTTAAACAAGGGTGAGGGGATGGGATGAGTCTGTGTTTAATTAAAGGATAGTTAACCTAAAAATGAAAATTGTCATTTCCTCATTTTGTTTCTAAATCTGCTTGACTTTCTTCCATTGAACACAAAAGGAGGTTTTAGGCAGAATGTTATTGTTAGCCACCATTCACTTTCATTGCATTTTTTCCCCATATAATGAAAGTGAATGGTGATTGAGGCTGATATTCAGCATACCATCTCTTTTGTGTTCCATGTAAGAAAGAAAGTCAAATGTGTTTGGAAAAACAACGTCATAATGAGTAAATAATGAAATAACATTTTCATTTTCGGGTGAACTATCACTTAAAGTAATGTTCCGGGTTCACCACAAGTTAACCTCAATTGAAAGCATTTGTTGCATAATGTTGATTTCCACAAAAATTAATTCAGACTCATTCCTCCTTTTCTTAAAAAAAAAAAAAAAAAAAAAAAAAAGCAAAAATCGAGATTATAGTGAGGCACTTACAATGGAAGTAAATGGGGACAATGAAAGTGAACGTAGCCAATATTCTGACAAATTAAACAGAAATTTTAAGTTTATAATTTTGTAAAAGCACTTGCATTACGACTTATGTTAAAACTTATGTAATATTTGAACAGAAAGTTGTTTAAATTATAATTTTTACTGTCATTTTAGGGTTTGTTGACATTACATCGTCATGGTAACGAAGTTGCGAAATTGTCTAACTTTACACAGAAAAGGTTTGTAAGTGATTTTTATCACACAAATCATGTTTACACGCATATCCTTTGTCTTGTGGCTATACTTTTGAAAAAGTTAGTATTTTAACGTTAAAAAAATTGCCCCCCATTCACCTATATTGTAAGTGCCTCACTGTAACCCCGATTTTTGCTTTTTTTAAAGAGGAGGAACGAGTCTAAATACATTTTTGTGGTAATCAACATTCTGCCACAAATGCTGTCAATTTAGTGTAACTAACTAACTCAGAATATTCCTTTAAATCTTTTTTTTTTTTTTTTCTTCCAATTTGGAATGCCCAATGCACTTTAAGTCCTCGTGGTCACGTAGTGATTCGTCTCAATCCGGGTGGCGGTGGACAAATCCCAGCTGCCTCCACGTGTGAGACCATCAACCCACGCATCTTATCACGTGGCTTGTTGAGTGTGTTACCACGGAGACAATGCACGTGTGGAGGCTTCACGCCATCCACGCTCAACTCACCACGCGCCCCACAGAGAACTAACCACATTATAGCGACCACGAGGAGGTTACCCCATGTGACTCTACCCTCCCTAGCAACCGGGCCAATTTGGTTGCTTAGGAGACCTGGCTGGAGTCACTTAGCACGCCCTGGGATTTGAACTAGCGAGCTCCAGGGGTGGTAGCCAGCTTCTTTTACCACTGAGCTACCCAGGCCTCCAGTTATTCCTTTAAATCCTTTAAAAAATGTATGCCAAAAAGCAATCAAGCACTTCACACTTACTTTAATAAGATGAAAACTACACTTAAGGATAAGCATCAGTAGTTTAACAAATTATAAACTATTGATAAAAACTATAATGAGAACTGAAGGGAAGCCCTGTGCTTTTCTGCTGCAACTAGAGTGAATTTCACCACGTTACTGTCACTTGTGAAGAGGACCTACAGGGACATAGTAAAATGGAATCACAAGGCAGCAAAACCGAACATTCAGGGGGCGTTCACACTTACAGTGATTTTCAGCAACAAAACAACCAGAAGTTATTAATGGTCAATGAGCGACAGAAATTGTTGGCAATGCTACAATGATGAGTTCAACTTTACACAAATGCGCAAGACAGTGGATACCTTTGGAATTTGCAGTTGAGTAAGAACACCTAATAGCAACCAAAAGTTCGGTGACTTGGCGATCTCCAGTGATTTAATTGCTGTCAGTATGTATGACGTTCCAGTTAAATTAAACCCATCTGTATGGAAGCATAATCTGTGTTTATGCCAAATCTAAAGAATTTCCATCTTCCCAAGTATCATGATACATGAGTCTTTTCTCAGGAGTACTTATGTCAAACAGGTAGAAAGCCGGTATAGTTAAAATCTCATTAAACACACACACACACAGAGGAACAACTAAGAAACAGTCTTAAGAACAGCATTTATTCATGTTTTATCATTCTAATTTTTACATTGTTTTTTTTATTCCAAAAGCATTCATAAATATGCTTTCTGTTAGAAAATCCTTTGTTTATCTTAGCAAGTAGAAATATGTTGCTCTACATGGCAAGAGAACATTGCCTGAAGTTCAAAGTGTAACCAGTGTGGCATACACTTACAGCCTTTGGCACATCATAACTAATTTGTTGAAATCAGAATCTGCAGCCATGATGTACAGCCTCAGATTGTGAGGTTTTTGAAGGACTGCACATAAGTCTTAATTGCTTTCTGAACCTTTAAGGAACTAACCTGGCTCAGATTTAGGTCTTATGAGCAATGTGTAGCTTTATTTTTGCTTCAATAGTGTTATGTAGCACATCTTTTGTAGAGTTCATACTCCACTCTCTTTTTAGATGATATGTAGGGTCTACATCTCAGTCAATGTTCCTTTATTTATTGAATTATACTTAGTGCAATAACTGTTTGTACCTCTCCTCTGTTCAATAAACGTATGTTACATGGCAAAAGACCTTTGCCTTTAAGCACTTTGGTTTCTTGTCATATGTTGACTGTCTTCAGTAAAGAACAAACAAAAAAAAATAAAATATATATATATATATATATATATATATATATATATATATATATATATATATATATATATATATATATATATGTATGATTATTTTGTTCCCTTATAGACACACTTTGCATTTTACTAAGTACTTCACAAACTCAAAACCAGCCTGTCACTTTAGTCTTCAAAAATTAAGATCCGCATCAAAATGTATTCAATCTGAAAGAAATAAAAGGCCTGTGTAAGAGACTACAGTGTCAATTTGATGCTCCTCTGATCTTATATGAATGAGAAGCAAAATTTAATCTCAGATACTTTGCCTTGGTTCTTCAGTTCACAGATACCATTATGTGTCAGTGCTTTTCTGTTGTTGTTGTTATTGTAAATGCAGTGTATCAGGAAGGGATCATGCCCTTGTTCCTCTTCCTGTCAGCCATCGTCCTGCGATTATGATTGGCTCCTCGGCTCTTGTTCATCTCTTTCCTGCGCCTGTCCAAAACAGTCTCCGGCGCCTGGCCCTGCCCTTTTGGACCACCTACCACATGACTTGGTGGAGGAGGTCTGTAGCTTTAAGGAAAAATAAAATAAAATCAACTGGTGACTCACTGATCATTGTTGTCTAGGTTAGTTAAATAATAGCACAAGTGATTCCAGTTATGCAACATCCTCAAACTTCAGATGCATCACTTCAGATTTACCTTTTTCTGCTGTGCGTGGCAGCTCTTCTGGCCTCTGCTCTCTCTCTTAGAACAGCTGGGTCCTGGATGAAGTGATCCCTCTTCATGGCTTCATTCTAATCAAAACCACACAGAACATTGAGATCAATTGGGAATCAATGGCATCACACATACTGTGGGTACATCTTAGTCTCAGCCTCAGACAGCACATCCACAGACCGTACTCTAACCACCTGATGCACATAGCCCACAAAATTGGAAAACGCTTTCTCAAACCACTCAGCGCAAATCTTATTGGCTGGTTTGATAGATCTTCTGCCAGTAGAAGCACACAAGACTTTTCATCAGTTTGCCTAGGAAGAGTCATGTTCACAAGGTTCCACATTGATTCAGTGAGCGCTTTTGAGGATGAAATCACCAGATTTGTCCAAGTTTGCAAGATTAGTGACATCAAATCTTTTAAAGCTATTTCGAGTTTCATTTAGGGCACGTAGCAGAAAGTAAAGCAGATATCCACGAGCATAACTGAATATTCTGCTTTGTTTCCTTAGTTATGTCTCTGAAATTCTCTGTGATGAGGTTTTGTGTGCTGTACTTGCACTCTCCACACATTTTCTGCTTTTTTTCCATTCTGTTTTCTGTGCAGTTGCTCACAGAGACAGCCGGGTAATTATATAAATTATTTATTTCACCGTGATGGCTATTTGTTGTTGTATGATATATCTTGAATAACCTCGCAGCTAAACAGCACATGATGAAAAAACCAACTGTGATTGATAGCTTTACATGTCAGTTAAAGGGCTTTTCCTGTGGGTGTTTCTTGGCCAATTTAAGCTTCTATAGAGCTGTTTAGCAGTGTCGCCAATTTGTAGGCAAACCCGGAAGGCTAATTCGCCATGGGTTCCCTCTGGATTTTTAGAATGGGGCTTTTTACTTGACGATATGTGGACGTTTTGTTCTACAACATAAATTACACACTTTCATACTTCAAAGTGAATTTTGAAGCCGCCGTGTGTGCAATTCAATACGGCTTCAAAATATGCTTGAGGTGTGAAAGTGTAATTTAGGTTGTAGAACAAAACGTCCACATATCGTCAAATAATGTTCATCACAGACCTTTGAAAAACCCCTAGGAAATTCCAGAGGGATCCCATGGTGAACTCTCTTCTGGGTTTTTGGACAACAACCTGAATAGCTCTATAAGGTCCGTGGTATATAGCTCAGTGGTAAAGACGCTGGCTATCACCCCTGAAGTTCGCTAGTTCGAATCCCAGGGCGTGCTGAGTGACTCCAGCCAGGTCTCCAAAGCAACCAAATTGGGCCGGTTGTTAGGGAGGGTAGAGTCACATGGGGTAACCTCCTCGTGGTCGCTATAATGTGGTTCGTTCTCGGTGGGGCGCGTGGTGAGTTGAGCGTGGTTGCTGTGGTGGATGGCGTGAAGCCTCCACACGCGCTATGTCTCCATGGCAACGCGCTCAACAAGCCATGTGATAAGATGCGTGGGTTGACGGTCTCAGACGCGGAGGCAACTGGGATTCGTCCTCTGCCACCCAGACTGAGGCAAATCACTACACGACCACAAGGACTTAAAAGCACACTGGGCATTCCAAATTGGGAGAAAAAGGGGAAAAATCCCCCCCAAAAAATAAAAAAATAAACTGAGTTAGCATAGCCAAAACCATATGCCACTGGACAGATTATAGTATAAAAGACCCCATTTTGACAAAATATGTAGTTACTGCATTTTGCCTTTGCATGTCAGAAAGGTTTTAAAATAAATATCGAAAAGAGAGAGTGATTGCACCTTGTACTCTTCCTCATCTTCTTCTTCCTCTACCGCCTGAGCCTGTTTGCCAGTTCTGAGCACTTGTGGGATTGTGAAAGGCCTAAAGGAATTTAAAGGATGAAGATCATCTGTGTGAACTTGGAAAAATACTGGTGATACACCATTTAAGTCCATAATTAAAATTTGTCTTTCTCTCGGGAAGTTGAAAAGGCTTGGTTTGTGATCAGCTCATACCTGCGGTTCAACAACTCATCCTCCTCATCCACATCATTGGCTCCTATTTGGTTGACATCATATGTGTCATCATATTCGTCATCGTAATTGTCCATGACGAAAGTATTATCAGGGTCCCCAGAGGGGTCTGTTGCGATGGGAATCTCTTCCACCACTGTCTGGTACGACTGATATCTCGCTCTCTGCTCTTCAATGTGCTGTTTGTCATTGAGTGTGGCACGCACACTTTCCCCCTGTCTGAAATACACATAGATTTTAATTTCTAGCTGACACAAACCATCTTGTACAGCTTGAGCTGCATATTTCATAAGCACACTTTCAAGTGGTGCTCTGATTTCAGTTTATGTTGGACTTGTTAAAGGCAATTTGTCTTTTTCAGCAGGATTTGCATGAATATTTAACTAAACAGTCAAACTGAACTAAAAGCACAGGCTAATTTACTGCAAACAGGGTGAATTGGGTAATGTTTCTCTAAGTGGGAAGGGTTGGTAATTAATTTTACATAGGCACACAGAACTAACCTCCGGCCTTTCCATACACGACTCATGTCCAGTCGGTCACGGTTGAATACATCAAACTCGTCATCGTCAAACACGTTTGATCTGGAGCTTAAAACTGAAGGAGGCTCCTTCACAGGCCTATAGGGAAAGATTACTGAACCATAAGACAATAATGAAGTGGAGTTTAGTTAAACCACAAATACTTTGGTTAGAGCTTACCTGGCCATTGCCCTGTCCAGTTTGTCAAGTGATGGAGACAGTTTGTCTTCCAGGACGTTGTTGATGACAAGTTCACAGTTGTATCTGTACTCCTCCAAACATGCCAGTATGAATCCCTCTCCCAAATCTGGGAGCAGCTCTCGAATACGAGACAACAGAGACTCCAATTCTCCAGCACTCACTGTGCACACGGACCTCTATAGGTCCAGAGGAAATAAAGAGGAAATTTTTTTTTTATTATTTATTTCAATTTCAGGGCAAATAAAAACACGAGTCATATAGATTGAGCAAGTTGAGTCATAAAAGTGTGTATGTTTGACCTACACTACCGGACAAAACTTTTTGAAACACTTGACTGAAATGTTTCTCATGATCTTAAAAATCTTTTGATCTGAAGGTTTATGCTTAAATGTTTGAAATTAGTTTTATAGACAAAAATATAATTGTGCCACCATATTAATTTAATTCATTATAAACTAAATTTTAATTGAAAATTTTTTTTTTTTTTTAAGTTGATGACTTGGACCAAATAATAAAGAAAAGCAGCTAATAAGTGCCCAACATAGATGGGAACTCTTTCAATACTGTTTAAAAAGCACCCCAGGGTGATACCTCAAAAAGTTGGTTGAGAAAATGTCAAGAGTACATTTCTGCAAATTCTAGGCAAAGGGTGACTACTTTGAAGATGCTAAAATATAACACAGTTTTGATTTATTTTGGATTTTGTTTAGTCACAACATAATTCCCATAGTTCCATTTATGTTATTCCATAGTTTTGATGACTTTACTATTATTCTAAAATGTGAAGACAAAAAATTATAATAAAGAATGAGTAAGTGTTTCAAAACTTTTGACCGGTAGTGTAAATAAAGTAGAAAAATTCCAAAGCATTTTCAACAATGAGTTTTATATTATAAAAATATTAAATACACTCACTGAGCACTTTATTAGGAACGTTTTGGTCCTAATAAAGTGCCCGATGTGGTATTCTGCAATTGTAGCCCATTCGCCTCAAGGTTCAAAGAGATGTTATTCTGTTCAATAAAATTGTACAGAGTGGTTATCTGAGATACCGTAGCCTTTCTGTCTGGCCATTCTCCGTTGACCTCTCTCATCAACAAGGTGTTTCCATTCGCAGAACTGCTGCTCAATGGATGTTTTTATTTTTGTCACCATTCTGAGTAAACTCTAGAGACTGTTGTGCATTAAAATCCCAGGAAATCAGCAGTTACAGAAATACTCAAACCAGCCCGTCTGGCACCAACAATCATGCTACAATCGAAATCACTGAGATTACATTTTTTTCCATTTCTGGTGAACATTAACTGAAGCTCCTGACCCATATCTGCATGATTTTATGAATTGCACTGCAGCCGATTGGCTGATTAAAAAATCGCGTGAATAAGTAGGTGTACAGATGTTCCTTATAAAGTGCTCAATGAGTGTATTTGCAAATGAAACTTTATTAAGGTCTCAGCAGCTGAACTCACATTGTCTCCCTTACGAGGAATGTCAGGCATAGCTTCCACTCCTCTCAACTCCTCTCCCATTGCTCCTGCTTCTACCTTCTGGGAAGCTCCCTCATCTTTACCAGACTTGCTTTTGGCCCCTGCTCTGTGATTGGCTGATGAGACTGCAGAGGGTAAGCTTTTCTTCTTCCCCACACTCTCCCAGGCAGACTCTACACCCTTCAAGAGGTAGGACGTCCTGGTGTCATCTCTGAGAGGACAGATCAAGGAAAATAACTCAAATGTAAAAATTAGGAAAATTCTGATTCCAATTCAGGCACAGAAAATGTGGCAGTTTAGGTACTGAATTGGCATGCACGGACATTTAGCCAGAGACATTGTTCTCTTCTTTTTTGTGTAACGAATTGCTTAAGTTGCTCATTTGTAAGTCAGTTTGATAAAAGTGTCTGATTAATGACAATGTAAAATTATTGGATGTTGGTATTTTTTACTAGAAAGTGAGCATCGGTATCAGTCCCTAATTATGAAGCATGTAGGAAGACTTGTGCAAATTTCTCATTGTTATGACTGGAATCATTTAGGTCATTTTATCTGAAGTATCAGCCTAAAAGAAATCATTTAATGAAACTGTGCAGATGTTTTGCTTCCCATTTTAATTCTTGTATTCCAAAATCAGCCTCAAAGATCCCCCTGGCCAAAATAAAGGATACAAATGAGGAAAGGCCTGCTGAAGGAGACTGATGTCATCAGCTATCGGAAACTGTTCATCATAATCTGCCAGGAATCTGAGGTATAAAAAGACAATCAATGCACTATTTTAGTCATAGGCCACAATGGTTTACACACAGTTGAAGTCAGAAGTTTACATACACTTAGGTTGAAGTCATTAAAACTCATTTTTTAACTATTCCACAGATTTAATATTAGCAAACTATAGTTTTGGCAAGTTGTTTAGGACATCTACTTTGTGCATGATACAAGTAATTTTTCCAACAATTGTTTTGTCAGACAGATTGTTTCACTTTTAATTGACTATATCACAATTCCAGTGGGTCAGAAGTTTACATACACTAAGTTAACTGTGCCTTTAAGCAGCTTGGAAAATTTCAGAAAATGATGTCAAGCCTTTAGACAATTAGCATCTGATAGGTGGTGTACTGAATTGGAGATGTACCTGTGGATGTATTTTAAGGCCTACCTTCAAACTCAGTGCCTCTTTGCTTGACATCATAGGAAAATCCAAAAAAATCCATAAAAAAATTGTAGACCTCAACAAGTCTGGTTTATCCTTGGGAGCAATTACCAAACTCCTGAAGGTACCACGTTCATCTGTACAAACAATAGTACACAAGTATAAACCCCATGGGACCACGCAGTCATCATCCCGCTCAGGAAGGAGGTGCATTCTGTCTCCTAGAGATGAACGTAGATTGGTACGAAAAGTGCAAATCAATCCCAGAACAACAGCAAAGGACCTTGTGAAGATGCTGGAGGAAACAGGTAGACAAGTATCTATATCCACAGTAAATTGAGTCCTATATCGACATAACCTGAAAGGCTTCTCAGTAAGGAAGAAGCCACTGCTCCAAAACCGGCATAAAATAGCCAGATTACAGTTTGCAAGTGCACATGAGAACAAAGATCTTACTTTTTGGAGAAATGTCCTCTGGTCTAATGAAACAAAAATGTAACTGTTTTGCCATAATGACCATCGTTATGTTTGGAGGAAAAAGGGTGAGGCTTGCAAGCCGAAGAACACCAGCCCAACCATGAGGCATGGGGGTGGCAGCATCATGTTGTGGGGGAGCTTTGCTGCAGGAGGGACTGGTGCACTTCACAAAATAGATGGCATCATGAGGAAGGAAAATTATGTGGATATATTGAAGCAACATTTCAAGACATCAGCCAGGAAGTTAAAGCTTGGTCGCAAATGGGTCTTCCAAATGGACAATGACCCCAAGCATACCTCCAAAGTTGTGGCAAAATGGCTTAAGGACAACAAAGTCAAGGTATTGTAGTGGCCATCACAAAGCCCTGACCTCAATCCGACAGAAAATTTGTGGGCAGAACTGAAAAAGCGTGTGTGAGCAAGGAGGCCTACAAACCTGACTCAGTTACACCAGTTCTGTCTGGAGGAATGGGCCAAAATTCCAGCAACTTATTGTGAGAAGCTTGTGGAAGGCTGCCCAAAATGTTTGACCCAAGTTAAACAATTTAAAGGCTGTGCTACCAAATACTAACAAAGTGTATATAAACTTCTGATCCACTGGAAATGTGATGAAAGAAATAAAAGCTGAAATAAATCATTCTCTCTACTATTATTCTGACATTTCACATTCTTAAAATAAAATAGTGATCCTAACTGACCTAAGACAGGGAATGTTTTCTACGATTAAATGTGAGGAATTGTGAAAAACTGAGTTTAAATGTACTTGGCTAAGGTGTATGTAAACTTCTGACTTCAACTGTATACAGTACATTCATACATTTGGTGAGACATCTCTGCAAACTCACAAAGCTGTGAAGGTCTGTAGAAGATCTTCTACAAAGGATGGCATGTTTTCAGAGCTGTAAAAATGAATGAAACTTTGAATGAAAAGTATGCAAAAGAGAAGAGAACAAGGATATTTCGCTTCCCAATAATGAGGTCCATTAGTGTGCGTGTTTTCCTCACCCCTCCAATATGGGCTGTAAACGTGTTCTGGAGCAGCAGATAAGCGATATCCACAATTTTCTTTCTGGAATGAGACACTCGTTTCCACATGTCCTCCTGTAAACTGAGACAAATTGCAACTAGTTTCACTAACATGTACATGTTCCTAAAGGAATTTGTGAGAAAGGGCAAGGCATACGTTTGCTATTCAAACCTTTTATTGAAATTTCTCTTCTTCACTGCTTTCTCCAGGTCTGGAATGGCCATCTCATAGAATGATGATAATCTGCATTGAGAGAAGCTCTATAAATTTCTTCTAATATTGTTTGTGTCAGTAATATCAGGTATGAGTTTCTGCCCTTAACACTGTATGAAATAAAAGTAGAGACAGTATGTACTGTAGATGTATTTGTGACACCTGTTAAGAATATTGTGCTGTTTAAAGGTAGAACAAGCCTCAGGGAAGATGTCCAAGAAAGAGTGGATAGTGGTGCAGGTGTCACACATGTACAACATCAGGTCTGCTAGCTCCTATGAGTCAGATACACACAATATATACAGTACTGTGCAAAAGTCTTAGGCACATAAGATGTTTCACAAAAGCATTTGTCTTAAGATGGTTATTTATATCTTCAGCTTTAGTGTGTCAATAGGAAATATAAATGTTAGACTCCCAAACATTACTTTTGCAAACAGAAAAGATTAGAATAGAAGAACAGGGAGCCCCACAAAGCCCCCCACTGAACATCGTGTCAATCGGAGATTACATAAAGAGACAGAAGCAATTGAGACAGCCTACATAGATAGAAGAACTGTGGCGAATTCTCCAAGAAGCTTGGAACATCCTATCTGCCAACAACCAAGAAAAACTGTGTCCAGGTGTACCTAGGAGAATTGGTGCTGTTTTAAAGGCAACGGTGGTCACACCGAATATTGATTTAGATTTTTTATGTTTACTGGACTTTGTTTTATATATTTGTTGTTATATATTATAAATAAATATATATATATATATATATATATATATATATATATATATATATATATATATATATATATATATATATATATATATATGAATACATGCATGCAAAGACTACATACCTGGACAATAACACTATGTAATCAAGTAATGATAATCCCTTTAAGCCAGACTCAGCTGAGGACACTAGTGAATAGTGGGTGATTTAGAAAAGAAAGAGTGGACAGATACGGAGACAAAGACAGAGAGAGTGAAATAAGAGGTTTTACTTACCTCTTCTGGCATGGTCATGGCAGTTGAGCATTTGTTTGCATTCAGTTTGAGGGGCTGACTTGCACCTGCCTCTAATTGAATTCCACACTTCTGTAAAATGGTATCGAACACCTAGATTGCACACATACACATTTGAGCTTTTTCAACTGGCAAATCAACACTTGGAAATACTGATGACATCACAGGATCACAACCTACGTGGATAATGGAAGGTATAGTCTCATTTAGGTCTCCATAATAACTGGGCTGTTGTGAGAAAATGTTCTCTGAAGAAAAAAAAAGGAAACTTCATAAAATAAAAAATATTTTAATTTTAAATATGGAAGCACACGTTTTTTTAAATGTCTGAACGTACCGATCATTTTATGAAGCAGTTGTGAATTTCCTTTCCCAAACAGCACACAAAGATCCAGGATTTTGGGAATGTCAAATAAGTAGTTATTGTAAATAATCTCTGCAAATACTGCAGGAGTAATAAAGTTTTCCTGAAGAGGGAAAATAAACATTTTTTAAATGTTTATACAAAATTAAAAACACATTTATCTCGTTCATTTTGAGGCAGACTTGTTCTTCTGATTAGGACATGTCCAAACCCACATTCCACACTAAAGGCTGCAATTAATAGTAAATGAATAATAAATAATTCATTATTATAATTCCTTACATTTATATAGCACATTTCTAGGCAAAGCACTTTACATAGTAGCGGGGGACCATCAACCACCACCAGTGTGCAGCATCCACCCTGATGATGCGACAGTAGCCATAGTGCCCCAGAAGGCCCACCTCACACCAGCTATCGGTGGAAAGGAGGGTATTGATGTAGCCAATTTATATACACTCACTGAGCACTTTATTAGGAAAACCTGTACACCTACTTATGCGATTAACTAATCAGCCAATCATACAGCAGCAGTGCAATGGATAAAATCATACAGATATGGGTCAGAAGCTTCAGTTAATGTTCACATCAACCACTAGAATGGGGGAAAAATGTGATCTCAGTGATTTCGACCGTGGCATTATTGTTGGTGCCAGATGGGCTGGTTTGAGTATTTTTGTAACTGCTGATCTCCTGGGATTTTTACGCACAACAGTCTCTAGAGCAGTGGTTCCCAACCCTTTTCCTTGAGGCCCCCCAACACTGCACAGTTTGTATATCTCCCTTATCTGACACACACAAATCAGTCTTGGAGTCTCTACTAATGAGCTGATGAGTTGAATCAGGTGTGTCTGATTAAGGAGATATCCAAAATTTGTAGCATTGGGGGGGCCTCCAGGAACAGGGTTTGGAACTACTGCTCTAGTTTTTACTCAGAATGGTGCCAAAAACAAAAAACATCCAGTGAGCGGCAGTTCTGCGGATGGAAACACCTTGTTGATGAGAGAGGTCAACGGAGAATGGCCAGACTTGTTCGAGCTGACAGAAAGGCTTTGTAATTCGGATAACCACTCTGTACAATTGTTGTGAGCAGAATAGCATCTCATAATGCACAACAAGTTGAACCTTGAGGCGAATGGGCTACAACAGCAGAAGACCACGACAGGTTCCACTTCTGTCAGCCAAGAATAGAAAGCTGAGGCTGCAGTGGGGACAGGCTTACCAAAACTGGACAGTTGAAGACTGGAAAAACATAGCCTGGTCTGATGAATCTCGATTTCTGCCGAGGTACACAGATGGTAGAGTCAGAATTTGACACCAACAGCATGAATCCATGGTGGCTGGTGGCGGTGGTGTAATGGTGTAGGGATTGTATTCTTGGCACACTTTGGACCAGTCAATAGCATTCAATCATCGCTTGAATGCCACAGCCTATTTAAGTACTGTTGCTGACCATGTGCATCCCTTCATGCCACAATTTACCCATCTTCTAATGGCCACTTCCAGCATGATAATGCACCATGTCACAAAGAAAAGGTCATCTCAAACTGGTTTGATGAACATGACATTGAGTTTACTGTTCTTCAGTGGCCTTCCCAGTCACCAGATCGGAATTCAATATAAGACTTTTGGGATATGGTAGAATGGGACATTCGCAGCATGAATGTGCAGCTGACAAATCTGCAGAAATTGCATGATGCAATCATGTAAACATGGACCAGAATCTCAAAGGAATGTTTCCAACATCTAGTGGAATCCATGCCATGAAGAATTAAGACTTTTTTGAGAGTATTAGTATAGTGTTCCTAATAAGGTGCTCAGTGAGTGTATATAGGGTTTTATTAGGAAGCAATGATGGACCCTTACTCTTTTTAAGAAATGCCCTGGGATTTTTAATGGTCACAGAGAGTCAGGCCCTCCGTTTAACGTCTCATCCGAAAAGACGGTGTCTTTTTATGTCCCCATAACTATACTGAGGCATTACAACCCACACAAACTGGTCTCACCCACCATCCAGGTACTAGCCAGGCTAAAACTCTGCTTAGCTTCGATGGTGGGTAATCAGGCAAGAGCTGCCGGGTGATATGCTGCTGGCTAAATACATGTACTATACCTAAATGCCACATTCTGTATAAAAAAAATAAATTTAAAAAAACATCTGCGAGGATTTCTGCACCTTAGTCTCTTTGTGTGTAGCCATCCTGAGGAAGATCATGAACACAGAGCGGTGAATGTTCCTCTGCATGTCGGCTACAGCTGGAGTGGACGAGAGACCAGCCGAGTCCAGACCACGGGGTGTGTCTCTCAAATAAGAGTCCAAAAACCTCTGTAATGACTCATCAAATACCACCTAAAGAGAGAGAGAAAGAAAAAAGGAAATACAGCAGCTGTCTGGCCATATTAAAATAAATTCTCGCCCAGGGTTACCATGCACTGTACTAAAATATTTAATATTAAAGGATTTTTTTAAATAGCATAATAGATGTCTGTCTTAGTCACATGTTGTGTAAGAGAAATACAATATTTTTTCTCCCACGTTTCCATAAATAAATGCCTTTTAGATATTCTGACCTGACACCAGAACTTGTCATGATAAATAAAATCCCCATACATTAATAAACGACTGTGATTGGCCCATCCTTTCCAGCGCTGACAAACGGAACAAGTACCATGTGACAGTGCCACCTATGCTCTGATTTGGTAGTGGTCCGGACATCTGGATAATAATTTACACCTGATTAATGATACTGAAAAACTTTAATAACCATTCAATTAAAAACGGACCTTAGACAATTTTACAAATGCCTTTGCTTGGTGCCCCCCTGGATGTGGTGTCCCTGGGCACGTGCCCAATTGCCCATATGGTTAATCCGACCCTGCCCGGATGAAGTATGTCCGAAATCTATTCATACTACTCGCATGCATACCTAAAAGAACATACTGTTTTGCCAGCAGATAAGTGCGTCCTTCATCAAATACAGTACATACTGTGACAGTACATGGTTTCGGATGCAGCTATGGATTTAACCACTTGAGTTTTATGGATTAATTTTATGCTGCCTTTATGTGCTTTTGGTGCTTCAAAATGTTGGTACCCATTCAATTGCATTGTGAGGACATACAGAGGTGAACTATACTTCTAAAAATCTTTGTTTGTGTTCAGCAGAAGAAAGAAAGTCATACACATCTGGGACGGCATGAGGGTGAGTAAATAATGAGAGAATTTTCATTTTTGGGTGTACTATTTAAGCACTCTGGCTAACGTAGTTCTCCAAAGCTGCCACCAGAGGTCGCACGCTGCTAGTGCTAACCTCACTAACCTACAACACGTTAGAAGTTTGCTTTTGTAATGGGTTCTCCTTGCTTCCAAAATGCTTTACAAACTTTCATAGTGAATTCCCACATACCATATATTATTGGTGAGATTGGTCTAAGAGTTTATTTTAAAACATGTAAAAGCTGATAGCACTGATTTCCATTGGAATAAAAAGAGACTTGTGTTTCAACTCCACTCCGTGTGTAATATCTCTATCACAGCGAAGTATTCAAGCACGAAGCCCAAAGTCTCTTAATGCCGCTTAAACCTAAAGACACAAGAAGGCCCCACTGATGGAGTGTGGTGTCGCCTCCTCTATTTGCGTAGCGGAGGCTCCACCTTTCAAGCATTGCAGTGACCTAAGCAGTGGGCTGAATTGAGCAGGATGGGATTTTCGGGCTCAGTACGAGCGCTCGTATTCACGATCGCGTATGCAAGGATCACGATTTAACAGTGTACGTGAAGGGGCGAACGCGTTTTGCCGGTTGTACGCTCAACGGTGCTGGATCGTCTTCGGGTTTGCATGCATCTAACGATAGGGATCAAATAAACGAGGAATGTGGGATTTACAGAATGCCCAACAGCGTTGGAAAAAGATTTAAACCCACCAAATACATCCCGGTATCCACTGCCGCCACGCTGCTGGTGGGATCCACTACTTTATTCTTCGTTTTCACGTAAGTTTGAGGAGATTTTAAATGCCCTATTTAATAAAACGCTGGCAGTGATCATAAGCTGTATTTGGATCACTGGGATAAGTTTCTTGACAGTTATAATAGCCTCAAGGCCTCTGGTGATCTGAGTCTATCTAAACGCCTTGAACTATTTCCCTGATCTGTTCATTCATAGACAGTTATGGGTATTTATTTAAATTGTGCGGTCCTTAAATAGGAGATGAAATTGGTCTATAGAGATTTCGCTTTGAAGTGTGTAGTCACGAGTTCAGCAGGAAAGTGTGGTTATCTTAAAATACTGATTCCCTGTGATACCCTGCCTATACAAAAATAAATATTTTTGCCACAATTATTGGCACCCCTAGAAATTCGTATGAGTAAAATATATCTGAAATATATTCCCATTCATATTTTAAATTTTTTGGTACACCTGGGTGACAAGGCACATGAAATTGTTCAGCCATGACTTCCTGTTTACATGGGTATAAATATGAGGTAACACACAGGCTAAATTCTCCTAGTCATCCATCACAATGGGTAAGACCCAAGAATAAAGTTGTTGAGCTTCACAAAATGGGAAGTGGCTATAAGAAAATAGCTAAAGCATTGAAAATACCCATTTC
Source organism: Myxocyprinus asiaticus (assembly GCF_019703515.2). Lineage (NCBI taxonomy): Eukaryota > Metazoa > Chordata > Actinopteri > Cypriniformes > Catostomidae > Myxocyprinus > Myxocyprinus asiaticus. Next base: position 12,865,492 of record NC_059346.1, on the reverse strand, counting down.
CACCATTAGGGCAATAATTAAGAAGTGCCAATCAACTGGAGATGTTACGAATCGGCCTGAAAGAGGATGGTTCGAGTGGCCAAGAATTCTCCAAGAATCACAGCTGGAGAACTGCAGGAATTAGTTGGGTCTTGGGGTCAGAAAGTCTCCAAAACTACAATCTGACATCACCTACATCACAAGTTGTTTGGGAGGGTTTCAAGAAAAAAGCCTTTGCTCTCATCCAACAACAAACTCAAGCGTCTTCAGTTTGCCAGACACTACTGGAACTTAAAATGGGACTGGGTTCTATGGTCAGATAAAACAAAAACAGCTTTTTGGCAGTAAACACCAGAGATGAGTTTGGCGCACACAGAGAGGTAGCCATATGGAAAAGTACCTCATGCCCACGGTTAAATATGGTGGTGGATCTTTAACGTTGTGGGGCTGTTTTTATGCCAGAGGTCCTGGACATCTTGTTCAGATACATGGCATCATGGATTCTAAACCTGATTGCCTCTGCCAGAAAGCTTAAAATGGGCTGTGGTTGGATATTCCAGCAGGATAATGATCCAAAACACACATAAAAATCAACACAAAAATAGTTCACTGACCACAAAATCAAGGTTCTGCCATGGCCATCCCAGTCCCTGACCTGAACCTCGAAGAAAACCTGTGGGGTGAACTGAAGAGTCCACCAGCGAGAGATTCTGTATGGAGGAATGGTCTCAGATCACTTGCCATGTGTTCTCCAACCTCATTAGGCATTATAGGAGAAGACTCAGAGCTGTTATCTTGGCAAAGGGAGGTTGCACAAAGTATTGAATAAAAGGGTGCCAATAATTGTGTCACACATATATTTGACAAAAATATTTGTTTTTTGATAAAACTTGTGTTGTGTTTGGAATTGTTTGATATCTGTTTGAGGATAGAGTTTTGTGAATATTTTGAATGAAAGACCAAAAGGATATATTGGATATATTTTTCACAGCCTTCTTTTCTCATATTTACCAAGGGTGCCAACATTTTTGGCCACAACTGTACATTATATACTGAGCTGAACTGCAGAATGCTGCCTTTTAGTGGAAGCCCAAGTTTCCATAATCTCTGTTCTCTTAATTTATTTAAAATGTTATAAGTTTTATGCACACTGATTGGCCTGAGCATTCACAAAGTTACATTGTATCATCACAGAAAGAGATGCATATAATTTTGTACATCTGTTAAATATTTGATGTCATTAAAACCCATTTTTAACCACTCCGCAGATTTAATATTAGCAAACTATAGTTTTGGCAAGGCGTTTAGGACATCTACTTCGTGTATGACAAAAGTAATTTTTCCAACAATTGTTTACAGACAGATTGTTTCACTTTTAATTGACTATCACAATTCTAGTGGGTCAGAAGTTTACATACACTAAGTTAACTATGCTTTTAAGCAGGTTGGAAAATTCCAGAAAATTATGTCAAACTTTTAGACAATTAACCAGTTAGCTTCTGATAGGAGGTGTTCCTGTGGATGTATTTTAAGGCCTACCTTCAAACTCAGTGCCTCTTTGCTTGACATCATGGGAAAATCAAATGAAAGCAGCCATGGCATCAGAAAAAAAAATTGTGGACCTTCAAAAGTCTGGTTCATCTTTGGGAGCAATTTCAAAACGCCTGAACGTACCACGTTCATCTGTACAAACAATAGTACACAAGTATAAACACCATGGGACCACGCAGCCATCAAACCGCTCAGGAAGGAGATGCATTCTGTCTCTTAAGACAGTTTTATGCACACTGATTGGCCTGAGCGTTCACAAAGTTACATTGTACAGGTGCATCTCAATAAATTAGAATGTCGTGGAAAAGTTCATTTATTTCAGTAATTCAACTCAAATTGTGAAACTCGTGTATTAAATAAATTCAGTGCACACAGACTGAAGTAGTTTAAGTCTTTGGTTCTTTTAATTGTGATGATTTTGGCTCACATTTAACAAAAACCCACCAATTCACTATCTCAAAAAATTAGAATACATTATAAGACCAATAAAAAAAACATTTTTAGTGAATTGTTGGCCTTCTGGAAAGTATGTTCATTTACTGTATATGTACTCAGTACTTGGTAGGGGCTCCTTTTGCTTTAATTACTGCCTCAATTCGGCGTGGCATGGAGGTGATCAGTTTGTGGCACTGCTGAGGTGGTTGGAAGCCCAGGTTTCTTTGACAGTGGCCTTCAGCTCATCTGCATTTTTTGGTCTCTTGTTTCTCATTTTCCTCTTGACAATACCCCATAGATTCTCTATGGGGTTCAGGTCTGGTGAGTTTGCTGGCCAGTCAAGCACACCAACACCATGGTCATTTAACCAACTTTTGGTGCTTTTGGCAGTGTGGGCAGGTGCCAAATCCTGCTGGAAAATGAAATCAGCATCTTTAAAAAGCTGGTCAGCAGAAGGAAGCATGAAGTGCTCCAAAATTTCTTGGTAAACGGGTGCAGTGACTTTGGTTTTCAAAAAACACAATGGACCCACACCAGCAGATGACATTGCACCCCAAATCATCACAGACTGTGGAAACTTAACACTGGACTTCAAGCAACTTGGGCTATGAGCTTCTCCACCCTTCCTCCAGACTCTAGGACCTTGGTTTCCAAATGAAATACAAAACTTGCTCTCATCTGAAAAGAGGACTTTGGACCACTGGGCAACAGTCCAGTTCTTCTTCTCCTTAGCCCAGGTAAGACGCCTCTGATGTTGTCTGTGGTTCAGGAGTGGCTTAACAAGAGGAATACGACAATTGTAGCCAAATTCCTTGACATGTCTGTGTGTGGTGGCTCTTGATGCCTTGACCCCAGCCTCAGTCCATTCCTTGTGAAGTTCACCCAAATTCTTGAATCAATTTTGCTTGACAATCATAAGGCTGTGGTTCTCTCGGTTGGTTGTGCATCTTTTTCTTCCACACTTTTTCCTTCCACTCAACTTTCTGTTAACATGCTTGGATACAGCACTCTGTGAACAGCCAGCTTCTTTGGCAATGAATGTTTGTGGCTTACCCTCCTTGTGAAGGGTGTCAATGATTGTCTTCTGGACAACTGTCAGATCAGCAGTCTTCCCCATGATTGTGTAGCCTAGTGAACCAAACTGAGAGACCATTTTGAAGGCTCAGGAAACCTTTGCAGGTGTTTTGAGTTGATTAGCTGATTGGCATGTCACCATATTCTAATTTTTTGAGATAGTGAATTGGTGGGTTTTTGTTAAATGTGAGCCAAAATCATCACAATTAAAAGAACCAAAGACTTAAACTACTTCAGTCTGTGTGCATTGAATTTATTTAATACACGAGTTTCACAATTTGAGTTGAATTACTGAAATAAATTAACTTTTCCACGACATTCTAATTTATTGAGATGCACCTGTATCTTCACAGAAAGAGAGGCATATGATTTTGTACATGTGTTTGATTACTTTAATGTGTTGCATCAAGTAGAACGGCATCTGTTATATTTTTTCACTCCATATGCTTTTGCTTTTGTTTTCTCACTCTATGCCAGGCTGAAATCATTTCAAAAGATCATCCTAAAGAGATCTTTGTAGATCTATAACTAGAAAGGTGCTTTAAGATAGGGCCATTCATCAAGCAGTGCATAATGGTGTGAGAAGAGCGGACTTTGTCAGGCTTTGATTTACTCAAGCAGTTGTTCAAAGAATGGGAAGATGAGAGACAGTGTTTTAGCTATTTCCTTTCAGATTAGATTCCAGGGTACACTTTATTTGATCAGCTTGTAGGCATAAACTCACATGCTCTTTATTTAAAATACACCAGTAGTGTCTCTCAAATAAGACTGTCACCATTTTGTTTTTTTAAATCATGGTCCATAGATTATACCTCCTTCCCTACAGTGTTTTAAGATATATTACAGTTTTAAAGGGCTAGTTCTCAAAAAATGAAATGCTAGCCTCAGTCACCATTCACATTGCATATGTTTTTCCATACGATTAAAGTAGTAAATGGTGACTGAAACTAACATTCTGCCTTTCGTCTCCTTTTGTGTTCCAAGGAAGAAAGTAGCCTAAGTCATAAGGGTTTGGAATAACATAAGGTCGAATAAATGATGACAGAATTTTCATTTTGGATTAACTATGCCTTTAAGGAAGTATTTGTCTTTTGCCCTCTTATGGAAATTGACAGTAACCTTGATGAAATGGTTCTGTTTTATTTTAGAGATGATTATAGGCATTCATAGGTTTTATGGAGTGATTTCTCTATTCATTTGTGACATCTAAGGGTCAGTGACAAATAAGATGAAAATGAGAAATCTTTTAAGAGATTTTTTCATTTGAGCCCCAGAAAAAAATATCAAAATTACTTTGAACTCAGTAATTGAAAATGTGTTTGTCATAGAAGAGGTGTATTAATGGAATTGTTTTGTGTGAATTGCATTTGTAATGTATTTTTGAATATTTTAATCGATCTGGACAAAAAATAATGAGCGTCACGTTATAGACCCATACATTTTTCTGACAGAGGGTCAGAATGAGGGTGGAAAATGATTATGTTTTACAAATATATGTTTGTTTGTTTTGTGCAAAAAAAAAAAAAACAAACAAAAAAATAACTTAAAGTTTAAGTGAACCTCAAGGAACATATTAAAATAATTAAGAAGGCATGTCATGACCCCTTTAATTTTAAAGCAAAAAAGTAATAATACATATTGTATGTGATTTGAAATCTGTTATTTTCATAGTTGTTGTGTTACAGTTATCCATTGTGAACTGTAAGATAGTGACCCCCTTTGTTGGTGGACAGATTGGATTAACAGCAGTGTGTGTGCAGATGTCCTGTAGTCCGTAGTATTTCTAAACATTATGATGACATAATGGGCCATAGTTTGAATTTAAAGCCTGCTGATCTCCACTCATATTAATCTTTATTCCCTGCTGTGGTTGCTTCATGTTAGTGGGCCTGTAATATTCTTATGCTGTTCTTTTAAGTTTCATGATACACACCTATACGTATGCACACAAAATATAGTCTTCTTGCAAATTGAGTATTTTAATGTTCTTGTGGAGACTATTTGTTTTGTTTCATAAGTAAATCTTTAGTTTGTCATGCAAATGAGAGGGATACATACAGTTGATGTCAGACGTTTAAATACACTTAGGTTGAAGTAATTAAAACCCATTTTTAACCACTCCACAGATTTAATATTAGCAAACTATAGTTTTGGCAAGTCGTTTAGGACATCTACTTTGTGCATGACAAAAGTAATTTTTTCAACTATTGTTTACAGACAGATTGTTTCACTTTTAATTGACTATATCACAATTCCAGTGGGTCAGAAGTTTACATACACTAAGTTAACTATGCCTTTAAGCTGGTTGGAAAATTCCGGAAAATTATGTCAAGCCTTTAGACAATTAGCCAGTTAGCTTCTAATAGGAGGTGTACTGAATTGGAGGTGTACCTGTGGATGTATTTTAAGGCCTACCTTCAAACTCATTGCCTCTTTGCTTGATATCATGGGAAAATCAAAAGAAAGCAGCAAAGAAAAAAGAAAAATTGTGGACCTTCAAAAGTCTGGTTCATCCTTGGGAACAATTTCAAAACGCCTGAAGGTACCACGTTCATCTTTACAAACAATAGTACACAAGTATAAACCCCATGGGACCACGCAGCCATCAAACCGCTCAGGAAGTAGATGCATTCTGTCTCTTAGAGATGCGAAAAGTGCAAATCAATCCCAGAACAACCTTGTAAAGATGCTGGAGGAAACAGGTAGACAAATATCTATATCCACAGTAAAACAAGTTTTATATCAACATAACCTGAAAGGCTGCTCAGCAAGGAAGAAGCCACTGCTCCAAAAATGCCAGACTACAGTTTGCAAGTGCATGGGACAAAGATCTTACTTTTTGGAGAAATGTCCTCTGGTCTGATGAAACAAAAATTGAACTGTTTGGTCATAATGACCATTGTTATGTTTGGAGGAAAAAGAGTGAGGCTTGCAAGCCGAAGAACACCATCCCAGCTGTGAAGCATAGGGGTGGCAGCATCATGTTGTGGGGGTGCTTTGCTGCAGGAGGGACTGGTGCACTTCACAAAATAGATGGCATCAAGAGGAAGGAAAATTATATGAATATATTGAAGCAACATCTCAAGACATCAGCCAGGATGTTATAGATCTGTCGCAAATGGGTCTTCCAATTGAACAATGACCCCAAGCATACCTCCAAAGTTGTGGCAAAATGGCTCAAGGAAAACAAGTCAAGGTATTGGAGTGGCCATCACAAAGCCCTGACCTCAATCAGATAGAAAATTTGTGGGCAGAACTGAAAAAGAAAGTGCGAGCAAGGAGGCCTACAAACCTGACTCAGTTACACCAATTCTGTCTGGAGAAATGGGCCAAAATTCCAGCAACTTATTGTGAGAAGCTTGTGGAAGGCTGCCCAAAACATTTGACCCAAGTTAAACAATATAAAGGCAGTGCTACCAAATACTAACAAAGTGTATGTAAACAAACCTCTGACCCACTGGGAATGTGATGAAAGAAATAAAAGCTGAAATAAATAATTCTCTCTACTATTATTCTGACATTTCACATTCTTAAAATAAAGTAGTGATCCTAACTGACATAAGACAGGGAATGTTTTCTACGATTAAATATCAGGAATTGTGAAAAACTGAGTTTAAGTGTACTTGGCAAAGGTGTATGTAAACTTCTGACTTCAACTGTAGATAAGTGTTTGGTAATAAACATAGACATACGTATATGTGTACGTGTTCATTGCTGCTATTGTTTAGCACACTGTCAGAGGGAAAATAATACTTGGCATTGGCTGATGAATTGCTATACATTTAAGCCCCAGAAAAAAATATTAAAATGACTTTGAATTCAGTAATTGAAAACATGTTCAGTATAGAAGAGGTGTATTTAAATTGCTTTTGTGTGAATTGCATTTGTTGATTTCTGCTTTAGGTTATCCTACCCTTATATACTTTGTAGCGAACTCTCTTTACTCTTCTTGAGGGCCTGGTTGAGGAGTATGAGCCCTGAACAGATGGGTGATCTCTTATGAGCTCTCCCCACTCTTTGATACTCTGGCTTAAATGCCTTATGCAAATAATGGAACAGGCTGGGTTTCCCTTTCATCTGGAAGTCATTGGGAAGGTCCAACCTCAGACCTCAAAAACCACAATGCCATCAGATACAGCAATGTTAGCTTATGTCATTGCATATGGCCACCTTGGTCACTGAATGCTTGCTAGAGAACAGTTTATAGACCTTTGAGGCAACAGAGACTGTGTGATGACTTTCCTGTATGAATGTGAGAAGTGATGAGGGATCTGGGTGTTGTCAGGCATTTTCACAGATCAAGGAACAAGTTGCTTCCTAGTGGGTTTCCCCAGATATCCTCAGTTTATCACTGCTTCTTGTGTCAAGGGCAGCTTTGTGTAGTATGGTAATTTACATCTGACCTAGACCTTTTGATCTTATGCATTTATCCTTTTGTGCCTTCATCAGCTTCAGCTCAGGAAAATTGATATTGTCTTCTTTCATGGGTAGTTTTTTTAATTCTGGCAATTCCGTTGACCTCTCTCATCAACAAGGTGTTTCTGACCAAGAACTGGATGTTTTTTGTTTTGGCCCCATACTGAGTAAACTCTAGAGACTGTTTTGCATGAAAATCCCAGGAGATCAACAGTTACAGACAAACCAGCCTGTCTGGCACCAACAATCATGCCACGGTCTAATTGATTACACTTAGAAAACACACATTATAGTACCATAACATTTAGGCTCAAACAACTTTTCAAATAGCGGATAATATTTTTTAAATATTACACAACTCTATAGATGTAAAAACGGACTTTTGGCAAATATAAGCACATATTTACCTTACAAAGTGCTAATAAAGTGCTTAAGAAAACACAACAGGACAAATATTTACATTTCTAATATTTTAATTGTATCTGTCCACCATTTATTATTGCTGTCGGGGGGCAATGTGCTACTTATGAAATGCAAATACTAACGGAATGCATACAACATTCTGCATTCATGAACTTTAGTGAGTACTTTTATGTTGTTGTGCTCGTTCTAGTGGATTTCTCTGCGATAGTCATACCACACACATATACTACCAAGACTCCCTGGAAGAATAGAACTAGTATCTCAATGGGACTGTCCTATATACAGAGGTGTGCCTGTCTTTTTATCATCAATATATAATAAATCATCCGCTGTTTACATTAAATGTAATTAAACCAAGTTAATTTTTTTTTTACATAAATGCTGCATTATATTAAAGCAATGGTTTCTGTTTACATTTTTGGTCATGATTTTAGTTTTTTTTTCTCTTTCGGCTGAAAACCGAAAATAGCATTTTATGCCATTTTCGGCTGCTGAAATTTCTGTGTATCCCTAGTCTTAAGGTCTATGCTCACTGCTGATGTAATTTCTGGAAATAGTATTCCAGCATTGTGAACTTGAGTATGAAAGAAATGTTCAGATGGTATCTGTCTCTATGGTCAAATCAAATCACTTTTATTGTCACACAGCCAAATACATAAGTGCAATAGTGTGTGAAATTCTTGGGTGCAGTTCCAAGCAACATAGCAGTCATGACAGTGATGAGACATATACCAATTTTCAATAAACATCAGATTTACACAACGCAATTTAAAATCTAATATCCAAAAGTGTTTGTCTGTCGTAGACAATAAGGCAGACAACATCCAAGACAAAAAACATAAGAATTGTAAACAAAACAAACAAAAAACGACAGTGTTGTGTCGGAGCTCGCAACGCTGCAGCCATACTCGCCGCCATCTTGAGTCAATTTTTGGTGTACAATTTTTCATGCTTTCTGAGCTTTATAATGATTCACGTTCGGATTGCTTCTGTTACACATGTATTAAAGGGGTCATGACATGAGAATCTAATTTCCCTTCATCTTTTGACATACAGTATAAGAGGTTAATGTACTATAAAATCATAACGTAAGTTTCAGAACTCAAAACTTCCTCCTCACTGCAAAAAAAGCATATGTTGAAACCAAGCTGCCAAAACGACTCGTTTGCTACTTCCTCCACATTGTGATGTCACACTGTGGTAGATGAAGAAAGCAGGTCAGTCGAGAGCAGAGAGACAATCATAACAGTGGATGTTTACTGTCAAGTCTTACAGGAAAGGTAGCACCAAAACCGAGTGTTCAGAATAAGGGTGGAAAATTGTTTTTTATAAATATACTGTATGATAAATATGTTTTTTGTGTAAACAGCTTGAATAATATTATAAGTGAACCTCAGAAAAACATGTTAAAATCATTAAAAAGGCATGTCATGACCCCCAAGTAATAGGCCAAATATATATGTGATTCGAAATCTGTTATTTCATAGTTGGTGTTACAGTTATCCAGTGTGAACTGTGAGATAGTGACCCCATTTTAAATTGTGTCAAACCTCTTTCCCTTTGTTGGTGGACAGATTGGATTAACACCAGTGTGTGTGCAGGTGTCCTGTGGTCTGTACTATTTCTAAACATTATAATGACATAATGGACCATAGTTTGAATTTAAAGACTTTAATGATATGCTTATCTCCATTCATATTAATCTTTATTCCCTGCTGTGCTTGCCTAGTGTTAGTGGGCCTGTAATATGCTTTTTTATAGTTTCATGTTACACACTTATAAGCATGCACACAAAAATTTGTCTAGTTTTTTGTAATGCAAACAGAGTAAAATAACAGAGATTTTCAGTGTGTGCTATTCAGAACCTGCAGCGTGCAGAGAGAGAGAGCAAATGATAATAGAAAAATTAGGCAGGTAGGTTGAGGGGGTGGAGGATGGAGATGTTGGCCAATTTATCACAGAGAAGTTTTGTCATAAACAATATTTGGTAATTAAGTAGGCTAACTATTCATAGAAGCCAAATAATAATAATAAAAACGACTTAATTAACACTGGATAATCTCTGGATTTCTTTTTAATTTTATTTTTTTAAAACACTTCCCTCGTCTTCTATTGTTCGCCCGAACAGGTAGTCCCTCCCCCATCCTCTGGTCAACTGCCATTGGTTGAGCCAGAAGTTTGCATGTCTGACTGCTTAAACAAACCATGCAGAAACTTTTCCTAGTTCCTGGAACTATCCTGGAACTATTTCAGGCTCTTGTGGTTTTTCCACCATACAAATTCCACCATACAAGTTAAGGTGTCGCCGCCACAACAGCGTTGCATGCTTATGTCAAAGTTCATTTAAATAAAGTTCCTGCTTTCGGGTCCCTGGTAGATAAATGGCACTCAGAATTTAATTGGAATGGGTATAGTTTCACAACAAACTGATTTTAGTTCAGGTACTAGTTCCACAATTGTGTAGAAAAATGCCTATGTTTTAAAAATGCCACAGAGCCACAGTATGGCTTAAGCCCAAAGTATGCTTCAGTCAGATGTTAACTACCGCGTGTCTTTGAACGCTTAGAATGTGCAGGCGTGTTATTTGCATTAATTAGTGGGTCCACAAGGTGGCAACACTTACATTTTGAAGTGTTGCTGTCACAAAGAAGCACTAGAAGATGTAATCGCCGCTAAACGTCAGGAGATGAAGGGAAAAACAACAACAGTGGATGTGCACACCATCCCATTCATTTTCAGTGAGAACGGCTTGACAGAGACAGAGATCGCCGTGGCAAGAGACAAGTTGAGAAAATTTCAACTTTATGCAAATGACGAGCGAAATTCACGAGTGACTATCAATGAGAGTGTGAGTTTATCATACTAACCTGACAATGAATCAGTTCTTTTGCCTCTAACAATGCACATTTTGCAGGGGAGAGCATTTTAAATAGCAGTGCTTAATGCATCATATCATTAAACAAGACAAACGTTATATCAATATATGAATCAAACTCACTCAGAATGCCAACACGGTTTTCCATGTATCATTTTATTAGGCCATAACTATGTATGTGGTTACAGACAAATGATATAGAACAGTGAAATCGCTCACAGAAACGTTTAACTTCACCGTCTTGCCTGCACTCGAGTCGACTCCAGTATCTCACACTAACCTTGCCTGGAGACGGATGAAGTAAGCTCGTCTGTCTTCACTCTCATTGGCAGTCGCTCGCGAATGTCGCTCGTCATTTGCATAAAGTTGAAATTTTCTCAACTTGTCGCTCCCCACGGCGATCTCTGTTGCCAACGGTCGTGAAAGCTCATGTCGCTGTGCTCTCATTGAAAATGAATGGAATGATGTCACTAGCGGTGTGAACAGGGCTTTAGGGCACCCATGGGCAGAAGCATAAATCGGCGCCTGTGGTATGCACGCACAGTTAAATGGAGTATACTTTGACAGGCTCGTGTTCGACTGTATGCAGACGCTGAGCAGTAGCATCAAAATGGACGTACTGTATACCTAGGGCTTTACTCTCTGCACATTAAACTGAGAAAAGAGAAAGTATTTTAACATGAAAGATTACACATATCAGCTTTAAGCTGTAGATATTTCCACAAATGTACTTTTTTACAAACTTAAGCGTACAGTCGAACCCAAGCCTGTCAAAGTACACTCCATATAACTGTGCGCGCATACACAGGCGGTAGGCACATGCGTGCTGTGACTGCTATGAGACCTGACTTTCTCTTCAGGGGCCAGTTGCACCAGCTATACATACATTACAACTTAGCCTAGTTGTGGCGTAAATGGGCACTAAGTCACAATTTACGCACTATAAAACATGTGAGTGTTGTACCATTACACTTAGGTAGAACGTAACCCTACGTTTGAACTAAATATTTACGGAAGCCTCCGACCAGGAGTAACGGATGAAATAAAAAAGCAGACTCATTTAATGACATCAATGAGCTCGTGTTTTGGTTGACAGGCTTCAGTCCTTTCGACATAGCCTACATGATGATGTTGCATTACACTCATTTAAATTTACAGGAGAGAACATTATGTAAAAAACGTACTTCTTCAGCATGAAACTGATCTAACGGTGCACTTTCCTGTGTACTTCGCCCAGTGTCAAGTTTCAACATATACAAAATATATAAGATATTAAAATGAATAAATGTCTATTTTTACAGCCTATTTATTGCCCCTTATTCATTTTAGATACAGTTATTCAATATTGTTATTTACATAGGCTAAATATACCATTAATGAAATCTTGTTTTATTACGTATCGTATTTCAATGGGGATATAATTTATTACAGCTGACAGTTACGTGAGCAATCAAGGTTTGAACATCGACCGTAACAAAATTCAAGGCTTTTTAACACTTCTGTGTACAAATTTTGAAGGCAGCTTATTGGATCAATACAAGTAAACATCATATTATGCAACTACGCATTACTTCATGAAGAGCTTACGACCTACTAGTTAAGTCTTGCCTTAAGAACAGGTGGTGCAACCAAATTAAGAACTGACTTAGTTACAAATGAACTAGTAGTTACTAAGCCCTTAGTGTGAACTTTACGTCTCAACTTAAGTGAGACCTTACGCACAGCTGGTGCAACCCTACCCAGGAGTTTAGACCCATAAAGATGTCTTTGTATTCCTTCAGACTCGAGTTATAGGTATCTTTAGACCTCCTCACACACACGCTGTTGACTTGCACATCCATTGTTGTTGTTTTTACCGTCATCTCCTTATGATTAGCAGTAATTACATCTCCTTTTAGTGCTTCTTTGTGACAGCAACTGCTCAAAATATTGTCACCTTGTGGACCCACTAATTAGTGCAAATAACTCCAAGCGCACGTGCCCTCTGTAGGTTCAAAGACGCGTGGTTTGAGATTTGCTTCACGCATGCTGTACGTGTGACCGAAGTATACTTTGGGCTTTAGCAGGCCTAATTATTCGTTAGGAATATAGGTTGCTTTCAAGAATTAGGCCAGGTGCCAGTAATAGTGCTAGTGATTATTGCATTTCTCTTCATATAATTGCACAGAAAGTGAAAAACTTGACCTCAGATCTGTAACAGTTCATAAAAGCTCTGTAAATACAGGCCATAAACTTTAATTATAACCATGAGCAGTCTGTGGATTTGGCTACGTACTTTCTATGTCCCATTATTTCTTTGCATTCCATAGAGGAAACTATGCAAGATGATTGTTAAACTCTGTTGAAACTATTTCTTGGCTGAAATATATATTTTATCTGTGCAGTTTCTGTTCAATGCGTTGTGTGGCGGCATTATCTGTGTACTGAGTGCAAGAACTGCATTTAATATTAAGCTTTTAAGGTACAAGTTAATCCATATGAAATGCCAATTAATTGGTCTGACAGCTATTCAGTTCCTACATGGCTCACAAACATACTGTGATCATTAATTTATTTAGCCTTTATGCATATGAATAATTAATGCTGCTTAATTTCAAACACTGCAAAACCTAAAATTGAAATCATACCCCTTTAGACCTCTTGTTTCAAACAATAGAGAAAACTATGACTCACTCTCACCCTATGTGGGACTCGCTTTTGAATGGATGTGGAAATCTAATTTTGGACGTCATAGCTCATGTATTCTTAGCCAGAGGCTACATGACAATAATGGGATCAAATCTGTCTTCCCTGGTTAGTTGACATTAAGTAAAGGGGGATCATCAAGATTGATAAAAATGGCAGTGTTAATTTGGTGAAAGAAGATTGTTTGAGGCTTAAAGTAGTCTTTCCTCCCTTCGAGAAATTGAATTATACCACTTTATCAGTTGCAGCAGTATGTCACCATAAATCTGTACCGTAACATCTTGACACTCACAGCTGTTGGCTTCTAGTTGATAGATGAATGGTTGGGCCTTTTTACTCTCCTTAGCTAATAGGTCCATCCAGCAAGACACAAGATATGAGTACTGCTTCTTATTTAGTGTAATTGCTTTACTAATGAGACTGGCAATCGCAAAACTGTTGATTCTGTATGCATGGCTGAACAGTCGGTTTTCATTGATTGCCGTTTGATGTAACTTTCAACCAGTCCATCAGCAATGAGCTGTAACAGACAGCATAATTTTTTGTGTATATTGCTGTGAGAATGAGACCAATGAATAAAGGCCAGGTCATTTAATCTCATTTCATCCAGACTTTCCTGTCACCATGCCACTCTCGAGTTCTGGTAATGCTGAAGGAACAGCCTGCCTTCCGTGCGAGGCATCTATAAATGAAAAATGAACAAATAAACGTATTCAATCAATAAATAAGATATTATATTTAATATATTATTTTAAAATATTTATCGTTAAATTGCATAATTTAAAAGTATTTAAATTGATTTGTTGAGTACACGCTAAAACTGGTACTGTGTCTAACAAAATAAAACGGCATTTCTGTAAACGGCGCCTTTAAATGAGCGCATGTTAACTAGAGAGGACTCGAATGGCTTTCTCATCTGTGCGATGCATGATTAGAATAGAAAAAAAATTAGTTGTTTTTTTATCAACAACTGACTGTAAAGAAGAGAAAGGGTATTAAGAGAGACAGTATTCAATGACAAATGTGTTGGGTGGATCTTATTCTTGAACACACATCACACGAAACAACTTTTACTGTCAACACGCTGTGAAAGGATCTCGCTGCTGAACACTTCATGACTAAACTTTACCAGCCAGTTGCCAAATATATTCACTTTAGTCTTTAGAAATTTGGTTGCAAATACAAGTGATTTTCTCTCATTGTAGTAGAGGGTTGCGCACTGAGTGAAAGATTTGATCTTGGGATTAAAGAATCGATATCGAGATTGTTCAAATGAAGATCGTGATTAATCAGAAAAACAATATTTTTACCCACCCCTACTTCATTTTGAGGTGGTAAAACAGATTGCTTGTATTACGAGTGATTACCATTGTATGAAACAGTTTGCAGAATAATTTTTTCTGCTCTGTACACCATGTTGCACCTGTTTTAATAACAGGCTCCTCTTCATTTTCTTGACTTGTTTGGGAGTCGTCCCGTTCTGTGGAGATTTCTTTCACAATTAGGGGTTTTCCTGGGTCAAAATGATTGAGTAGCATGAGTGATCCCACTCTGAGCTCTCCCTTCTCTGGAGCACAAATATCAGAAAGCCTGCTGGATTCGTGCACTTCGGAGCTCCAGAGACAGCGTGCGCCACAGTCACATGAAACATTTGCATGTCATATGAGAGCGCGATGAAGGTCATTAAATTTGTTTGGGTGGCCGCAGAAAAATTTTCAATGCCGGAAAAACCCTGTTCATGTCTCTTTGATTCTCTCAGTCTCACGTGAAGCCCTGCCCACTGATAGATTAGCCCAAGCTGCACAAATGGATATTTACATATCGCAATATACACGATATAGCAAAATCTCTATCAATTGACACTTTATATCGTCACCACGATATATATCGTCATATCGCCCAGCCCTAAGCTACACATTGTATTAGTTAGAGATTAAGAATTACTGCCAGCTGAAACATATTAATCATTGCAATAATGATCCAATCATAGGCTCTTAAGTATCTGCTTATTTAAAGGAATAGTTCACCCAAAAATGAAAATGTGCTGATAATTTACTCACCCTCAGGCCATCCAAGATGTATCTGAGTTTCTTTCTTCATCAAAACAGAATTTAAGATTTTTAGGATTTCATTTCAGGCCTCCTCCTTTAAACAATGCAAGTGAATGTACTCCATTTTTTTGACAGTCCAAAATGCATATTTAGGGTGCATCAAAATAAGTTCTTCTGAACCAAAACGACTGATTATTTTTAGAAACAAAACAATACTTATATACTTTTTAACTACAAATGTTCACTTCCATACATCTCTGTTACGCGCTCTCATAAGAGAGATGACATAAGCTCATTGTTAAGGTTACGCATCACGTGGAAGAGGAGTCAGGAAGTGCGTCATTGTTTACAAGAGAAACTTGCACAGACCAGAGACCAAGTGCCGTTCACAAACCAAAACAGTCCAAAACAATTTCAAAACAATATAAAATAAAAATAAATAATAATTTTCAAATAATAATAAAAAAAACATTACTGCAGTAAATAACCATCCTTTATTTCGGAGCAATGCCGTTGCGTTATCTACTTGTGCTTTTTCTTTAGCAGAAATATATAGGCTATATGACTGTCAGGAATTTAAGCCACACAAGTTGTAGTTAGTGAAACCAAGTGCGAGAGAGTTTACTGAGATTCACAGGTTTTACAGGGTTTACACAGTGAGATCAATGGTACAGGTGATATCACAAAGAAGAGAAGCTTCACAAACTAAAGAAGAGGTAACAGGCAAAACAGTAGGATAAGCACTAAACAGATATCGACGAAGATCAAGAGCAAAAACAGACAGGTAAATAAACACTGCGAGTCCTTTGTGTGAGACTTGACAGTGAAGTGGCATGAAGGTGAGTTATTTATGCAGGTAGTGATGAGCGAGTGAATTGAGTGCAGGTGCGGTGAATTAGAAATCGAGTGATGAGCAGAGCGCTGTGGGAGGTGCAGAGCCCGAGGGAGGCGTGACAATGACAACATTTCACACATACCTGAGCTCGCTGGAAATGCATCACGGGCATAGCCGATGAATTTAGATATCAACCCTTTGTTTCTTTCGATGGTCTGAAATCCTCAGTAGTAAAATGTTCACTGCACACCCTCCAATATTTGAGAGAATGTACTGATATCCAGCTTCAGCTCAATAAGCCAGAGCTTCAATACTCATGATCATGTATAGGCAATCGATGAAAAGTTAATATTTTTCCCGGCGTGCATTTTCTTTGGGGTTTCTGAAGGTTGAAGCATCCAGGATACACACGTCAAACGACCAATACAAATCTACAGCAAAGACGATTCAACTTTTGTACAGCGCTCCTTCTCTTGTAAACAATGACACGCTTCCTGCCTCCTCCTCACATGACGCGTGACCTTACCAATGAGCTTACGTCATCCCTCTCATGAGTGCGTGTCACAGAGATGTACGGAAGCGAACGTTTGTAGTTAAAAAGTATATAAGTATTGTTTTGTTTCTAACAATAATCAGTCGTTTGGGTTCAGAAGAACTTTATTTGTCGACTGGAGTCGTGTGGATTATTTTGAAGCACCCTAAATATGCATTTTGGACCTTCAAAAAATGGAGGACATTCACTTGCATTGTTTAAAGGAGGAATGCAATCCTAAAAGTCTTAAATTCTGATTTGATGAAGAAAGAAACTCCGATACATCTTGGATGGCCTGAGGGTTAGTAAATTATCAGCAAATTTTCATTTTTGGGTGAACTGTTATTTTAATTCCAAACAGCAACTTTTTTTTTTTTTGGCCAGGCAGTGTAGTTGGATACTGCTGTCAAGTAGGAACTTGACATCCTTTAGCAACTAAATCCCTGTCAATGAGTGTGTTTACATGCACAATCTTACACCAGTTAGGTTAAAAAGCCAACAATGTGTAAGGTCATGTAAATGCCTTAAACGGCTTTCCTTAATCAGGCAAAGGTCATAAAAAAAAAACCATAGGTACACCTAGATTTTTGCCTATTACCCTGATTTTGCTCTGCACGTAAACATCTTTACTGGTGTTCTGGTTCATGGACAGGAACATGTAGGGAGAAAGAAAGAGGATTAAGACATGAATTAAACTTTCATTGCCTC
This sequence comes from Myxocyprinus asiaticus, assembly GCF_019703515.2. Classification (NCBI taxonomy): domain Eukaryota; kingdom Metazoa; phylum Chordata; class Actinopteri; order Cypriniformes; family Catostomidae; genus Myxocyprinus; species Myxocyprinus asiaticus. Next base: position 12,847,928 of record NC_059346.1, on the reverse strand, counting down.
AAAGGCCTATCCACATTTTTCCTGAATGCAGAAGTGTTCCACGATTCACCTGTTTACAATTTCTGGTCACCCGTGTTTTCACCCACATCGGCATATATTCTTAGCAGATAATGTGATGTTTAAAGTATTACATTTGTAAAAACTGTCAAAAAAGCTTGTGGCTCTATAGTGCCGATACTTCACAGTTGAGATGACCGTTTTTTTTGTTGTTGTTTTGTTGTAGATGTCATGAAGCGATGGTCCAAATTTAGTTACGTTGATATCATTAACTACTTTTAGATGTTATGATGGCCAACAACTGCAAAAGTTGAGCCTGAAATACATTTTTACTCAAAATAACACTTGAATGGTTGTTGTTCTTCATCTAGATCGCTCGTTTTGTTTAGATTTGCATTATGTCTCAAGACCAGAAACAGAAAACAGGCAAATAGAATCATCATGGCACCACCCTGTGGTTGCTCAGGAAAACTTTGGATAGAACGCATTTTTAAATAATTTTACATAAATTAAATTTTACACCTTAGGAGCCATTCACACAGAATGCATACTTTAAGCTAAAAAAAAAAAGCTAGTTGAACGCAGGTGTCTTGAGATGCGTGTTTAACAGGTGAAGTTATTTTACCTTAACACATCTTAAAAACATGGCGTTCTTTCGAGATGCAGCGCAACAGTCTAAAACGTCCGTCTAGTACATGTTTACATCACAGAACTGGATCGCTGACGCAACGGTAAACTGCCTGCAGGAGGTGAATCCACCGGAAGTGTTCGAGCGGCCATCTTTGTATGCCCAAACTGTCATAGAGCATCAATGACTGACAGGGAAAACGCCCCCGTTTCACCATATCTGACCTGCGGATATGACAGTTGCATTTCGCCCTCTAGTGGCTATCATGTTTAATCTTTAATTTGCTTGTTATGGATAATATTCATTAAGAGGAAGATGTACACGGATCGCAATGTCAGAGCATTCACCTGCCCCTGTGTTCAGTCTATCAGAACAGCACAATGATCATTAAAGGAAGCGGCAAAACTGCCCAGAAGTTGTATTGTAAGTAGGAAAAGCTGAAATATATGATTGCTTAGGGTGACAATACGTCCTTACCCCCGAAAGGGACTTTAAAAAAGACAGACTGGGATTTCTAAATCACCTTATATGCGATTGAAAACATTTGCTTGTTTTCATATTGAAGTGCTCTCTGTATTCATACATGGTTACATGTCATAAATACATGTTCGTTTGCCATTTAAACTTAGCGTTTCAGTTTAATTTTAACCAACTTTGCTTTGCGTGTCTCCCTGTCTGCGTGCCAACTGCGTGTGTGATAGAGGGAGAGAGAGCGCGCGCTCTTATTCAAGTGACCGCGAGAAAAAGGCACTTTTTGATGACAACATAAAACAAGTAACTATGAACAAACACTTCGATGTTCACAATAAATAAGTCTGAAAATGTCTGTTTGTATCTTACCTCAGTTTCAGTGAACTTGTTTACATTCAGCTGATCTGTTTGCTGATGAAATTTGTCAGAGGTGGATACTGTTTGATACAGATATACATAACTCTCTCAGGCTTTCAAGGAACAGGTAAAATTAATATTATAATTTAAATAAATTAATACATGTGTAGTGTGTTTGCGTTGTAGGGATGTACATGCAGGTTTCAGATATAAAATCGGTGATTGAATGTTTACTCGCTTAAATGAGATGATTTCCTATTAAGTCAGTAGGAACACTGGAATGTTTGGGCATAGCAATATGGCGGCGCAGTGGCTTCACTGTTATGATGTTATGACCAATCCAGTTCTCTCTCTCTCTCTCTCTCTTAGTTCTTAATACTGTGTATTGCCCCCTTTAGCATCAATGACAGTGTGCAGTCTTTTGTAATAGTTGTCTGTGAGGCCCCAAATTGTTGCAGGTGGTATAGCTGCCCATTCGTCTTGGCAAAATGACTGCAGGTCATGCAAAGTTTTTGGTCGTCTTGCATGAACCGCACGTTTGAGATCTCCCCAGAGTGGCTCAATGATATTAAGATCAGGAGACTGTGATGGCCACTCCAGAACCTTCACCTTTTTCTGCTGTAACCACTGGAGGGTCAACTTGGCCTTGTGCTTAGGGTCATTGTCGTGCTGGAAAGTCCAAGAGCGTCCCATGCACAGCTTTCGTGCAGAAGAATGCAAATTGTCTGCCAGTATTTTCTGATAACATGCTGCATTCATCATGCCATCAATTTTTACAAGATTCCCCGTGCCTTTAGAGCTCACACACCCCCCAAACATCAGTGAGCCACCACCATGCTTCACAGTGGGGATGGTATTCTTTTCACTATAGGTCTAGATGACCCTTCTCCAAACATAGCGCTTATGGCTGTGACCATAAAGCTCTATTTTGGTCTCGTCACTCCAAATTACATTGTGCCAGAAGCTGTGAGGTGTGTCAAGGTGTTTCTTGTGGCATTGGCACAGTAAAGGCTTCTTTCTGGCAACTCGACCAACATTCAAGGGTATGTAAACTTTTGATCAGGGCCATTTGGGTGATTTCTGTTATCATTATGATTTATGTGTGTGTGTGTGTGTGTGTATGTATGTATGTATGTATGTATGTATGTATGTATGTATGTATGTATGTATGTGTATGTATATATATATATATATATATATATATATACACACACACATACATATATATATATCAGTGGTTTACATAGGAAAACAACACGGACGAATGCGAAAACGCCTTCGATGTGAACAGCTTCTAAAATTTAAAGCAGTGCTGCAAACTCTAAAAAATAAAAATACCAGTCATGTTTAAATTCTCTCTCTTTAAATTCTCTATTTTTTGGTTTTTATACAGTTTCTGTGAAGTAAAATAAAAGTTAAAATTGTGTTTGAGTTTGCTCCTACTCCAAGTGTTTAGTAGTGTAAGTAGCAGTAGCTGCAGGCTGAAAGTAAACTCAAAGACTCGAGCTGAAAGTGAAGCTTCTTACAGAACAGCTCTTTATTTGGTGAAAAACAAATAGTCTTTTTCAAGTGGCACAACTGTAAAGCGTGCTATAATAGGGACAGATCTCAACTGTGATCATGTGCATTCAAATGGCTCACCATCCAGTGTGACCAATTAGTGGATTTTATTACCATGTCCTAGCAACTTTTTATGCTCTTGAAGACAACAGTGTGATGTGTTGACATTTGTAATAAATGCCACTGAAAAAGTATTTGTGACAGACCGACTCCCCACTATGACTAAGCATAGTAAAGGAGGCTAACTTCTCTGTTTCTGCATTCCTGTTGTATCATAAACCAGCAGGACATTTATTAGGGTTAGATCACATCATGACACCAGTTGTTAAGATTATAAACAGCATCTGCTCCCAAGCACAAGTCGTTCAAGATACTTTTTTAAGAGCAGTCAGCTGACCGTAGGGACCTATTACTTCACACGGAAGAGTGATGGCTCAATGGAGGAATGATTTTGTAACAGATTTTATCACTTTTGGATTATATCAAAGTGATCTTGGAGTCCACATCAGTGCTTAGCCTCTGGCATCTGGGACCCTTGATAGCTGTGAATTAAATACTTTGAGCTATTTACCAGGCCTGGCTAAGGATTTGAGGCCAGATTTACCAACTTTGATAAACATGATCTTGCCCATTCCTTTAAAAACTATAAATGGAAGTGGAATTCTACACTTTCTGAGCAACTAAGAGAGTCATTTAACCTGGATTCTAGTGAAATAGATCCTCAGTCTGCAAAATAACATTCATCACATGGGCTGTAAAAATGGCCATTATTTTGAAGCCTTGTTGACCCAGAAAAATACTAGTGTTTGCACTGCTGACGTGAAAGTCGCTCAACCTTTTTGGTCGATCTAAACCTGCATTTTCTGAAGAAATTTATATGTGCATTTACATAAGTGGTCCATTTTGAGGGTACGATTGCTACCCTTCCCATGAAATATGGGATCATCCCATATTTAAAGATGAAATGATACGTCCCAAATTGGATCAATATGGGACATGATTTGTCCCTTAGTTTTTAAGCCGGGCCCAGACGGACCTTGGTCGGATGGCAAAATCATTCAAGGGGGAACTGGAGGGTATGTACCGTATTTGTCAACTTTTAACCCTTTTGCACGTGAGTTTTTCCTGTACTGACGGATCGCCCAGCTTGAGTTCTTTAATGCGTGCTGTAATTAAAGAAAATCTTACCTTACACTTCACAGCCGATGCACTGGAGGACATATTGTGGCACCGCCATATTGTTTACATTGTAATGCAGCATGGGATTCTGAGTTCATCAAGCATCAAGCCGCTGAGTGAGGAGGGCTACTCCTTTTTCTCCATCCCCCTTTCCAACCATTCGTCTGCCCACTGGCTGGAAATGCCTCCAACTCTTTCAAGAACATGTGGAACACATTTAACCGCCTCAGCTGTGCCCACCCGAGCTGTCTCCACCCTCTTTTCTCTCGCTTTTTTCCACTCGTTCTGCTCTCCCTTGCATGCTCCTTGCACTTCTCTTTTGCTCTTTTTTTTTTTTTTGATAGATTAAAAAAGGAGTATGCCATGATTTTTGCCATTTGTTCTATTTCAAAGCACTGACAAACTAGCGTAAATTAGAGATATTTTAATAAGAGCTCTTATGTTTTGCTTGCTTTATGAACTATCGATTTTTTGCTAAAATACAAAGTGTTCATTGTCCTTCACTTGCTCACACTCTTTCTCAATCAACAGCTGTAAAGAATGCAATGCAGCATGGGATTCTGAGTTCATCAAGCATAGAAGGTTCTAAAAACCTAGCACTTCCACATTTTTTTTGCACTGGAAGTGGTGAGAATGAGTGACGGATGGAATGAGAGAAGGCTTGAGTGGACTAACTAATTTATGTATTCTTTGTTTGACGTCAGAAGACATAGCCACATAACAGCATCAAAATGGCTAACGGTAACAGCTTTTACTTAGTGATTGTTTGAATGTTGAAAAAACTATTTGAGCAGCTGGTTCATTATGACAGTTGCTTCAGTAACTCTTTGCTGGTAAACAGCAACACTAATACAGTTCGCACCGGTTTGATTGTATGTGCGAAATGGTTTCAACCCTAATTGGGAGGACTCCATTAAAGTTCTTGAATCAGGTTCTCATTTAAGAATATTTATTTTGTGATAATGAATATTTGTGAATGTTGGAAGTGTGACACAGAGCAGCAATCTTCCTGATTGTGTTAGCTTTAAAAGTCACAGGAAATAGCTTTTAATATTTGGCTGTGTCAGAATCCTAAGGTAGCTGCCTTGTTGCCTTGCTGACCTATCAGTCAATGACTTAACAGACAGCGTTGCGTGTGAAGGTACCTCCGGAAACTGGTTTCGGGCAGGCTTCCGAGGAAGCACTACATCATATCGTTGCTAAGATACCAGCATTCATTCCGTCCAACCGGACCACAAAGGTCTAATAATCTAGAACAGTTTTGGCAATAACCAAGTGTATACTTAATAACAACATTACTAATTTCTTGCTAGAAATGGAATCAAAAGTTGTAAAAAAAAAAAAAAACTGGCTGTCAATTTCCTTTTCGGCCGCCATTTTCTTTCTTCAGTTAAACCGCTGTGGAACCGCACGCACAGGATTGTGAGATTTTATAGGCAGAGAAGGATACGTCTATGCTGCCTTCATAAAATCTATCAGATGAAGGTATTTTAGTAGACAGGATATGATGCGAACATTGGATTCAGACGTTTCATGATCTCTTCCTAACTATTTTTCCTAACTTATTCAGCCTCTAAAGGTAGCATTTTCCAGTTTTTGGATGCAGCCCTTGTGTTAAAAAAAAAAAGTATTTTTGTTTGTCGAATCTTGTGACTTGGACATAATTATGAATGTATGAATGTTACATTTATATAGCGCTTTTTCAGACACTACACTCAAAGCACTTTACACAGTGAACAGGGGACTCTCCTCAACCTCCACCAGTGTGTAGCATCCATCTGGATGATGCGACGGCAGCCATAGTGCGCCAGTACGCTCACCACACTCTAGCTATTGGTGGAGAGGAGAGAGTAGAGGTATAGAGGCAGTTTATGGATGGGGATTATTAGGAGGCCATGACTGAGAAGGGCCAATGGTGGAATTTGGCCAGGACACCGGGGTTACAACCCTACTCTTTATGAGAAGTGCCCTAGGATTTTTAATGACCACAGAGAGTCAGGACCTCAGTTTAACATCTCATCTGAAGGATGGATTATTTACCAATATGATAGTGACATTACATTTGTAAATTCACAGCAGGTTGTAATGTTCTGTATTACTGTGTGCATAATTTGAAGATAACAAGACAGTAATGAGATATTTATAGGGAATTTCAGGCAAGCAGCTCCCCATCTCATTAAAGGTAGGAAATCCCTGCTGTACAGTGCCTCATATTGAACTTGATAGGATAGTTCACCCTCATGTCGTTCCAAACCCAGAATGACAGCATAAGTCACCATTCACTTTGAAAGCTGCTTTTTCCATACAATGAAAGTGAATGGTGAGTGAGGCTAAAATTCTGCCCAACATTTCCTTTTGTGGTTCATGAAAGTAAGTCATTTGGGTTTGGAACAACATAAGGGTGAGTAAATGATGAGAGAATTATTGTTTTTGCGTGAGCTCTCCCTTTAATTCTCCTGCTGTTCGTAGGTTTGCGTCAACTGACTCAGTATAATTTGTGCAGCCCATTTTTGACTAGTACTTATTCATTCATTCAGATGGTGATTGTACTTGTATATTACATTTAAGAATTCAGAATGTTTAACTCTGATTGAACCAGGTGATCGTTATGTGTCATCCACAAAAGGCTAATGACCCCACATAAGAGCTAAAAATATGGTTCACATGAATTATTTTCTGCTGCACCTCTTTTGGCTTTCGTAATCATAGCCTGCCTGGAAACCTTCCTAAAACACAGAGGCTGCCTTTGCAGACCGGCTGGGGTAACTGGAGCTCTCTCTCTCTCTCTCTCTCTCTCTCTCTCTCTGTGTGTGTGTGTGTGTGTGTGTGTGTGAGGATGTAGCTTACCTCTGAGGTGAAAAGGGCAACAATGGAGGAACAGGGGAGGAAGTGGAGCAGGAGAGAGAGATGGCAGGCAGGGAGGGAGCTGAGTGAGGAGGGCTACTCCTTTTTCTCCATCCCCCTTTCTCTGCCCACTGGCTGGAAAAGCCTCCAACTCTTTCAAGAACATGTGGAACACATTTAACCACCTCAGCTTCACCCACCCGAGCTGTCTCCACCCTCTTTTCTCTCGATTTTTTTCCACTCGTTCTGCACTCCCTTGCACACTCTTTGCACTTCTCTTTTGCTCTGCATTTGCAGTATTGCTTTTTTTTTTTTTTTTGATTGATTGATTAAAAAAAGAAGTCTGCCATGACTTTTGCCGTTTGCTCTATTTCAAAGCACTGACAAAAACTAGCATATATTAGAGATATTGGTAAAGAGCTCTTGTGTTTTGCTGGCTTTCTGAGCTATCGATTTGAATACTTTTTTGTCTTTGCCATTCATGCTACTCTGACGTATGCTGTCGTCTGCTAAAACACAAAACGCTCATTGTCCTTCACTTGCTCACACTCTTTCTCAATCAACAGCTCTAAAGAATGCATGATGTGCACTAGGGTTGCTCGGTTTACCGGTACTAACGAAGTATCACGATACCAAAAAAAATTAAAACGGTAGGATATCATCTTGTTGCTAATTTCGGTACCATATTACTGTATGCTGTCATTAGCAAAATGATATGAGATGTGACAAATTTGAGATGAAATCAAATGACAATTTGAAAAATAAAATAAAAAAACCTCTGGATATGGCCAAGTGTGATCATTAAACAGCAGAAGGATGTAATTTAATTTAAATAATATAGTCACATGAGCTGCACGCTACAGAATGAACAAAAGGTGCCGCTCTGTCATATGATTCCCACACACACACACACAGAGACACATGGGTGCACGCATGCGCACACACTCGCACAAACTGAACACACTGCTCGTGTTTAATTTTCATGCGGTGTGTTTAGAGTATAAACGGCTGTTAACTCTTAAATGAACTAACATGAAAGCTCAATTCAAATGGATTCGTGAAATTGAAGACAGAAAAATATAACTTCTGTATAAAAATGTTATATTCAAAAACTAGCAATAATACTCATAATAACAATTATATAGTATTAAATGGTTGTTTTATTATTATTATTATTATTATTATTATTATTATTATTATCTGTAAGCAATATCACAAACACAAGCAGCCTTGTGCCACAGGTAATCAGATTTTTTTAAATTAATGTTTTCATTAATACTGTGAAGCTCTGCTGTGCAGCATTTTATTTTACCAAATTTTTTTTTTTTTTAAATTTGTTGTAAAAAAAAAAAAAAAAAAAAAAAATGATTATATTTTTATTTGATCAAAACTGTATGTATCAATTTGATTAAACACCATTTGATTATAACATTTAATTAAAACATTTAACATGGAATCCAGATTTGTTTTTTTACGGAAAACGCATAATTTGTAACTGTAAGACTTTATGCAGTTCTTTTAATCAGGCCATTTTCTGTGTAATTTCATCAAAAATCTGAGGCTTTTTAATTGTTGATTATAGTATCGATCTAGTATCGATACCGAGGTACCAGGGTTGGTATCATACCGAAGCAAAACTTTTGGTATCGGAGCAACGCACATGCATACGTCTGCGTGGTTTTTGAGAGATCTGTTACATTTGGTTAGAATGCTTTTAGCATGTTAATACAAACCCAGCAGTTGATGTGTCCATATGGAGACAGTCACATCAGAGAGATAGCGCTGTCACTTAAAACTGTTGAAAGCAGGTCAGAGGTGTTGCTGGTCTCTGGTGCTTTGATGACAGAGATGTAAAGGCCAGCTCGGCCCCTATATGTGTTTCCAACCTTGTCTCAGAATCACGCTATTATACCTAAATTGCTAAATTATTTTTATGTGGCTCGTTGTACGTATCACAGCAGTGTCCTAGTGACATAAACACTTGAGGCGCTACAACTATGACACTTTCACACAAATCACGAGTAAAAGGGCAGTTATCAGTTCATAAACACTTACTTTTCGCCCTATACCTCACACAACGCTATCTTATGACATCAAAACACTTTTACTATAGTGCATGACTTATAAGGCAATGCATGTTAACATTTGTATTACCTAACCAACTACATTTACAAGCTTGTTCAAGCGTGTTCAAATTACACAGTAGCTCAACTTATAGAACGTTGCACTTGCGATGCAGTGGTCTGGATATGAGTCCTGAATAGCACGCAACGCATGAGCCGAAACATAAAATTTTTATGACATTATCGGTTAGGTTTAAGGTTTAGGGTAGGGAGGTAGGTTTTGTTGATTTAAATCACCAGTGCAAATACATTGAATTTGACGGTAAAATTAGTAAAGACACCAACAATTACAGCTTTATCCTGACCAACAGAGTACAGAGAATGGAATCATGAGTCAGGGTTTGGTCTTTTCTTTCAAAACAGATTTAACAATGCAATGTTTTTGTACAATTCTGATTGCATTAAAATGTATTGCAATTGATTTTCAGAAGATGTAGAACTAGCCTAATTGTATGCTGCCCCAGGTTTGATTCTAAAGGACTGATGCTTCCCAAAAGGAAAATTCACTCATCATTTGCTCACCCTCATGTTGGTCAAAACCTATATCACTTTCTTTTGTTGAGCGCAACAAGCTTAAAAAAAAAAACACCATTAAAGTAATAGTCCATACAACTTGTGCACTATATTCCAAATCTTCTGAAGCCATATGATAGCTTTGTGTTAAGACATTTAAAGGGGTCATGAAATGCTCTTTTTTTTATCGTTTTATTATCTTCTCTGAGGTCCACTGATGTTATTAAAGTTTTTGTTTTTTTTGCACCAAAACATATTTTAGTAACGGCTCAACTGTGAGTGTTGCCACCTTGTGGACCCATTATTTAGTGCAAATAATTCCAGGTGCATGCGCATTCTTCAATTTCAGAGTACGTGTGGTTAGAAAAAAGTGCCGCACACGTTCAGTGCTCGAGCGCTCAATTTGCGTCACGCGTGGTTTTGGCCTAAGCGCCTCCTTAAAACGTCAATGTAAACACCCACTGTTATGATTGGCTAACATCATGCAGCCACTCAAATACAGCCATATTTGAAACTCAATCAGAAGAGAATGAACAAGCCCCTCAACATTATAAAACTATATTTCAGGGTTTGCACATAACACACATCCAACATATTGCATCCGAATATATTAAACTGTTCATCTCAAGCACAGCTGTTAACACAGCACCATAAACTATCAAACAGTCATGAAATTTGAAATATTCATGAATTAATCTCTTTACTTACTGTTTTGCGATTGCATCCAAGTGTTTTTAACTGCCCCGTCCTTCAATAACAGTTCCTTTGCAAAGCTTGAATCTTATTATGACTAGTTCACAAGCAGTCCATGCTGATATGAGCCAAAAAAATGCACTCACAAAGTCCAAAGTGGACGTAGAGAGAGAGTAGTTAGAGAGAGAGGATTGTAAAGTCCCTGACTTGCTCTCCAGTGCTCGGTGCTCCTGCTCCAGAGTTTTCTGGCTGCCCTTCAGTGCTGGCCGATGAGCTGCTCGTACTTGGCTGCCTGTCTTTCGTGCACGCTGAGCAGACAGTCATCACGCGGTCACGGGACTCACAAGCCTCTGCGCTGTGTCTGGAGGCTCGCCTGTGATTCCAGTGTTTGCAGCTGGGCCTGTAAAGGTGTCTTTTCAGAGTTGTAACTTGATACCGCATTCTTTAAAAGTGGGGCGAGATAAATGACAACGATCAAAGATGTCTGTGTAGTGTATGTTTATATTCAAAAATAATTCTAAATAGTCCAGATGGGTCCCCTTTGGTGTTCAGGAATAGTTAGGACAGACTAGGCCTATTTGTCCTGCTCTCTCTCTCTGTGAATGAACTGAATGCCAGTGGGCGGGGCCAGAGATGTGATGATGTGAAGTAGGCGGGGTTTTTTTCACTGTAGAGGCGGTCATGAATTAATGGGCCTCCTAGTGACATAGGGACGTTGCGGAAGTAGAGAACAAGGTGTTTTTGCAGCTTAATGTCAATAAATACTTTTATTGCATTAGGGATTAAGTTTTGAGTTCTGAAATTTACAGTATGTTTTTATTGAAGAATGACCTCTTATATGTCAGAATATTAAGGAAAAATGTATTCTTTATGACATTCTTTAAGTCATTTTTCACTGAAAATCACTGCAGTTTTGGCATCAGTGAAATTCAACCTCATTGGCTCTCACACATCTTGGATCAAAACTGGCATGACACATCTTGACATGCAAGTTTTGAATGTCATGAGAGATTTGAGAGCCACAGCAGCGGGCAAGACTTTCAGCATGCTCTACTTTTATGGTAATTTTTTTTTTTTTTTTAATGTCCTTTTTAGAACTTGACAGCCCCAGTCCCTAAACATTTTATTGTATAGAAAAGGAGCAGTGGGAAAATTCTGCTAAATCTCTCCTTTAGTGTTCCATGAAGTCATACTGGTTTGGAACAACATTAGGGTGAGTAAATGAAACAGAAATTTCATTTTTAGTTGAGATAACCCTTTAAAATCAGAATGTAAAGCGTCGTAGAATGAAAAGATTATTTCTGAATTGTTGGTTTAGTGTAGTCATTATTGCAGTTGGATTGAACTGTATTGAATAGGACCGCAGAAACTATAGTAACCCGTAGACAGATTTATTCCCCTTTTGTTCCTTACTTACACTGATGTTATTTTGGGCCTTGATGTGCATTGTATGTGGCACACTAGAATCAGATTCTGTGGCACTGTCAAAACACACTACATCATGACACAAGTTTTTTGTGTTTTCCTTTCAATAGAAAATGCAGGTAATAAAAAGAATAGAAGCCTGTATTTACCTTGTATATGAGGAATGCTTATCTTAGAAAAAGCCAAGGGCCACATCTTACCACCTGCTCCTAAACAGTTTGGATGCTCTGAACTATGCACACATAGCCATGCACACTTTAGCGTTCGGACACAGCCACAAGCTGAACCCCAATAATTCTCAGTCACAAAAGTTTAGTTTGAGGACTTTCTCTCTTTGCATGTAAATGAGGGCTGTTTTTACTCTGGTATAGATTTTCTGTGCGCTTGTTTGGTTTTATATGGAGTGTAAAAGGCATCTTTTGCCAAGAGCTTGTCTCTGCTGTTACAGCAAGGGTTGTGTTCTATAGGTGGAAGGGGTCGGATACAAGGAGAATCTTGTCTTATCTGGGCCTGGTCTGTTTACTTTTCTCCCTTCTGGGACATCACTGTAGGAGAGGTTGGCTGAAACTTTAAAGAGCACTTATTTTTCTTTTAGATCTAGGGCTGGGCATTATAGCTGCCAAAAATTATATCTCAATATTTTTCATCCTATTGACGATATTTGATATATATCACAATAATAATGTATTTGTTCTTAAATGCATTATTTTAATTTTATTTTTTTATCAGAGGAACCGTCATTTCAACCAAACAGCCATTGTAGCCAAGTACACTGAAAATGTTTAATGAATAAAAGTCTAAATATAATGAAGGCATTATTTAACAGTTTTTCATTAAATGAAAATAAGGAAGAACAAAATGTAATCATTCTAATCTAATCATTCATTTAGATGCACCAATACAACAATATAGTAATAAAAAGCAATATTTACCTACATATATTTTTACAAATTGCAAATTATAAATCTGGTGAAACGTTGTCACCTTTTCTGTGAAACCGTGTTTGCATTAGTGCCCGACTGATATATCGGCCGGCCGATATTATCGGCCGATATTAGCCTTTTACCGATATATCGGTATCGGCGTATATTTTACCGATATGCGCCGATATGAAAACTTTTTTCAGAACATATAATGCAGAAAACAATGCTTTAGAATTGGTGTCATAGCATAGTTTGTCCAGCAGAGTGCGCTCCGACTCCATTGTTTACAGAGCTGACTCTGAGCTGTCTCGGTAAGTTAACTAGTTTGTGAAATACATACTGGAAACATAAACAATGACCCCATCATTTTCCCTTTTCAATATAACTAATATAACATTAACCTTGTCCCTGACAACATGTCACTCATGTCTGCTTGCTGTTAGTCAGCTATAGTTTGTCAGTGCAGTAAGTAATGTAGCAGATTGAAAGGTAAACATCAGAGCATCTTTTTGCAGCTCAACAGACAACAGTGCGGTGGTGGATTGTGTCTGATGAGTGTTGATTTCATGCTGTGTTGTTACGTAGTTGGTGAGACACAATGCTGGAAAGTAAAATAAACAACGTCCGTCTTTTACTCTCCATGACAACCAGCTTATAGCTAACTAGCTAATCATGTAGCTACTTTCAGTAACTACATTTCCATCCAAGGATTTTCTGCGAACAAATTTTAGTGCATCAAAATAAAGCTGATGGAAACGCAAATTATCACTAAAATTTCACGTTTCGACATAATATTTTTCCGTTTAACTCTAGCACATAAACTTATCCCAATTTACCCCAATCATTAGCCTGTGTTAATCATGACGACAAGGTATAGGATCCTTGAAAGCCAATTTATTGTACGTGATTATGGATTGATCTTAACGGCATAAAGATCCGATCACTGCAAACATGACACTTCCAGGAGTACCAACACAAATATCTCGTATCAAGACATGCACACTGGCAAGTGCACGGAGAACAAATGAATGGCCACTGTTTGCGATTAATCACGGTAGCCATCCGTATATTTATTAAAGTTGCTTTTCCACACCATTTAAAATAATAGACGGCAGTCACGGAATTAGCCCACAATACAAAAAACATATCATTTCTTTGCACAGAGAGGTTTTAAATTAAAAATAAATACACAATACTAGGAGAAAAACGTCAGTGTGCTTTTTTGGAACACTAACAGCCCATTTATATTAAATTATTGTTTAGCTTACTTTTGAAAAAATGCTGGCAAAATTCCCTTTTATTAGATTAAATAAATTACCAAACGAAAAAATTAAATAAAAAAAACATATATATTTTTAGACCTATATATGCCTTTTCTTAACACAAACTTAAATTAGCCATACCCTGTTCTGTAGATGAATAAAGTCGGCTGAATGACATTTTCTACACTTCAGGACTATAAACTATCAGAACTATTTGTCCAATGCTGAGATCACTTTCAGAAAACTAGCTTTTGAACCTTTTAAAACGTTTAAATATTTTAAATCTAACCCTCTTTCGCATTTGCTGTGCTTCTTCAAAAAATGTAAATTGAATTATGACACTAAAATTAATTTTAAATGATAATCAAGTTCAGTTGGTCGTTAAAAGTTGTGGGACAAATATACGGGACATAATACAGTTGAGATTGCAATGCTTTAGATGATTATTCAGAATAGCCTGTTGAATATCAGGAATGTAACATATGTAATCCCTGATATTACACCGCATACATTTTTCTTTAATAGCTGTGCACACAGCATACATCGATGGATGGTCCTTATACTAAGACTGAAAGTTTCCCCCACTACTTGGTGCAGGTTGCCAGCTTGAACAGGGCAATGACGATTCGCTTTCGGCTCAGAACCAGTGCGATAGGCGCAACATCAGGACCAATATTACAGTCATATCAGAAGGGCAACTGCTGAGTGGAAGCTAATGTGTAAACATGTATTCACCAAACTGTTTTGTTCAGGATTCACAGTTTGGTACCCCCTTCAACCGAACAATTCCAGTCGTTGCATTTATAAAATGTAATATTTAAAAGTCTGGTTTTCCACCGTTGAAAGTTTCCTCTGAACTTGTATAGCAGAATACGGTGTAACACCACTGCTTATCTGTTTATCTTGACTCAGCAGTATTAATATAGTCAGCATTTGACTGATACTAAACAGATATACTGATGTTTATTTAGCTATTTATTTTATTTTAATTTATTCTTTATTTTAATGGTCAGCATTTGACTGATACTAAACATTACTGATGTTTATTTAGCTATTTATTGTATTTGTATTTATTATTTACTTGGCTATTGTATAGGCCTATATACAACATTATTGTATGTATATAAATCTGCAACAAAAAAAAAAGGGGGGGGGGGGGTAAGGGGGAGCGGTCTTGTACATTTTGTCAGAGGGGTGGCTAACTGTTTAAGACTTTGAAAACCCCTGTTCTAGCGCTTCTTGATAGCAGCGGCTCAGCTGTGAGTGTTGCCACCTTGTGGAGCCATTGATTAGTGCAGATATTTCCAGGCGCATATGCATACTGTGCATTCAGAGTATGTGTGGTTAGAAAAATCGGGTGGCACACGTTCAGTGCTCGAGCACTCTGCTAATGACGAAATTTGCGTCACGTGTCCTGTACGCAGACGCCTAGCATTCGCATCTGACCGATGTATACTTTGGGCTTTATAGTGGCAAACATCCATGATCCTGAAGGCAGATATTTGGAAGATGTCTGTCATGCCATAATATTTTCAAGGTCTGCTGAATTGTTGAGCAGGTCCTAATGTATGAAAAATATTTCAGACAGATTTTTACCTGGGTTAAGTGACACTTTATACATGTCTGGCTGGATTGATTTGATTGATTTTTCCATCTATGTCTGTGTGTTTATGTGCTTGTGTTTATATTGGGCTAATCTTTCGCTATCAGAGTTCAGAGAGCTTGACTCTGTGTGTGTGCATAATGAATTGATCCAGTTCCACTCATGTCATATCTGGTTTCAAGCGTCTACATGATATTTGCTCAGCACTTATGCACCCCCCGCCTGCAATATAGAGCTTATCACTGTTCTTGCCCTTAAATGACATTCCTCACTAATTTACTTTGATAAGCCAGACCTGCTCTGTTAGTTCTGACTGTATGGAGTTGTTAATGGCATATTTACTATAAATATTATTTATGTACAGAGGCTTGAAGGTTTCAAGGTGTTAAACAAGTACTTTCTGTTTGTTTGTGTTTGAGTGTTTGTGTCACTCTGGCACCTGCCACATCATGCCGAGTTACTGACAAGCAACATCTCCCATCAGACATTTTTGCATCAGTTCAAGTATGTTTACCTTCTCCTGTGGCGCGACTGGAAACATGTTGCGTCAGCAGTGTGGAAGACCCAGGTTCTCATCCTGCGTTAAAACCAGGAAGTAATTGCGTTCACGTAGGTTTTTACTCCACTGTCGGTTAGGTTTAGGCTCGAGGTTTGTGTTTCAGGGTAGAGTTAATACAATAAACATTTCTCTTCACTATATTACATTCTTTACAGATTAAAACAGCTTGTTTTTGGCGCCCCTCTGTGGGCAATTCATCTGGAAACTGGAGCTCACAAGTGCCACCGGGGGCACTGCTTTGCATTTCGGTTTGCACAGGCTGAGTTTAGCTCAAGAAAAGTCAACCTACTGTTTCCAAATTCAGAGTGAGATCATTTTGGTGGGAAAAAGATAGTGTTGACAGCTGACCCCTGTGGTGGATGAGTGTTAAGATTGCTCTGAATGAGTAGAAACAACAGCTAAAGAAATAGACAGAACCTGCAGTCTTGTCGGGTTGTTTTTGCAGTTGCACTCACTGCAACAAATAGAGGAGACTCATAGTGTTGCTGACAGAACTCATGCTGTCAGTTGGCCTTTCTATATAGGAAAACACAAAAATGTGTTTACTTTCCATAACCTGATAATAGAAAATACACACTGCACTTTACTTTATTTAGACAAGAGTGAGAGAGTCATCATTGCTCGGGTTTAGCCCCTTTAAATGTATTTTAATGAAGCTTTTGATTGTTAATTGAGATGGCATTGATGTAATCAATTTGATTTAATAATGAAGTGTCTAGGCGAGTATTCCTATCAGACATTCTTGCATCGGCTCCAGTGTGTTTACCTTCCCTTGTGGTGCATTTGGAAGCGTATTATGTCAGCAGTGTGGGAGACCTATGTTCTGATCCCACGTTGAAACCAGGAAGTAGTTGTGTTTGCATAATCAGTGACAAGCACAGTTCGGTTGTTGCGTTTTTCCCTCTAACTTTACATTTTTACTCCTCTGACGGTTAGGTTTAGGTTTGAGGATTGGATTGGGAGGTAGATTTTATAAAATATGCATTCATCTTCACCGCATTACAGCCTTTACAGCTGAAAAAATAACCCTGCTTCACAACTCGCTTTTTGTGCCAGTCCATGGACATTTCATCCAGAAAATGGAGCTCACACGTGACCATACAACCCTACAACACTTACTGCTTTGGCCACTGGGGACAGTGTTTTGAATTTCGGTAAGCACAGACTGAGTCAACCTTCTGTTTCTGATTTCACTATGAGATCATTCTGTTGTACCATAATTTTAGTCAATTTATGGTCACTAGTTAGAAAAGATCGTCACAGCATTTGTGCTTAAATGCTGGTGTTTTAATGAGATTTAATAGGAGGGCAGGCTCAGGATAAAAAAGTGGTGTTCCTCTGAGTGGGAAAAATGGAGCGTGTTCTTTTTGTGTGTGTTGAAATCATCATTATGAATTAGGTTACGGATATGGATAGAGCTCAGATATGTTTGAGAGAGAGAGAGAGAGAGATTATTATTGATTATTAACTCATTGCCTGAGTTTGAATCATATAATAAACAAAACCCAGAACCCTGTTTAAATCGGTACAACACTTCTGTAAGTAATTTATTACTTTTATTCTCTCAACACATTCTGATGTAAATTTTCCAGATATTAATTTCTTGTTAGTCTGTCTATCACACTGTATAATCTTGTATGCTTGTGCTTATCCTTGACCCTCGACCCTGGCATTTCTTAAGCATATAGTGCTGGTTAGCATGTCATCACGAGTATTATCTTTTTGTTTTTCTACTTATTATTTTTTATTTGAAGGATTAACCAGTTAGGAAAAGCAGTTGTCCTAAAGCAGTGAGTTACAGTTTTTTGTGCAGTTTTGGTACACAATGGTCCTATAGCAATCCTGAATTAAAACATAAAAACACTATTTTTATCTGCCTATATATTCATTGTTGCATGCAGTGCAACACAAGTATGTGTGACAAAAAAATGATAAAATGGCTTCCTCTATGCCATATAGCTATAGCTTTAAGCTGTCACACTATATATGCAGATGTATGATACATTTCTTTCATCTGTGAGGAACACATCTGCTCATGAATGTGAAAGTCAAAACTGCTAGGATAGATTGAGACAATTTATGGACTCCTTACTGCCGCCCAGTTGTAATCACGTCAAACAAAAATCCCATTCAGATCTGCAGACTTTCCTCATTATTTACGTCAATGCTAAAATAGACATACAGGCCCCCTAGAGGAAAATGAAATGACCTGTATGGAACCTAAGTGTGTATACAGCCCCGCTGTGTCTGAATAAGACATACACCATACAGTAGTCTCTGATTATGTATCATCACTATAGGGTCTTATTAACATATACACCTATATAGTCTCTGATTATGGTATTTATACCCCGTTAATCTCATATTATAGTACATACTCTCCAATAGTCTCTGATTAAGGTATGTAATATGTGGTCTCTCTGATTATGGTATATATGCCCTTTTAATCACAGATTATAGTATACAGGTGCATCTCAATAAATTAGAATGTCGTGGAAAAGATCATTTATTTCAGTAATTCAACTCAAATTGTGAAACTCGTGTAACAAATAAATTCAATGCACACAGACTGAAGTAGTTTAAGTCTTTGGTTCTTTTAATTGTGATGATTTTGGCTCACATTTAACAAAAACCCACCAATTCACTATCTCAACAAATTAGAATACATCATAAGACCAATAAAAAAAACATTTTTAGTGAATTGTTGGCCTTCTAGAAAGTATGTTCATTTACTGTATATGTGCTCAATACTTGGTAGGGGCTCCTTTTGCTTTAATTACTGCCTCAATTCGGCGTGGCATGGAGGTGATCAGTTTGTGGCACTGCTGAGGTGGTATGGAAGCCCAGGTTTCTTTGACAGTGGCCTTCAGCTCATCTGCATTTTTTGGTCTCTTGTTTCTCATTTTCCTCTTGACAATACCCCATAGATTCTCTATGGGGTTCAGGTCTGGTGAGTTTGCTGGCCAGTCAAGCACACCAACACCATGGTCATTTAACCAACTTTTAGTGCTTTTGGCAGTGTGGGCAGGTGCCAAATCCTGCTGGAAAATGAAATCAGCATCTTTAAAAAGCTGGTCAGCAGAAGGAAGCATGAAGTGCTCCAAAATTCCTTGGTAAACGGGTGCAGTGACTTTGGTTTTCAAAAAACACAATGGACCAACACCAGCAGATGACATTGCACCCCAAATCATCACAGACTGTGGAAACTTAACACTGGACTTCAAGCAACTTGGGCTATGAGCTTCTCCACCCTTCCTCCAGACTCTAGGACCTTGGTTTCCAAATGAAATACAAAACTTGCTCTCATCTGAAAAGAGGACTTTGGACCACTGGGCAACAGTCCAGTTCTTCTTCTCCTTAGCCCAGGTAAGATGCATCTGATGTTGTCTGTGGTTCAGGAGTGGCTTAACAAGAGGAATACGACAACTGTAGCCAAATTCCTTGACATGTCTGTGTGTGGTGGCTCTTGATGCCTTGACCCCAGCCTCAGTCCATTCCTTGTGAAGTTCACCCAAATTCTTGAATCGATTTTGCTTGACAATCCTCATAAGGCTGTGGTTCTCTCGGTTGGTTGTGCATCTTTTTCTTCCACACTTTTTCCTTCCACTTAACTTTCTGTTAACATGCTTGGATACAGCACTCTGTGAACAGCCAGCTTCTTTGGCAATGAATGTTTGTGGCTTACCCTCCTTGTGAAGGGTGTCAATGATTGTCTTCTGGACAACTGTCAGATCAGCAGTCTTCCCCATGATTGTGTAGCTTAGTGAACCAAACTGAGAGACCATTTTGAAGGCTCAGGAAACCTTTGCAGGAGTTGATTAGCTGATTGGCATGTCACCATATTCTAATTTTTTGAGATAGTGAATTGGTGGGTTTTTGTTAAATGTGAGCCAAAATCATCACAATTAAAAGAACCAAAGACTTAAACTACTTCAGTCTATGTGCACTGAATTTATTTAATACACGAGTTTCACAATTTGAGTTGAATTACTGAAATAAATGAACTTTTCCACAACATTCTAATTTATTGAGATGCACCTGTATATTCCCTGTAGTCTCATATGCTCCTATATATTCTCTGATTATTGCATATGCACCCCAAAATCTCTGATTATGATGCTACATGTACTGACTAGAAAATATATGCCCCATATTATCTCTGATTGTTGTGTATGTACAACATAGCCTTTGATTTTTAGATGCATCTCTGGCATTAATATTCTTGCAGCGAGGAGGAAAATAGGCTACTGTTCTCAGTTTGTCTTGCTGGGTAGACTACTCTATAACACTGCAAATGATTCTTACTTACTGCCTACTGTGTCCTTATTCTACCTGAAGAGCTCTGTTGTCTTTTTTTTTTCTGCAACCTGATTAAACATCAGTGACTCAATGCCTCCCACGGTGAAGAGTGAGGGTTTAACCCAAGGATTAACTGAGGCATTGGACAAAAGTGTTTACTTGGATGCATGACATACACTTGGAGACCATTCAGGAGTTTAGTTTTGGAACAGCATGGTAGTTGTGTGGCTGGTTGAACGCACACTATGTTTAAGCCTCACAGAATGGGAGCAAGACACTGTTCCGTTTTAAAATACATAGGAGCAACCAGGCCTGCAGGCAACAGTCATCCATGGGACTGCCTTCACTTAGTGTGCAGTGTCTCTTCTCTGTCAGTTAATGATCATCTCTTTCTTTCTGATCTGAACTTCATAGGGTATAAAATGTAGAAATACGTACGGTAATATATAATGTCTCACAGAAGTAACACTGATCAAATGTGGAGTTTATCAGAGTGTTACATAAACACACCAGCAAACCCCCACACATAATATAGTGTGAAGATGACTCTGTATGAATTAGATTGTCGCTACTTTTTTGTCAGCAGTCTGCCAACCCTTATTTCCCTACCCATGCCTGGCAGAGGAATGCTCTCTCGCTCTCTTTCATTCAATCACACGAGTGATGCTGTGCACTTTATAGTCTGCTAAACACATGCGAATAACTTTTATGCAAAGTTGTCTGTATTTACATATTGATTTATTTGTTTAATCTTGACAGCTGGTTTTCTTCTAAAAATAGCATTTTGACTAAGCATTCTGTAAGTTCAGTTTCAAAATATTCTGCTGCCCTTAAAAGAACTTTATTAAATAGATAGTTTCCACATTTGGAAATGGCATAGATGATCCCTGGAACATTTTCACTTGGCCTTGTGCAGTTTTGTATTTCATTTAGGCTTATATATCTGAAATCAATGGTTTGGCTTTATTTGGCACATTTAGCAGAAAGAAAGTTTCAGCATCGGCTTGTCAACAAGAAAAAAACATTTATGTACTTATTTTTATTGCGTCCAGGGAGATGTGAAGATGTCCATTTTGATGACTTATGGCCTATTCACAAGCCCGAATTTTCGGAGCAAATGTTCGTTCTGAACAAGCTTTTGAATAGGAACAATGGATTTCTATGGTGCTATTTACAGAGCTTTTTGTAATTTTTTACCTAGTCACTGCTGCTGTACAATCCAGTGTGTTGTTGGCGCTAATCAACTGGCAAACACAGGTGTTGTGCTCTTTTACCCGTCTCACGCACAAAAACTATGAATTAAATATGCACTAAATAAATCAAAGCTGTAAACAGAATATTTGGTTAGAATATTTATGTAATGTGCGGATACCTCATATTATATATTATATCTGATATTTTGTCTTCAGGGTTCCCAAGCGTCCTGGAAAATCCTGTATTTTGCAATGCAGTTTTGCAGTCATGGAAAAGTCATGAAAAATTAGAAAAATACCTAAATGTCCTGGAAAATAATTATTTGTCCTGGAAAATATTTAATTGTTTTAATAAAACGGTTTGACTGTGTTGCTAGCAAGGTTTCCGTTACATGTACAAAAACATGGTAACGATCAGGACTCAGAATAGGAGTCAAATACACAAAATTTTGTCACTGCCGGCGGCTGCGCATTGTGAAACAACATCTATGGTTAAGGGTGCTTACACCCTCATGATTGATTACAGCAGCAGCCAATCGTGTGCTTGGCAATCGCTGTCCAACCAAGGCAGATCGCTTGATTGGTTACAGCTTGCTTGGCTTCAGCAGCACATGCACAGTGAGAAGTGGCACTCGTGAAACTTCTCATTCATAAACAAACTGAATGATCTGGTACGTGTACCGTCCGACTGAATTAGAGGGGCATGTTGTTCGTTCACTTCAGCATCTGCATGTGAGTCTACCTTGTTCATCACGGAGAGAAAAGGGCAGAAGAGCTATTAATGTGTAAAAGTGACTGATGTTTATACACATTGAGGGGCTTTCACATGACTCGCATCAGCGCTGCCGAATACATTGAAGTCTAAGAAGTGACGTGTCAGCGCAACCTCGGCTCCGACTTCACACCAAAGTGTTTTTCACACACGTTTTGCCTCACAAATGATGTCTTTAAGAGTGCAAACCTACAATAAATATTTAAAAACTGTCCAAATTTCTTAAAAGATATTGAATGTCTCAACATTTATTTGAATTAATGATTACCTTATCTTTTCTGAGTATCCAGATACATTCACCAAAAAATAAATAAATAAATGTAAAAAACCCGCTAAGGCATAAACATAAACTCCTCTTTTTATTGTATGCAATCAAAGCAATTGCCATTTTTTTTCGTTAATTTGCCCCTCTGTGACGCCTACTGCAATGCTTGTCATGTGGAGGGCAAAGTGCCGCTTGATGCTGGCGTTGAGCGGATTGTTGACGCCTCGACCCAACTCATGTAAGATGCGCTTTACAATGACGGAAGGACATTACTGAAACTAAAAATTATTATTATTAGGCAATTATTGTTGTCTTTTCTGATAAAAGTCATGCCCAGCAGTTTAAAAACTGCAGGAAAATGATAGAGTAGGTCTGCTTTTTTCTTATAATGCTTAAACATTTTAATGAAGTCAGTAGATATGACATGCACATTTTAATAAAGGAGAAGGTAAGGACGTTTTTGATGAAACGTCAAGCTTGGCAGTTCACAAACTGAATGGAAATTATAGATCTGCTTTGTTCTTATAATGCTTAAATACTATAAAGTCTCTTGGCAGATTTCGGTGGTGAACATCTCAAAATGATTCAATGACTCACTCATTGCACGCAAGGTGCTCATTTGTCACCCCTTAGTGGCATCTCCAGAAGTGGTCACTAAACTAATCAATTAATGAAACTGAACAAATTTGTGAAACAGAAGCAAGCCACACCAAAATACCCTTTATTTTTGCAGCTAATTCTGCACAATTGTGCAGATCATTTTCTATACTTGAATCCTTAATATAGCTTAAGTTGGTGCTTTTAGCTTATTCTTAAAAAAAAACAAAAACCCTGGAATCACATGGATCAGTGATTGTCTCAACTTTTTCGACCCTCATGAGTTTGGTGAGTGTGGTGATTCAGCCTTAATACCT
Organism: Myxocyprinus asiaticus; assembly: GCF_019703515.2. NCBI lineage: Eukaryota > Metazoa > Chordata > Actinopteri > Cypriniformes > Catostomidae > Myxocyprinus > Myxocyprinus asiaticus. Next base: position 12,824,348 of record NC_059346.1, on the reverse strand, counting down.
CAGGATGTGAATTAATTTTCAATAATTCAACAATCAGAGTCAGCTTATGCTGCGGTTACCACATGTAGTATGTGGAAAACATGGAATCTAGTCATAAATGACATTAGCAATAAAACGCAGAATGTCGTGGAATATTAATGTTTGAATGTACAATTAATCCAATTAAAATTGTGATATGTCCTAGTGTGATAATTAATTAAACTAAAAAAGTCTCATAATTAATTGAATAAATAAATAATCTGCAAGTGATGCGTGCTTCAAAATGAATGTGTAGAGATGGCCGTTCATACACTAAAAACACCTCATCATGATTGTCATGTGCACTCTTGTGTGTGAAATGACGAGCACATACAGACTATGTATTTATATAACTGAATCACAGCTTTACGGGGATTAATAATCGCACTGGGCCGTGGAGGAAACTGCTTATCTGGAGGTGAGAAACTACCGTCAAAAACTTAAATATCACCACGCACAAGAAACCTTGAATTCAGTGCAAATATGCAATAATTAAATAAAGACCGTGAGGCTGTTTTTTCTTTTATATTTCTTTAATGTAGGCTGATGCATAATTTTTTATGCTTTACCTGTTTTACGTAATGTATATTATTCCATGTGTTTCCATTTGTTTTCATACCTTGTGTTATATTATCCAGGCATTAAAAAAAGAAAAGCTGGGTTCAAGAGTCTGTTTGGAATATACTTGTAGCAAAATACATGCATAAATATAAATACATGGGATGTGTGCAACAGCGCTCTTTACTCATCTCACTCGCACAAAAACAGTAGATTCTATATTCCTCAGAATGCATAAAAGACATGAAAATTAAGTAAATATATGCCTTAACAGCGTTAAATATATTGATCTCATGCATCGACTGCTGAATGCAATGACCGCCTACTGTACGTGGGTGAAATTGTTTTCATTTTCATTTTTAGACCTTTCGTCTGCAGTTCATTTCGCAAACTTGTCACGGATGTGGTGCGAACAGGCCTTTTTTAATGTTCTCTGATTTTGGAGTCTGATAGCCCATGAGATTACAAAATTTACACCTAGTCCTAGAAACACGCACACATGCACAGGCACACGTCTTGGGTGAAGAGTGTGTGGTTTTGAGGCAGCTGCTGCACCTCTTGAGCTTCTCCCTTGGAGATGGGAGCAGATTTTTTCCAGCCCACTACATATGTCACAGCACCTGCTGTCAAAACAACATTCGAAAATGTCTTTGTGTGTCTTATGAGCCTTACTGACTAATGAATGAAGCAGATGTGAATGGGGATTTTAGCTGCTCCATCAGAAACACACCTGTTGTTTCTGTTTCCCATGGAAAACTTAAAGGCTTGTGCTGATGTGGCGAACCCTTTGTGTTCACCCCTAGATTGCCTTAGACAATGCATTATCCAAAAAATATACACCTTTTTCAAATAGGCAATTGATTTTCAATTGTTCCGGAGTGAAAACATTATAATGCTGGTAACCGGTTATAACTGATTAATTGTTTTCTGATTATTTTTACATGAAACTAAAGGCCAAAGGGTTTATCACAGTCATTTTTTTTTTTAATTACACCAATTCATGTTACCTGAAAAAAATGAAACATGTGCTTTTATCCTGAAGGAAACTGCTGCATCACACATTTCTTTGCCTAATTGCCCGTTGTGGATGTCACATTCTCTGAATGAAGACCTGTAGAACTATGTATAAATACTACATATACATGCATGGTTAATCCAGATACAAGTAAAGCATTATTAGAGGTAAAAATTACATTTCTCAGTTGTTTCCAAGTCTTTACTGAATTATTGTTAGATATGATGCATTAATACAGATTTGATGCTGCTGGGTTTTGACTCAGAAGCAGATCTGTAAATAAAACTATACTTAAAGCTACACTATGCAACTTTTATTTTGTTAAAAAATAACAATGTTATTTTTAATGAGAGAGTACAACAAAAATCCATCTTCCAAATCATGTCTTTACCCAAATACACTTTGATAAACCTATAATAATGATTTATATTTTAGAGCTGTCGGGACGGATTTAGCGGGAAATTGCATACATATGTCATTCGCCTGTGCGTGTTCACGTCATATCCGTACACAGAGAAAATAAGCTCCGGCTACTGTAGCACATGTATGGTGTGGGAGTAGCTGAAGCTGAAAGTTTGTCACAACAAATGAGAAAACTGACCATTGATTATTCAAAATGGCAAACCTCCGAGAAATCCGTAATTTCCGTAATAAAACCCGAATCAACATCGGCTTGGCTTTTCAGAGGTGGCGACAGCTCCGAGATCTGAAAGGATTTAAAAGCGACCCAGAGATGGCTTTTTTCTTACTCAACAGGTAAGATATTTTGTTGATATGGTTTATGTATAATTGTGTAATCACACACACACACACGTCTGTGTGTGTGTACTGAAATACAATATACTGTAATCAGTGCAGAACTTTTCACTTGCTAGCACACGTGTGTATTTATCTTTATAACGGCAATCATTTATATAAATAAATCCTTTAGTCCTAGGCTTGCCAAGGACATGTGAGTCTTGAAATTATGTTGACCACTGGTTGGTAACAATGACAATCTATAAATCAGTTACTACCATGATCTATTTGGCCAGAATATTCTGCAGTTATAAAAACTTTACAACGTTTGATCTTATCAGACTAGCAATCGTAATGTCTCATGTTAACGAATGTTGCCTAACTTTTGTAATGTAATTTATTTCAAAACATCAATGTTTCCAATAAGTCAAAACAACAGCATAAGATATGGCACTTACCTGCTCAGATGACATGTTTTCGGATATCCGTCCTTTCCTTTTTTTGTTGTTATTTATTTGTCCATTCACTCTGATAAGATGTCTGTATTCATGTGTACACCGGTGCCTCGAACCACATTCATCCACGCAGAGGAGCAGAGCCGAAGCACAACCAAAACAATGTTCTTCCGCAAGATGCTTGCAGTTTTATTTTTTTAACCGCTAGAAGGCCAAAAGTTACGTAGTGTAGCTTTAACTGTTAATGAACTGCTTGTTATGATTTCTATGCCGATAAATCCACCACACCGAAAAAAAAAGATTGCTTATTTTTTATTATTTTGGTGAGGCAAGTGACTTATTTTTGGCTTGGTGTTCCAAACCATGTTGCTTGTTTCTCTTGAGAGATCTGGCAACACTGCAATTGGTATTTCACCCACCCTTTTGTGCAGAGTACTGTCATTTTTAAAAGAACATTATTAATCATTCTTTTATTTTGTTCTAACCGGTAACCTTTTGGAAAGGAGGCTTTCCAAAACTTCTAAACCAGAATTTGTTTTTTACAGTTTTTGCTCAGAACGAACCGAAATGAAAAACATTTTGTTTTTAGTCCTTGTTTTAAACATACTGTATATTCCAATCCATCAAATCATTCTTGAGCTTTGACTTTCAGTTAAACATTCTCTTCCTTTTCAAAATAAGGAGTATTTAGTTATTTTTATACCACTGAATGGGATGGCAAGGTTAGCCACTCCAAGTTACCATAGCAAACCTTCTGGCTTGGTTTGGATGCAGAATTTGACTGAATTATGTACCCGCAAATCATAATCAAACACCCATTTGGTCAGTCTTTTTTATCCTATTATAAGGAAAAAGCCTTTTATTCACACTGTACCTTCACACAGAGGTAATATAGGTTTACTGGGATTTGTTCTACAGTATTTTCTGGTCTGATTTTCTTTTGTCCAACTTTTCAATATAGTTCATCGTCTAGAATTGTTTTATTACTACTTGATTGTCATTTTGCAACAGTTTGCAAATCTATGTCTAATGGTTAATATGTTGTGCTTGCTGCCCTCTTGTAATTTAACACCCATGTCAGCACTTTTCATAGAGTGAGTTTTCTTACATCAAACAAGCTTGACTAGGCCCTAAGTTGACATGAGTTCAGAGCTATAATGGCAGAATAAAGGCAGCCCGAAAATGGAAAGTGCTTTCTCCTGTTTTCTGTTGTTTATGTTCTAATTCTGTTCTGCTATGTTTATGCCATGATGTTTGACCTCTATTCAAAGGGTCAAGGGTTGGCGGTTGTCAAAATTCACCACAGGGCATGTGTGTTTTGGTTGTCTATGGGAAAAAAAAAACTCCTGAGGGGTAACAGGGTCAGGAAAGTGCCCAACAATGCCCTACCATAAAAGCATTCAGTGACCAGGGACTGTCAAGCTCCAAAAAGAACAAAAAAGCACCATCAAATCAGGTCATACAATAGCTTTATTTGAGAAACAGACTAAAATGTAATTTGTTATTAACTGAAAATCTTTCCATCTGCCACAGTTATGTCACATAAAGGCGCATCGTGCCAGGTTTTATGTCACTGATGCTGAATGCAATTGGTTCTTGCGTGTCATTGGTTCTTGCGTGAACATTGCGGCAAGTGCGAATGTTTTACATTAACTTTGACTTTACTGGCTCATTCATGGTCTCTTCATCATTTTGGTAAAAGTAGTGTGGGTGGTGTAGTATAGGGGTTAAAGCTCAGAGCTGGTAACCAGAATACGTTCATGGCCATTCTTTGGCAATATACTGTGAAAGGAAACAAGTTTCACTGGTTCTGGTCGTGTGGTGATGATGAAGATAAAGATTAAAATATATGAAAAATTATTGAAGGCTCAAAGTGCAATTTTTGATAGCACCTAAGAATGGCTTATATGCAATGTAGTTGAGATAGGAAAAAAGTATTTTAACCTAAAAAAAAAAATTAGACCACCTTTAAGCCCCTTTTTATTTATAATGCTTACTGCTCATTCATGCTGCTGGTTTAAATACAGAGCCCTTCAATCATGTCTCTTATTTCTCTCTCTGTCTCTCTCTCTCTCTCCCTTTTTCTCTCCTGATGATGGATGAATTCAGAACGGAAGTGGAGTGCAAGGCTTTTGGGTCACTAATTAAAATCTCTAGACAGCCCATTGAAAGTCTTACAGTTCAAGTAGTGTCTATTCATCATAGTGTCAAACCTCCTACATATCATAAAGAACGGTCTCAGATGCAGTCTCATGTCGTTTGTGTGTGTTTATGTGTGTAGGGGGGTCTTTTATTATTTTATTTTCTAACTATAATGAAAACCAGATGCAGTGAGTGAACAGATTTTATCAGCCTATTCATGTTTTCTTCATCAGCCTATTCATGTTTTCTTCACCCTCATTTTCTGTCTTCTACTTTTTCCATTACCTACTACATTACTGGGTAGCAGTGGTGACCTATGTTTACATGTAGATTTACTATGTATTAATAGGCCTATATCTAAACATATTATGCACAAATGTGTTGCTTGTATGCGTAACAACGACATGAATTAATGCTTTTAGAAGGCTGCGTATTTAGGAGTGATTGTACCACATCTTTAGATAATTCATTTCAGCTGGCTGAAAGATTTGAAGTTTAATTAATGACAAGGAAAGTTCAAATGAAACTAAATATGACATGTTTCCACACATAGAGCAGTTGCTTGGTGACAGGATTCCATAAAAAACCGCAGACTGGGGTTTACTGCCGATATTGTAGGAAAAACATTTGGGCCTTCTGAACGGCCATTCATGTTGAACCTCTTCATAATTTGCTCAGTGTTAATTGGTTCAATTCATCTCATGACTTGTCTCATTTATTGTGTTGTTCTGCTATAAAGACTAAAGGTGCGTTCACATTAACCTTTGCATGGCGAAAGTCCCCGAGCGAAGAAGGCGTGGGCAGATATTGAGAAATTCTGTGCCACCAGAAGTCCATCACGCGAAATTCATGATTGCTTGGATTCCCATTGAGATGACTGTATTTCGTCCGTGGAATGTCAGAGTGCAATGGTAAATATGACCGGACCTTAAGGCCACATCTACACTGACGTTTTCGGTTGAAAACGCATTGATTTTGCTACGTTATGCCACTCATCCCTGAATAGAAGACTTTTGAAAACACTCTCTAGTACCACATATTTTGGAAAGCAATGATGTTAGGAAACTGAAAATGCTTTCAACCGAAAATGTATTAGTGTGGATGTGGCCCATTTCTGCCATACCTATATATATACTGTACGGCAAAAATGGTAAGAGTAGTATAGTAGTAAGACATTCCAGACTCAGACTAAGGCTCAGGGATCCCGTGGGTCCTTAAAAAGTCATAAAATGTCTTGTATTCAGTTTTCTAAAATTTAAGGTCATAAAAAATCTTGAAATGGTTTAGCTTAATTATGCCTTTATTATCATTTAAATGTAAACTCAGTAACTTTTGTCTTTGTGTGATCTTGGACCTAGCTGCTTGGATGCAGCATCATTTAAAATCAATAGTTTTCAGTTTCAGATGCCATTGTAGGAATTTAGTATTCACAGTGAGCAAGATTACTTTAATCAATGAGTGAAATTGTCAAATAACAGGACGGTTACTGAGATTAAGCGAGTAGTATTTAGCTGGTCATGTGATTCTAACATGGCAGCCCCCATGAGCGGACCCTCTCAATGTAGAATAAATCAGCTTTTATAAGGTTACTGATATGATTGGAGTCTTCATTTTAATGTGGATGGTCATAATTTCCTACATATATTGCAAAATTACAATGAATGTCTTTAGGAGTTAAACTTTTTTAATGAGGAAAAAATTACTGAGTGCACCTTTAAAGAGGTCTTAAATTTGGGGACGTAACGACAGGAATTGCGATATGTCCTAATGTGATTATTAAACTTAAAAAGACTACGATTTAATTAAATAAACATATTGTTATTTGCGCTGCAGGGTTCAAAGTTAATACGCAACACTGTATACATTCCCCAAGCATGCGGGGGGCTCGTGATACAGTGTTTCCAGCGGTTTCAGAGTGGTTCGCAATCAGTGAGTACCGGACATTTATGACAAGCGATCGCTATGGTCTATTGTTGATGAATTATGTAAGACTGCATATTTTATTTCCCTTATCTATTTGAATGAGTAGCTAGAAGCAGCACAGACAATTCATATTGAGTCCCCGGAGTATTTCTGGCTTTTATATAGTTAAAAGTCCCACTTCATGCATAAAATCTTTTGTTTTCTGGTTATTGTTGGAGTGTTGGATGCACAATAAACTGCATCAGGGATTTAACAAAAGTTGACTCTTGTAGCATCTGTCTGGGCCGCCCTCTCACAGGAAGGAAACATTTTAACACATTCCATATAAATATCGATTTTAAAAAATCCAGGCAGATTAATCTGTTATTTGCTTTCTTTCAACACATTATTATGGTATCGGCAAAATCCAATATTGGTCAACCTCTAATTCTAATGTACTGATATACTGGTACATAAACCACTTTTAATATTATATATGATTAAATGTAATTCTTCCATGTACTCTATGAAAAACTGAAAATGGAAAACATGTCTCGAGTATTTTAAACTAGCAGATAATCTGTTTCGCTGATGAGCACTGTTACAAGTTCTAAGGCCTTGTTAAATGTGTGCCCTAGCAAAGTAAAAGAATTTGTGATACATTATTTATTTTCAGATTGTGTGGGTTTGTTCTGTATGGACATTTGGTATTAATTGTATTTGTTCAGATCTTAAAGTTCTTAAATTTGATTAAAAATCTGCATCAACCCTGAAGGCTACAGTATGTTTGGAATATCATACTACCATACTGCTCTTATTACAATACTTGTGGACAAGCCATAATCATATGTGACCCTTATCAAGTGTGTTAACAAAACACAAGTACTCAAACAAAGCAACGTCACAAGTGTATGCTGACTTTGTAGAGCATTGATGACAAACTGTAACTAGAGCAATTGAGAAACTATATTAGAATTTCAAAGCATTCCAAAGTAAATTAATTTACTTACATAATGATGAATTATGTTATGGGAAGTGAAACGTTATCCCCTTGAAAAGAAGACCACAGAGTGAGAGATGGTGAGTAATCTGTGAATGAGGAAAGACAGAAGGTAGAGAATGAAAATTTACATCTTTAATTAGCAACAAGACATAGGCTCGTCAAGCAGAATGTGCTTAGGGCTCTGGAGATTTCCATACATGAGCAGATTTAGCTAAAATAACACTCCTTGTGCAAAAGTTCTAATTTTATTCAATATATTACTTATCTCCAGCCCAACATGAAACTCTTATGAACAACAACTTTTGGTACACGATAAAATCTCCTTGTGGTTTCTCGGTTTGATTGATTTGAGCAACCGTAAACAACGCAAAACATAGGCATTTTGAGTTTGTGATAGTGCTTCTTGTGTAGAAAATCACTTCCTGCCATCCACCTGCATTTCACGCCACAGCAATGCAGTGACGTCATGTGCAAACAAGCTATAACGACATAGCTCTGGTCTCAATGGTAACTTTAGCTGCATTAGCCGCGGAATCAGCTAACAAGCACATTCGGAAAGGCGATTTGCAAACGTTCACAAAATATAAAGTGCGATACTTACATCTTCTGGATATAAAGCTGGAACACGAACAGTTGGTACTGATCCATGCTTGAGAGTCAAATTTTTTGTAAATCCTGCTTTATATTGACCCTCATTCACAAAGCAGTCCGGTGTAAAATGATTTGCACAAACATAGACAAATTTTGGTATGTTTTGGAGCACATTTTCTTCAAAAACAAAACTTGTCCACTGCGTCTTCAGTGGCTTTGATGCCGGGAGTACATGAAGACTCTTATGCTCACTTTTACAGCCAACAACAGAACACTTATGATGCTAACGAAGCTGAGACATTATTCTTCTCACTGTAGCTGCTCCAGTGTGGAAAAAAATGGCGGACTGTGTGTCGATCACTCAGGGGAGGATCTATGATAATAGGGTGGAGTCCGTCACCAGTCGTGGGCGTGGCCTGCTCTAAAGTGACATCACTTTAGAGCGGATACGAAAACCAGTAATTTTGAGACACTGTTTTTGATTAATAGAAATATAAGAAAGAGGAGTGGGTGGACTTTTAACATTGTGGGGTGGTTGTGTACACACACTGCCGACTCACATTTATGTTCAAACACCATGTAAAAGTGAATTTTGCATAATAGGTCCACTTTAAGTGCATAAGATTGCATCCCTCTTGCAGAATGTTTAGATGATTATCATTTAAAAAAAAAAAAAAGAATCATAAAAAATTGCAGCGTTTCCCCTCTATGCATTCAGGAGTGGCGCTGCTCCACTGCTGAATTATGAGCGCCGCTATTATCTATTGACATTTCACATGGTTCATTAATATCCATGACGCAATGTAACACTTGCCAGCACCAGTCAGTTGCACGCTTATAATGCATGCAGTCAATGTGTTATAGTCATGCTAAATATTTGTATATTATTTATATAGTCCTATTAAATAATTAATTTCTGTTACAATTATGTCTGTTTCAAATAGTTTCTATTTTGTTTTTATAGTTTCTAAATGTATAGTTTCAGTCATTTCATAAAAAATAAAAAAAATGCCATGGTTTGTTTTGTTGAAGTTACTTACTATCATAGTAAGATGTCATGCTTGGTTTTACCAGTGATTACCTGTGATCTAGTTACAAATATCACTTAAAACTATGGACAATAATGGAGGAACTATGGCAACTTTTCATAGTTATTATGGACCAAGCAATCAGTTTTTCTTCAGTGTAAAATCTGTTCTAGAATCTACTCTTTGATTGTAGGAAAAAGTAACTGGCTTTGTTTGCCTTCAGAAATTCAAAGAGATGACTACACTTAATCAGTAGGATCGCACGCAGAATATTTCAATTTAGCTCTATATAAATAAGGTAGGCCTATATATAAATACACTTGTTTCGTTTTTTTTTTTTTTCGTTTTTTTTTTTTACAGATGTTACTGTTGCATTAATCAAAAATCAATGCTATACTGTCTAATGTGCATTTCAGCGCAAAATAATATAAAATATATAATAATGTCTATTTTTATTAGTTTTATTATTAATTATTATTTAATTTTTTTAAATTAAGGACAAAAAATATGTACTTTTCCACTGTTGCTACCAAATCAGGTGCTGGTGCCACCAGATGTAGAACTTGTTGGCACCAGTGCCACCACTCTCATATGTTAGTCTGGAGCCCTGTGGTGACATGTATGTTTTGTTAGATAGGATTATATTTTCAATTGGTGTTTAATTTTAATAAAAATAGTGAAAGTGATTTTCTGTGCACTTCAAGTGTCAAAAGCTCCCAGTAAATGTTAAGCACACACATGAATAACCCATCTATAATTATTCTAAGGTCATTTTAAGCTATTACTCCACCGACATGCGTAAATATGAGTCCGGCTTTGCAGGCTCGTGGACGTGCACACAGCAGCACCGCTGCTGAAAAAAATCCTAGGGGAAACACTGAATTGTAGGGGTGTAACGGTACATGTATTCGTCCCGAACCGTCACAGTACTGACGTCACGGTTCGGTGCATGCAGTCAGTCGAAGAATACATCTGAGTCAGTCACAGGCGATCCACTCCAATCCAGAAGGGGGCGTGCACGGTAATGCAACACTGTTTGCTAACCGCCACAACAGGAAAAAGAGCAGAAGACGAAGAGACCATCTATGCACCAACCCAAAACAAGAATGGCTTCTCCTAATGCACACGTTTTATTTTTCATTATTCTATTTATTTTGTACTTTTATAACACAAGAGATGCTTTTCAGTTTTGTAGCTGATTGTGACCAAATACCTTTTGTTTTTTATCAGCCCTACAAAAAAATATGGCCTATGCAAGAGTGCATTCTGTTTACTGCTTAGTGCTTAATACACTAAAGGAGGCTGTACTGTACCAACTACCTCAGGGGGGACTAAATGCTGCTAGGTGGAACAAACTGTAATTTGCACTGTCTGTTCAAAATAAATGAAAAGAAACCTAGCATTTGGGTTTTGTTGCTTTTTCCTGTTGTACCGAACTCGTATTGAACCATGACCCCAAAACCGAGGTACGTACTGAACCGTGAATTCTGTGTACCGTTACACCCCTACTGAATTGCATTTAGTTTTTTATTTAGTACTGCTATGAGCTATTTGACGTAATATATATTTACATATATTCCACAGCACAAAATAATAACTGAATTTTCACAAATGGTCCTGATCAAAAGAGTACATCCCCTTGGTTCTTAATATGGTGTTGCTTTCTCGATGATCAGTTACTTTTTGTGTCTTTTATGATAGTTGTGCATGAGTCCCTACTTTAACCTGAGCAGTGAAGCTGTCCACTCTTTTTAAGAAAAATCCTCCAGGTACTGCACAATCTTTGGTTTTCCATCGTCTTCTGCACATTGGAGTTCTTTACAATATAGGCCATTTTCCACCTACAGTTCTGGTACTTTCCCTTTAGTAACTTTCTAGATGAGAACTCTTACTAAGAACGGAACACACGAGGAGACTTTTCCCCTGTTGCATTCGTATTCCCAAACGTTACCACCATAGTGACATGATCTAGTATCAACCATTTTTCTTCTGACATGTTTAGAATGTGTACTTCAATAGTAACAGCAACAATGAAATCAACAACACTGATAGAGGATGCTGGGATTGGAGTTACACTTTTGTTAGGGCTGTTTTACACGAGCTTCGGCTGCATCCAAAAATGTAGGCAGCTGTTTAATCAGTTAATGGTTTAAATGACCAGGGTTGGGAGGGTTACTTTTGAAATGTATTCCACTACAGATTACAGAATACATGCTGTAAAATGTAATTTGTAACATATTCCGTTAGATTACTCAAGGTCAGTAACGTATTCTAAATACTTTGGATTACTTCTTCAGCACTGGTAGATTTTTTTCACTTGTTTTGACTATAAAAACTCTGACAGGACAGTAAGACAAAATACACATGTTAAAAATACATTCATTGAAAAACCTAAATATCTTATACCGTGTTGTTTCTAAAACAAGATAAATCAAATTGATCTTGTTTTAAGGATTTTTAGATATTTTTACAGGAAAACAATACAAAAATTATTATCAAGAATACGATTTTTGCCCTAATATCAAAGGTCTTACTAGAAAGAAGGCATTATGATCTAACGTGAATTTTCTTGATAAAAAAAAATATGTTCATGTCTGGTAATGTGCATGTAAAATGGCTAGAAATAGCATTTTAGCTTAGCGTAAAGCTGACAATTTACACAAGGTTTATTTCTATTTCTTCTGCTCCAAACTTACTTCTCTGTCTGCTCGTATGAATGTAACACTTCATAAGAAAGTGTTTCACCGCTGTTCAAATGCACTTTGGATCGCATCATTTATATGTATAAATGTTTTCCATCTGAAAGGACTAAAGATTAAATGAAACAAATGACAATAAAATGCAAAGTAATCTCTTCAGTAATCAAAATACTTTTTGAATGTAACTGTATTCTAAATACCAGTGATTTAAATTGTAAATGTAGTGGAATACAGTTACTTATATTTTGTATTTTAAATACGTATTCCTGTTACTTGTATTTCGTTACTCCCCAACCCTGTAAACGACAGCTGGTCTCTGAACAATTTAAAAAGCACCTAATTTCATCCTACCTCCTTATACAGCCCCCGAAGGCAGCATTTTCCCATTTTCGGAAGTAGTCTGTGTCTTCAGGCTATAGTTTTAACTGGCCGAGAGAATTGTGCGTGCGGAGCTTTGTGCTGCGAGGAGAGACGAACGATCAGACTACCACATAGCACACATTGAATTTGGTGGATAACATGTTGAAAATGCACTATAAACCTATTTATCAACACAATCTTTTACAATAAAAGCTTTTTTGACTCAACATAAATTACTGTACTGAAATACTCACTCATTGACTTAAAAAGTATGTCTTGTTGCAAGTTACCACACAGTAACAGGCACCCAATACTTCCCTCATGTAAACTAGATTTCATGATGACGGTTTAGTGTATAATAGAGTTCAATTACCCACTCTCAGTAAACGTCTGATTTTGTATATCTGTCATCCCAGGAAAAATTAGCTGTACTAATCCAGAAATCACTTTATTTTCTGTATAGACACACAGTACAAACAGTACAGATGCGATGAAACTCAAAGTGTGCCTCCAGATGAAGTTATACACACACACACATAAGTGAAACGGGTGATCCTCTTTGAATTCTATGTTGGTTTAATTATAATAATGTGCTCCATCACACGTTTGGCTGCAGTTTCTCAGTGAAATGTCCAGCGGGGGGCACCAAAAGCGAGTGAAATGATGATGTAATCAGACAAGGTTTTTAAGGTGAATATTAAATGGATGTTTTAATGAGTAAAACGTACCTCCCTAACCTAAAATTTAAACTAAACCTAACCAATAGTGTCCTAAAAGATCATTTGACATGAAAAGCACATTTACTGAAGCAACCACGTCAGCTTTCGCTTCAGTTTAGCTTCGAGCGTCATTGGCTGGGCTCGGTCTCCGGTCTCCGAGTCCAAAAGTCTGTAATGTATCGTTTTTCAAATGATGTGTTAGAGTAAAAGTGTTTTGATGTAATAACATAGCAGGGTGTGAGTATTACAGCGAAAAATAAGTGTTTAAGTCATAAACAGCCATAGTACCCGTTATATGTGTGAATGTGGGTTGTTGTTGCGCCTTTAGTGTTAATTTCACCAGGAAACTGCAGTAAAATGTAGAAGGCGGCACGAAAAACTCAGTTTGCAAAAATGTAAGCCTAGTTATAGTAACATTCATTCTTTGAGATTAGGTTGCAAATATCTGTTTTTTAAGTTCTGAAGGGCAGTACCAAATTAAAAAAAATTACATTTGTATAAATCCTGAAAGGGGTGTGTAAACTTATAAGACAAGGGGGATGCAAACTTATTCACTGAACTGTATAGGCTGTGTATTATGAAGGCTTTTAATATGTTTGAATGGTGTGCAGGTTTTTCAGTTCTCCCTTGCTTGTCATTCCTAAAAATGGACCAGTTTTGTTCACATTGGGAAGGCATGACTCACAAAACTTAAATATAAAACTGGGTGTAGTGCTTTAATAGTGGTCTGCTAAGTGCTAAGAACAGCTTAGATCAGATTTGAATGGAGGGAGGCAAGGGAGATTTTTGTGCATTTTTATGGAGACTCTTCCCTCTCTTGGTCCATGAGAATAATATCTAGTCCTCTCTCACAACTGAAGATGCATTAAATTGATTGAAAGTAACTGAAAAATTACTGTAACGCATTTATAATGATACTTTTAAAATAAATGTTGTATTCTTCAAACTTTGTTCATCCAGGAATCCTCTACTTTCAGCAATGCAACTGTTTGGCATATACTGTTCATTAAAGCCACTAGATTAGGACCTGTGAGGAGTTTTTTTCTCAAATTAGAGACTCTGAAGTACTTGTATTCTTGTTGTTGTGCATCTGGGTTGTCCACGTCTCTCTCTGTCCTGGTTAGATCAAGTTTGTTTTTATTCTTTCAAAAGAGAAGTGCATGCAATAGCCTTCATCTCGCATAAGAACAATAGACTGATGAATCTGAGGAGAAATATGTTTCTTTTTGGTTATTTTTAAAACTGAAATTTGACTTGCAAGTGTAAAGTAATAAAAAAAAAAAAAAAAAAAAAAAAAAATGCAATACCACAGCTGCAAAAAGACACTCTATTGCGATTTCCACACTAGTAGCACAACCGTTTTAACCGTTCTAACAAAAAGAAATGTTAACATATTAAATGATTTCTTAAGGATTATGTGACATTATTTTCTTAGTAGACTGGAGTAATGGTAGCTGAAAATGGGGCTTTGCCATCATGAAAAAAAAATTCATTTTATAATAAATTAAAAAAATAAAAACACATATTTCAGATTATAGAGATTATATCTCTGTAATCTATAACAACATTCTTCTTCTTCTTCTTTCGGCTGCTTCCGTTTGGGGTTACCACTGCAGACCATCTGTGAGCCGCATATTTGACTTTGCACAGGTTTTACGCCGGATGCCCTTCCTGACACAACCCCCAGTGGCTGGGGCACTCTCACTCACACCTATGGGGCAATATAGAGTCTCCAATGCACTTAACCTGAAGGTTTTTGGACTTGTGGGGAAACTGGAGCACCTGGAGGAAACTCCACACACAAACCCAGGACCTTCTTGCTGTGAGGCGACAGTGCTAACCACTGAGCCACCGTGCCGCACTTTAATCTTTAACCACATTACACTTGAAAAATGAAAATTCTTTGTCGAAACTGAACATTCTGAACACTTTTTTTCCCCCGTTTTTGTTCTTAAAAAAATAATAGCCAAATCTACTGGATATTTCCCTCTATTTTAATGAATGGGTATTTGCTGTCAGCCATGCTAAAACATGCCCCCAGCATTGCAGGTTTGTATATATCAAGACTGCAGAACAGACATTCTCGAAGAAGAATACCAATACAAACGGTTCAGCATTTGTTTGCGCAATAAATTATACATACACTTATGTACTTGTAGATGATATTCTGAGCAAAGAAACCCGTTCTGTGTGTGGATTTGTAAATTGAGCACGTGTGGATCTGTTGCCAGTGGATTCCCGTGTGCATCTGTCGATCTGATGCGTGAATGTGTTCTGGCCATTCACGATAATCAACACTGCACAACAACAGACACAGAAGATCCCATGCATTTATGTGCGGAACCGGCAAAGCTTAGGCTATTTAGTGGAGAAAAGATAGAAATACTCTTTATTCCCCTAACAAATGTAGCCAGTTTGAATGGGAACGCCGTTCCCCCATGAAATTCACTCCCCCGTTCCCCCGCGTTCCCCCCCATTTCCAACCCTGCTTTTATGTTCGTCACATGGATGGCTAACCTTTTATTTATTAAACAGATGCTACTAGTATGGGGCACTAAAGGCAGTGATTTAGTGATGACTTAATATCAGGTTTAAACTTGGATTCCTGTGCAGCTCTCCTAAACAGGCCTCTACAGTGTACTTCAATCTAAAATTTTCTGTATGTCATTTTTTTTATTTATTTATTTTTTATAAATTAAGCCTGCCTTTAGACTTGGCCCTAAACAAGGACCTACTCACAAGTCACAACCCTGCTGCTTATATGCCATAATGACCTCAAGAACTTTAGGTCATGTTTTTTTTTCCTTCTTCGAAACTTTCCTAACATGCTATGTACTGTATAACCTGCCACGTTCACCCACAGCCCTAAATAACAACCAGTGCGGTATTAATCACAGTGCTAAACGTTTTAATCATTGACGTCTCCTCCATCTCCTTACTGCAGTTCTTATTTAGTATGAAAACAGCCAAAAGGTTATTTCTACATGTCATCACTGGGGAGGCTAACTGGCTCCTACCTGCTGTTAGCTCTTGCCTGCCATAGTTTCCACTGAGGGAGGGATGCTGTCTCACTCAAAAGAACCATATTCATGCTAACACTTTTGAGACGGATGTAGAGAGAGTTTGTGTTAGCTGTGCATGCTTTACTTTGAGAGATGAGGTAGCCTGTAGATAAGAAGGGTGTTGAAATGCAGTGTGGGCCCCTTTGTGAGATGACATGAATGATTGAATGCTCATGGTGAGTGACGTTGTCCCCATTGTAATCTGAATTCTAAAGAATCCTGCAGAATTCCATCTCATAAAACTTTCATTCAGAGGTCATACATTTCCTTTATATTTCAAAATAATATTGGCTGTAAATCTTTAAACTTCAGTTTGAGGCGAGTTGGCTAACCAGCAGCAGTTTTGTTGTCATACATTGCACAGGTTCTGTATTGGACAACATTGTATTTCAGCAGTAAATGGTCTCTGAAGCGTGTTTAATTGCAGTGTGCCTTTGCTGTCCGCCTGATGGTTTCATGATTAATGGTTTGGAATGGAATTTTTTTTTGTGTGAAAGACATTGTATGCTATGGCATCTTCAAAATGAATATCTCTTCCATCCATCCATCCATCCATATCTATCTGTCTGTTTTACCTAGATGGACAGTTTCTGATTCCATACATCCATCCATCCATCCTACTTGGATGGACAGTTTCTGATTTCATCCATCCCATCCCCATCTATCTATCCATATGTCTGTGTTTCTGTCTCTCCATTCTACCAGGATGGATAGATTCTGGTTCAATCCATCCATTTGTGTGTTTCCGTCCGTCTGTCCATCCATCCATCCACTTGATCATCCGCCCATTCATCCATCCATCCATTCTTCCATCCAGGATGGACAAATTCTGTCCTTCCATCCATTCCATTTCCATCCTCTATCTGTTTGTCTGCATTTCTGTCTGTTCATTCTACCAGGATGGATAGATTCTGATTCAATCCATCCATTTGTCTGTTTCAGTCTGTCTGTCTGTCCATCCATCCATCTATCCATCCAATTGATCTTCCGCCCATCCATCCATCCATCCAACTGTCCATTTTACCTGGATGAACAGTTTCTGATTCCATCCATCCCATCCCCATCCATCTATCTGTTTGTCTGCATTTCTGTCTGTCCATTCTACCACGATGGATAGATTCTGATTAAATCTATCCATTTGTCTGTTTCTGTCTGTCTGTCTCCCCGTCCATCCATCCATCCATCCATCCCCTCTCCTCTCAAGACAGCTTTATTCTATGTCACTCTCATGAACATCTGCTGAGCTTTACTAAATAAGATGAGTAATCATCTAAGTGTCCTGGTCAATCACTTCGTTCTGCTGAAAGAAGAGATGTTGAAGGAATTGAAGTAGACAGTGTAAGTCACTCACTGGGCATGATGCTTGCAGGTGCACTTGAGTATTTCCACTTCTAAAAGCCAAAATTATAAATTAGTCAATCTTTGGATCATTTGTGCATGTTGATCGGAATGCTATTTTATTGCTCCCATTGGCCTTGGATCTTTTTTGGACATGATAATTAAACCCTAATTAAACCCTGATCACTGTATTCATCCACATGCTGTGTGTGGGCAAGATCTGAACCCTGGTCTCATTGTTCATTTTATAAGTAGCACAGTTATGCCCTCATTACACAGTAACTGTTTGTACCTTGTTGTTTATATGACTCTAAGTGGAGTTCCTGCTTATGAGTATACACTAAACATTTCTGCGGTGAAAGGGAGAGAGAGGTTAGAGCTCTGACAATATTAAATGCTTAAAGATTAGTGTTCATTGTTTGCAGATTAAGGCAGGTTGGATGGTCCCCTTTGTCTCTGCTCCCTGTCATTTACTCTGTGATTTGTCTTATGTATGTAACCGTTGTGTTGTGTTGTGCAGCTGTCAATCAAAGTTCTTGTAAATAGTACCTGCCACAACCTAATGATATTATTAACACCAGGTGGACACCATTGTAACAATAGGAATCCAAAGATCCTCAGAAAGTCACAGAATAATGGTTGGCTCATGGTGCATTATTTTGTAATACAAATATGAAATTAATATAATTTGCCGATAAACTGTACATGTGAAATTGTGTATTATTGGCAAATGGCACTCCTATGGTGAAACTTATGACACACTTGGATTTTGGAGGCATGTCGAAAGAGAAGAGAAACACAATGTTTTGATTTTAGATGAGGATATAAGGTAATCAGCATTTTGCAATATTTTTTGCGAAGTGCAGTTGGTTTGGACCACATGTAGTGTGGGAAATTGGGCTGACAGCACGGGCAGATTTTCGTTTAACAATACATGTTTGCTCTTTTGTGCGTGAGTAATCTTTGCCTCCCATTGTGCCCATGCAGAAGAGGGATTGTTCTACAAGCCGTGGTCCCACGATCCCTACAAATGCCTTAGTAATCTCCTCCAGCTACACTGTAAAAGTTCCCCTGTAGAGTCAATGAGACGAGTGCTGTTTTTATGAGGAGTGTAGTTTTATTTCAACTCAGAACTGAGATTTTTTTTTTATTTTTTATATATATAATTATTTTTGGACACACTTTATATTTGGTGTCTTGATACAATGGTGTTGCATTGTACTTCCATTTAAAGTACCTCATTTAATTATATCTGTAGGTATGCTATTAACTTTACCCATAATCCTTAAACTAACCCTACCCCAACCCTTACCCTTAACCCTAATCTAAACCCTAACCCTACCCCTAAACCTACCCGTACCTTAACCTTAGTAGCAGCAAATGTGAATGTGCTGAGAATTTTGCAGAACAGCATGTAGTAACACAATTAGTACATTGTGTTGTATGCATTTTAATGTTAGTACAATAGCAGTAATAATAATATAAAGTGGGACCAGATTTTTTTAAATCAAGAGTAGACACACAATGTTGCCAGTGTTGTGTAGGTTTATTTGTTTTACCATGTCTGAAATTAAAGCAAAAGAAATATATCTTTTATCTTTTGCCAAAGTGGTACCGATTCAATTATTTGTGCTTAAAGAGACACTATCTAATGTTAGACAACTTCTTCAAGCATAGAATAGCGTGGTTTTGTTTACATGTAAGCAATCCATTGTCCACCTGCACCATAGACCTGCATGGAATCTCAGTAGAAAGCTCAGCAGAATTCCACAGATTTCGAAAGCCAGTCATTCCTTAAAAAAATCAACGTATCCACCCCTTGCGTGTTTCTTTATTGAATATGCCGGCTAATTTCATAATACTTTCAGCTACCAATAAGAGTGTAGCAATCTTGGCCCTATTTAATGAATATTCTGGCTTCAATACAAGTTAAGCTAATTTAACAGCATATATGGCATAATGTTGATTACCACAAAAATACATTTGACTTGTCCCTCCAGCAAAATTCATGGTTACAGTGAAGCACTTGCAATAGAAGCGAATGGAGCCAATTTATAAATGTTAAAATACTCAACTGTTTCAAAAGTATAGCCACAAGACATAAAAAATATGCATGTTAACATGATTTCAGTGTGATAAAATTGCTTACTAACTAATTTTACAACTTTGTTGCCATGAAAACGTAATACCCTAAAACGACCATGTGACCAGCTTTACAGTTTAAATAATACATACGTTTTAATTGAAGAAAAACTTTTTTTATTCACATTTCTGACTTCAAACCCTCCAAAAATTGGCCCCATTGTAAGTGCCCTACTGTAACATTGAGTTTTGCTTTTTTTAAAGAAAAAGATGAAGTCAATTGAGTTGTATTGAACTCGGAATATTCCTTTAACACAATTTACCATATTTAAATCCATTCCACAGAATTGCTCATATATTCCCTCAAAAATGCAGAATCCTTGAGGTCCTTCTTCTCATAATTGTTATAGAAGTAGGATGTAGCCTATTTTTCTATTTTTTCCCCCATTATGTTGATAATAAATATGTAATTGTGGCATTTTAATCTGTTTAGATACATTTCCATCAGAATGTTGCTGATTTTTTTCTTTTTCTTTTCTTTTTTCTTGTACTGCAGTCGAACACTGACATATTTTTCAACTCTGTAAAGTTGTGTTGAAAAGAGAAAAGAAAGTTGTGTTCTTTGTCTCGCTCAGATTTTGTGCAAATTAAGCTGTGTGAACAAACATTGTTACTGTTTCTCTGTTTCTGCACCTCAGCATTCCCTGAAATTTCTGCAGACCAAACAAAAAAAGTGCTCAGAACTGGCATCCCATTTTTTGTGTTTGTGGGGAGAGAAAGCAGAGAGCCGCTTCGACAAACACCTAATTTATCTCCTCTCATGGGAAGACATTACGTTCTGTCCTGTCTGTCCCTCACAGAGGAATACTTCTGCAATTCCATCATCCCATTTTACCTCCTTTTTCCCGTTTTCTCTCGCAACATAGACGTATTTCAGTGTCTCTGTTCCTTTTTCTGTTCTCAGGCATGTTTCAAACCCTTCACTTACTTGCATAATGTTGTTCTGCTCATAGTATCTGTCTCTCTCAGTTTGAGTTGTGTATGTAAGACTTAAGCATTGAGTGTTGAGTGTACTCTGCTTTTATACACAGATCTCTAGTTCCCCATGGAATGCCTATTTGGTAGTAGTCTAAAACTTTCAAACTTTTGATTTTAGTTTTAAATTTAAAGGAATAGTTCACACAAAAATGTAAATCATTTACTCGCCCTCATGTCGCTCCAAACCTGTAACACTTTCTTTCCTTCTTGGAACACAAAAAGAGTTATTATGCAGAATATTAGGGACTGACATACAGTGGAAGTGATTGTAGGGCCCTATGAAATCCTTTTTATTTTTTTCCAAATTCCTTTTTATTTTTCCCCAAATTCAGTGTTTTCCGTTTTATTTTCTCTGAATTCAGGGTTTTAATTCTTTTTTTTTTGTTGTTTTTTTTTGGGGGGGGGTTCCCTTTTTTATCCCAATTTGGAATGCCCAATTCCCAATGCGCTCTAAGTCCTCGTGGTCGCATAGTGATTCGCCTCAGTCCAGGTGGCGGAGGACGAATCTCAGTTGCCTCCGCGTCTGAGACAGTCAACCCGCACATCTTATCATGTGGCTTGTTGAGCGCGTTGCCACGGACACATAGCGCGTGTGGAAGCTTCACGCCATCCACCGCGGCAACCACGCTCAATTCACCATGCGCCCCACCGAGAACAAATCACATTATAGCAACCACGAGGAGGTTACCCCATGTGACTCTACCCTCCCTAGCAACCGGGCCAATTTGGTTGCTTAGGAGACCTGGCTGGAGTCACTCAGAATGCCCTGGGTTTCAAACTAGCGAACTAGCGAACTCCAGGGGTGGTAGCCTGAATTCAGTGTTTTAAAGTTGAAATATATTTAGTCCAAAAAAATGTATCAAATGAATTCATAGAATTTTAAATAAACAAGAACAGAACAATTACTTGTCAACATATCATTGCATTATTTTTATCAGATTAAGTGCTTCAATACTGATCCTCACAGCACAATCCAAAACCCAACATTTTAGTTTTTTTTTTTTTGTAGAGCATCACAGTTTTCATGTAAGCAGTGACGAAACTCTTGCTTGTGGCATATTGATTAAATATAATGTAATTATTTTTAATATTATTATTATCATTATTATTACTTCTACTACTAAAATGAATATTACATTTTACTATACAGAAGTAATATATTTCTGTCGCATTTTTTCAATTTCACGTGCCTAGTTAAATAGAGCTTTTATTTTGCCGGAAAACCGGATGTTTTTGATGACTTCCCTTCTTACCTCTGGAAAAGCAGTTAGCTATATGGGCTAATGTTCTTATTAACCTGCAAAAGGCTATGATTTAATTAAATAAATATATAGCCTGCATGCGCATCACAGTGAATAAAGTGCTTTGCTTTTTGTCATTAATATTCACGCAGAGCGCACGTGATGTTAATGATGCGGTTAGTGTATGAGCGGTCAGCTTCTCACATTCACTTACTGTTGAAGCTCATGCAGACTGTATATTTGTTTAAATAAATCTCAGCGTTTGTGGTTTGATCATCACACTAGGTCATATCACGATTTTTATTTGATTAATTGTGCGTTTATATTAAAATTTTATCCCAAATGTGTAAAATTCCGTGGCATTCTGCATTTTATATTTAATTCCGTTTTTATGACTGGATTTCTCGATTCCGTCCGTGTTTTCCGCATGGCGGAAATCATAGCACCCTATGATTGGTGAAGGACGCTGAATATCTAACCAAACTTCTCTTATTGTGTTCCACAGAAGAAAGAAATTCATACAGGTTTGGAACAGCATTAAGGGCCTAGTATACTTCCGGAGAAGTTCTTCTTCGTTCAGGGGTAAAAAGAAGTTCTAAACAGCCGAGCAACTGTATACTTCTTGCGAAAATTCAGACACCAGTCACACCGCTGTGGAAGGTGTTTAGAGGAGCATTTAAATATGAGGACGCTCAGTAAAACCTAAACTAATGTGACATTAAAATGTGTTATCAATGACTTTATGCCTCATTCTATGAGTAGAATTTATGTGAGGTCCGCAAAAGTTGTTTTAACCACTTGAAGATGATTGAAAGTAATATACTGTATGTGCAGTAGAAATGCTTTAATTTGTCTTAATTGGTTTGATTCTAAATAAATGACACTAATGCGCTAACACGTTATACGCAGCCATAATATGCACCGATTACACTCTGTTATTGTAATTTATGACGACACTGATATAACTGCAAAGATGGATGATAAGAGAGACATATCTTACTTTGGGCAGATGTGTGAATGGCTTTCACAAACAAACGCAAAAATTTATTTTTGGCCAAATTTGGTTCTAAATGTCATCATACATGTTTGTTCTTCGATTTCAAATGAAGAATATCTGGGCCTTTAAGGTGTGTAAATTCTGACAATT
The DNA here is from genome assembly GCF_019703515.2 of Myxocyprinus asiaticus. Lineage (NCBI taxonomy): Eukaryota > Metazoa > Chordata > Actinopteri > Cypriniformes > Catostomidae > Myxocyprinus > Myxocyprinus asiaticus. The sequence continues at coordinate 12,801,212 of NC_059346.1, read as the reverse complement.
TTTATTTTTGGGTTAACTATCCATTTTTTTAATTCATAACTATTTGTTTTTTTAATTCATTACCCAATTCTGTGTGTCTTTGAGACATACTGTATATTCTTGAAAGTGTGTGCTTAAAAAAAAAAAAAAAAAAAAAAAAAAAAAATGAAAGATTTAGTAGAATTTCTATTAATTTAGGATAGGAAGTGTGTTAGTTTCATCAAGATTTACCAGCCTGGATTTTCCTTGTTCTTTCCTTGCTTTTGACTTGTGTTATGTGTTATAAGCGAATACAATTGTTTAGACAAAATAGTCAATATCTGGTATCTACATTGGTTGTTACCATAATGACTGAAGAATCAGCACAGTGCCGAAGACTTTCTTTTGCAGCAGTTGTCATTTTTGAAAGACATTTTTGAACATTTTGCATCTGCTTAGGTCCATCATGACATCTCACTGAACTCATGAGACAACATAAGTGATATATGATTGGGCTTTGAATTGGAAAATTATCTCTGATTTCTTTTTCTGAAGTTTTTGGTGCGAGAAACCTTAACATTATACATGCGCTTAATAAAATGCTACAAAAGTGTAGAATGCAGACACTTAATAGGTTGGTTGGTCTTTGCACACTGTTAAATGTGGAGGAAAATTGCTCACTTATGTCCGAGAGGCTCAGTATTTACTTTTGCAGTAACTAATGCACAGACAAAGTATTTTGAAGCAAACCCATGAGGAGAGTGTGTCTGAGGTATTAAGACATCAAAAGAGTGATTCTATTCCTGAGGTTGTATCTTATCCCTCAGTATAGGAGATGCTAAATCTGGCTCTTAATTATGGCAATATATTTGCATTTGTTGGAGGAAAAGCACAGCAGCGATTAGTGAGTATTGGAAAGATACCAGGTGCCAAAGCTGAATAGAGATTTTAAATAATGCTTTAATAGTTTATCTCATATGGCTCATATCTGATAATTTGCTATTTTGGAATGACAGATGATTAGACGAAGTATATTCTGTATGGTTTGATTAAAACAGATTTTGTGTGTGTGTGTGTGTGTGTGTGTGTGTGTGTGTGTTTATATAGTTGTATTTTGAAATATCCTCTTTGTGAATGAATTAATCTCTAGTGATTCTGAATGAAATGCTGGCTCTTTTGCTAGTGTCAGAATGTCTGTTGTGTGGCAGAAGAAATTTCTTTTATTGCCATTTGTCTTCTGACCCAAAAACTGTCACAAACTGACACCAAAAAAGAGGCAAACTAAAGCATGGAATTTTTTTCTTCAGTCCTTCTTTCACAGAGGGAGTGTTTTAATTTTCATCATGTTTTATTGAGCAGCACTGAGGCTGGTCTTTGTGCAGCAGAGAATCTTACAGAATGTCAGAATTGAGACAAATTGGACTTATGCCACGAGAAAAGAGCGATTATGGGAGATTTTGCAGTGCCTACTCCAGGACCAGCGGCGATATTCATGTGGCATTTAATTATTACAGTACAGTTTTTGGAAAGCTGAAGTTTGTGGCTTTTTTTCTACAAGTTTCTAAAAATTATAATAATAATAATATTTTAAGCCATAAACCCAACCAACCAGCTCTGAGGTGAATAACATCATTACTAGCTGCAATTCTGCTCACGGCAATTGTACAGAGTGGTTATCTGAGTTACCATAGCCTTTCTGTCAGTTCAAACCAGTCTGGCCATTGTGTGATAATCCCAGGAGATCAACAGTTACAGAAATATTTAAACCAGCCCGTCTGGCACCAAAAATAATGCCATGGTCGAAATCATTGAGATCACATTTTTTCCCCCATTCTGATGGTCGATGTGAACATCAACTGAAGCTCCTGACCCGAATATGCATGATTTTATGCATTGCACTGCTGCCACACGATTGGCTAATTAGATAATTGCATGAATAAGTTGGTGTACAGGTGTTCCTAATAAATTGGTGGGTGAGTGTAGAAGTAGTTTGAGACCAACCAAACTGCAACATTCACAGTGTCTCATGGGAGTGGGCGATCACTGTGCAGCTCTTTTGCCGCTGTTTGTTTGCCACTATACTGATTGATGGATTGTTTCTCTTCAGCATTGTAGCTAGTGTAGTTCTTAACCAGGAATTCCACTATTAAACATAATTTTTAAAGTTGCAATGGTGCCTTTAACAGAAGCTTATGAAACTTTTGTTACTTCATGTTAACTTATGTTGTTAACTAATGTTAACAAATGGAAACTTAATCTAAAGTGTTACCATTTTACCATGTTACGTCATCATGTTTGTTTGTTTCAAAGCCTATAACTTGCTGTTGATAGTATTCTGATGTTATTCCACACTTTTTTGGTTAAACAGAGTTTATTGTGCCCAGCTTTCCTTAACATTAGTTTACACATTTTTTGAGTTGTTCGTCATTGCTTTCAAGGAGATGTCAGTCATTGTCTGTTGGAGAGAAGGGAGGTGATCTCATGAGGGCTAAAGTAAACAATATTTTCTCTCTCTCACACACACACACACACACACACACACACACACACACACTCATCTATCAGCAACTCCTCATGGAACAGAGGCAGTTCCTCTTTGAGAGTAAAGTTTAGAGAGAATTCCACTGAGCAGTCATTACTGCAGCAGCCCAACTGATTTCCTACCATTCTTATGTGGGGAAATGTCTCCGACACTTTTTAATGATTAGATTAGATATAGAGAGAGCAAGTATAGGACAGAGAAAGAAAGGAAGACGGAGATTATGTCTATTCCTCATCCATTCCTTCTCATCTCTGGCTTTATTCTCTCACCCTACAAGAGGCGATCAGCTCGAATGCTGTACTAATTGCAGTGGGCCTTTTGGTGCTATTTATATGCTTTTGTTATGCATTGTTAGAATGGCTGGAGTGTTTTTTTTTTTTTTTTTTTTTTTATGAGAATATGGGTTTATCATGCAAAATGATATCCTTGCAGCGTTGGTTTTAAATGCAAATTTAAATTAAAAACAAAAACTTCAAAGAGAAGTACTTCCTGTATCAAGATGTTCTTCTAATTAAAATCTTGCAATATGAAGATTATATTAATAATATATTAGAACAAACTCTGGTACATACTTAGATATGTATATGACCTATGTGTAACTGGTGGTGTTTGATTTTTTTTTTTTTTTTTTTTTTTTAAGTTTTCATCCTAGATACTTTACCCAGCATCAAGTTAGATTGTCTCGCATAATATTCAATCTCTCACTGAGTCATACAGGCCAAGCCTTAAGTCTTTTGAAAACGGCGTTTTCGAAACACTATCCGTCCACACTGCCGTTTTCAAGCGTTTTCCAAAAGTTGCTCTTCCACACTAAAACGTATGAAAACTCTTTAATTGCTCTTCCATGTATGGTCTGAAACACTATTGTCCTTGTGTTCCGTCGCCGGACAGCAATTCCGAGTAAACTTTCCGTCGCGTTTGAAGGAATGCAATGTGAAGGTTGTACAAAATAACATTTATCTTTGACAACGCTATCAAAGTGAATAACAGGCCCAACAACTCCGCTACAACATGGGCCACCATCTTGATTGTTTTGGGTTGAATGGATCACATAACTAAGTCACATGACAACAAATACATGTACATCATCGTTTTCATATACCTCCTTTTCCCCTGTCCACACTACCACGCGAAGATGGTGTTTTCAAATTTATCTGCTTGTGACAGCGTTTTCGAAAAGCTCAGATTTCAAAATGTGAGAAAAAATGCTGTCTTTTTCTCTATGTAAGGCCAAAACATAGAGAAAAAGATGTGTTTTTAAATTAAAATATATTAGTGTGGACGTGGCCTTAGCTAAAGTAATACACTCTTCTGAGTTTCACTTGATGCCTACTGCACTTGTTGCTTTTGTATGTGTTTAATCTGTTGAAATTTCTAGAAGCCAAGGACATACCCCATTCAACTTTTACACATTGCATATACACATTACATTCTTATTTTCAGTGGGAACTGTCTTTGTTTCTTTATGTTTGACTCTCACCTCCATTCTGTTATGTTTGAAGTGCATAGTTTAATGCCATGAGGGCTAGAGTGATGAATGTTTTGTTGGACTCAAGATTTTTTGTCTATTTCCATAGTCAATTACAGGACTTTCCCTCTTTTGCTTTGTTCATCTTTCACAAATTTCTCTGTCTCTATCCCTCATTCATCTGTTGGACTAAATGGATTTGTGTGCTGTAAATAGCAGGACCTGTTCAGCAGGGATTAACAGGAAGCAAAGGGTTGTTCTGGGCATAAGGAGGTGTCCTGTGTGTGTGGGTGTGGGTGGGTGGGTTTGGGTGGTTTACGAGGACATTTTCTTAGGTTACAAACTGGTAATTACAAGGGTATTATGCTATAAATTTGGTTTTATGAGGACATTTCTAGTGTCCCCATAATTCAAATCGCTTAAAAAACATGCTAAACGATGTTTTTTGGAAAATGTATATGTTTTTTGTGAGGGTCAGGTTTAGGGGTAGGGTTAGGGTTAGGGGATAGAATCTATAGTGTCGTACAGTATAACAGTTATTATGTCTATGAAGAGTCCTCATAAGGAGAGCCGCACCAACATGTGTTCTGCCTGGAATTGGAACAGGATGGAGGTTAGAAGATCAGAGTGGCTGAGAGAGACTCCATGTCCCTGTAATTACAGTAGAGCACACATGGGGAGGTTTTGTACATTAAAAGAGCATCATAATGTGACTGTAGTTATTTATTAATGCCAGACGGTGGGCATATGTTTAAATGGTTGAATATGGCCACTGATACAATCCATAAAACAGAAAATGTAATGCGATTAATTCATTCTAGAAATCTAGTGTGACGATTTAGGTGAAAGATGATCTCCTATTTTGGACTTTTTTTTTAGTTTCACACATTTGTTTTGGTGCCCTGTTTGCCACACTATCATCATGTAAATGTCTGTGTCTGAAAAGGCACGTGTGGTGATCTATTTATAACCATTTACTGTAACTTTCTCTGCTGGCTAAAGTAACTCAGCTCATGGCTTGCACTTGAGTTGAGCATTTGCAAGTCTTACCGCCTACAGGACCCAGTTCACATTTTTGAGTGCTGTAATCTGTGGTTGTTGGAGCATTTATAGAGGTATTGCTGGACTGTTGATCCAACACATTTAAACTGTCAGAAAGTTTGAAAAAAAAAGCATCAGTTCTCAAATATCACACTGCAGACATGCAGCAATGCCTCAGTCTTTCATTAATAATATCAGGTTGGTTTGAGCGTGCACACATACACACACACACACACACACACACTTGCCCTCTTTCTCTCTCATTCCGTCTCTCTCTTGGTGCACATTGCTTAGTCTGGGTTTTGCCTTATTATTTCAGACACACACACACCTCGCTGTATTCAGTTTAATAAGAAACCATGCCACCAGGCTTTTAAAAACTCATTTAATACATCTAACACTGAATTTTGAACTTCAGATGGTTTTAATTTTATTAATGTTGCTAGAAAACTCCCTTTTATCCCATTTATTCTTCAGCTTTTTGAACTATTCAAGCACATGGCTAGCACATTGCATTTGTACTCTCTGATTGTTTAACAAATCTATATTTAATCTTATTATAAGAGGGGATTGTGCATCGCTTTACGAGAGAAGTTATTTGCCAGCAGCTGTCTCAGGATCATTTGAGTTTTATTGCTATGGATACAAAATTTTATGCCATTCTCACACTGTCTTTCTCTCTGACATATATATTGTAGTTACTAGTATCAGAGTTTAAATAATGTTGAACAGTATCTAAGAAGCCATTTATCAATGACCTAAAATAATCGGCTTCAATCTATCAATCTAAAGCCACTGGACAGGTAATAGCTTTTTTAAGAGGATGAAGCCAAAAATGTGTAAAGGGTTCCTTTTGGCTTTTTGCAGTTTATAGCCATTGGCGTAGAATTGAGGATGGTGATGGGATGACAGTAGACAGTATGAGATACCTTGTAATTGCGTGACTGTGAGTCCTGTCATAATCATACACAAAAAAGTCCCCCCTCCATTGTACAAGTTGGTATCGCCAAACTAGTGTCGCGCAATCCCACTCTAGCGTGGAAGGGGGTGTCACGTGGTACCTGTTACTTTTCTCTGTGCTGGCCAGGATGGGCCAATCACAGTCGTTTATTATTACTGGATGAGGATGTTTTAAAATGCTTTTATAGATAGTGCAGAGGAGGATTTCCATTCACACCTTTTATGGTGGTTTTTCCTTTTGTCCGATCAGGACACCTATAGTCCCCAGTTATTTTATGTTTTATTTCAATTGTATGTAAAAGAACAGCCTGTATATTCTGCCTAACATTCTCCTTTTGTGTTACAAGGAGAAAAGAAAGTTATACAGCTTATAATGACAGAAATTTTGAGTGAAGTAACCCTTAAAGTATTTTTCCAAACCACAATAGTGCACTGCCAATAGCCAGTTCCTCTTGCTTAAATGCATATAACATGTTTTAATTTTGAAATTTGGATTTTAAAGTCCAATGAGCCAATGGAGGTTCCACTGACATGCGGCATCTCCTATCAGACATTTTTGCATTGGCTCCAGTTTGTTTACCTTCCCTTATGGCACGACTGGAAGCATGTTGCGTCAGTGGCGTTTGAGACACTGGTTCGAATCCCGCGGTGAAACCAAGAAGTAATCGTGTTTGCATAATCATTGGCAAGCGAAATTCAGAGGTTGCATTTTTCCCTCTAACATTACATTTTTACTCCACTGAGGTTTAGGTTTGGGTTGAGGGGTGCAGTTTATAAAATATGCATTCCTCTTCACTGTAATCCAGCCTGTAATGCTGAAAACAATTTGCTTTACAACTCGCTTTTGGCACCACTGTGGAAAATGGAGCTCACAAGTGCCCATTTGTCCAACAACACCGCTAGTGGCAGTGTTTTAAATTTCGGTAAGCACAGACTGATTTAACCTAAAGAATAGTCAAATAGGATAAATAGAAAATTATATTCAGATAAACAGAAAATTATATTCATTGCAGACTCTTAAATATTTTTATGCTGTGTATAACATTCAGAAAAGCATTAGGGTTAATATTTCAGAAAAACATTAACGCTTTCAGAAAATTACAATTCTTACCTGCTCATCTGAAATGACCGTCTGCTTTCCTCCACTTGTGTGCTATATTTCAAGTCTTCTGAAGCCATATAATAGCTTTGTGTGAGGAACAGACTGGATTCAAGTCCATTTCAATTGAGTGTTCCCCTCCACCGATGCGCTTAATTCTAATACAAACTTTGGAGCTCGACATCCTCTGGTCACTGTTTACTTGAGTTGTAAGGGAAAGAGCTGCACCAACATTCTGCCTAACATTTCCTTTTGTGTTTCACGGAGCAAAGAAAGTGCAGGTTTGGGTTGACATGAGTGTAAATGAACTTTAATTTTTGGGGCAAACTATTCCTAAAACAACAACTTTGCTTTAGAAAATCACATAGAAAATCACATTTTATGCTTTGTTTTTATTTGCTGTTTCTGGTGGGATGACCAATCTGTTATTCCAGCACCAATAATATAACTTTAAGCGTTTCTTTTGTGTGTGTGTGTGTGTGTGTGTGTGTGTGTTTTCAGCTTACAGTCATATTCAATGTGTATTCAAACACAGACAGTTCTGTTTTTATACTCAACTCTCTCTCGCTTTATCTCTCAGACATTTTCCCTCTCCATCCTTCTGCAGTTCATGATAGATAGATTGTCTATTGTGGTTAATTTCTGATTGCTAAATGGAGTTTTTGTTGTATCTTTTTGCAGCCCTCAGCCTGTGAAAGCCTCACATTGTTCTGAGGGTCTCTCTCTCCCCAACGGTTCGCTCTGCTGTGATAATGCAGATGACCGAAACATCCCAGCTCCTATATTGTCATATTTAATTTTGGGTCTTGTTTGTGTGTGATCAGTCTGAGATGAAATTACCCAAAGTCATTATGATTTTGCTTTGCCATCTTTATAACCTGTGGTTCTTTTCAGTGTCTGTATTTCCTCTATATGAGCATGGTACATTTGACATTACAAACATATTTATCAATAGGTATATTGTTCTGTCACATTTGTTTTCCTCATGCAGTGTCAGTAATATGATGGTACAAATTCCCATAACCCACCCAGTGTCATGATATTGTGCTGTTTTCAGCCCATTGAAATGACCCCTGTCAAACATGCTAGTAAATAAGGCGCCTGCATTCTACTAGCTTTAAATGATTGGGTTCCCACTGTGTTTGCTTGTATGTGTGGAGTGTGTGTATGTGTGTACTATGTGTGTGTAAAATCCATATGAAGCTATGCAGAGCTGGAAAGTAAATCAGAGGGATAGAAAAATAACTGCTAGACTGAAACATGACTGTGGAAACTGATCTAGGAAAAGACCTGTGGACTAATGGTTAGCACTAATGGTGGGAAAGCTACTTTGAAACTGAACCTTTCCAAGCTACAAGCTACTCATAACTTAAAGTAGTTAAACTACAATCAAGCTACTCTCTTTAAAAAGTAGTTCGCTACACGACAAGCTCAAAAGTATCTTACTAAATTGAAGCTATATAAAAAAGAAAATAATTTTAGATGTATAACAGTCGGATGATATTGTTTAATTCTGCATTTACAAATAATATGATCTGGGGCCTGGGTAGCTTAGCGAGTATTGACGCTGACTACCACCCCTGGAGTCACGAGTTCGAATCCAGGGCATGCTGAGTGACTCCAGCCAGGTCTCCTAAGCAACCAAATTGGTCCGGTTGCTAGGGAGGGTAGAGTCACATGGGGTAACTTCCTCGTGGTCGCTATAATATGGTTCTCGCTCTCGGTGTGGCGCGTGGTGAGTTGTGCGTGGATGCAGTGGAGAACAGTGTGGGCCTCCACACGCGCTATGTCTCCGCGGTAACGCGCTCAACAAGCCACGTGATAAGATGCACGGATCGCCAAAAACAAAAGAAGAAGTGAAAGTGAAAGTAGAGATTTATAATAAAAAAAGTCTTAAATATTGATCTGTTTCTCACCCACACCTATCATATCACTTCTGAAGTCATGGATTTAACCACTGGAGTCATATGGTTTACTTTTATGCTGCCTTTATATGCTTTTTGGACCTTCAAAGTTCTGGCCACCATTCAGTTGCATTGTATGGACCTATAGAGCTGAAATATTCTTCTAAAAATCTTCATTCATGTTCTGCAGAAGAAAGGAAGTCATACAAATCAGTGATGGCATGAGGGTGAGTAAATGAGGGAATTTTCAATTTTGGTTGAACTATCCCTCTAAGTAGAATGAACATTATAATATCTGGTTGAATTTACTCACTTCACATAATACAATTGAGCTGTTCTAATTAAAAAAAAAAAAAAAAAAAAATGACTCATGAGTTATTATTATCATCTATATCTTAATCAATACCTTAAATGTAGATAATTCAGTTTCATGCAACCACTTACCTTAAAAAAATGTAGTGAAATCAAAAAGCCATTTTTTTTCAGCGGACATCAATTTGATGAAAGATTATGCAAACAAATTATTTTTTCCTCCTTATAATAACCTGCACTAATGAACATTTATTTTTAGAGTACGTAAACAAATAATACCAACTCATAAACGAGTTTGTGAGTCACAACACATTGTGCTTCTAGATTATGCAGAGATTCCTTATTTCCCAGTTTTTACATGAATTTGCTCTGTGCTGTATGTTCGGCCTGGTTTGGCTATTAGATATTTGCCACATGTATCCACAGCAGCTGCAGTCTGGCCTTAAAATACACATGGTAAGGAATGCAATGAGGGGTTAGCCAACAACTGTCACTCAGATATGCACTGTCAGGACAGAACGTAAATGTGGCTGGGCGTATATGTGTGCTTTGTGGACGCACCTGTGGATGTATGTATAAACTTGCTTTGAGTCTACCAGGATATGATGTGTCGAGATATTTACAGAAACTTCTGCGAACAGCTCAGAAGGTGTTTGAGGACAGATTCTCTTTGCTCTAAATCTGACCTGGCCACATGGTCATATTTATCCAGATCAAGATCGCTTAGCGTTCAAGTTCAGCCCTCTGTTTAGCTCCAATCCATTTGAGCCCTTGTTGTTGGGGCTATTCTACTGTTTTAAGCAGATCTATATGAGGAAAGAGTAAGATGTCATTGCTTCTATTGTCCTTTTTAAGCTCGATTAATAAACTGTCTGTGCGGAGCTCTGTGACCTTATTTACATTGCTTTTCATTGTCAATACTGTATTGTTTAAAAAGCTAGCATTGAAGATAATCTTGTTGATGGAGATTATATCCTATAATGCCCATTGACTGCCATGGGGCATATTATTGTTTTTAGACTTTGTTGGGATTACATGAGTGATTGTACCACTGTATAAGTTTTGTTCCTAGCAGTGTGAATTCACAGCACTGTGGCCCTTTTGGATGGGGGAAGTGTAGGGGAGTATTACTCCCACTGGCTGTGTTTTGACTGATGCTTTAATCTGGGGTGGGGGGGTTCCTGGTGTGTTAGTGTGGAATTGATCTTGTGTCTGTGTTCTTGTTTGCGAGTGTGTTTTAACAGCATCTCAAAGAACATAGAAAGATTAAAACAGATTTATACATTTTCTTTAGAAGCAACACCATAGCAATGACCCTAGTAACACCCAGTGTTAATCACTGCTGAAAACGTTTGTTGAGGAAGGGTTTTTTGATTTCGTTGACAACAACGAAAAGACGCATCAAAAGGCGCATCAAGACGATAATTAAACTATTTGATTAAAGCATACTATTGACAAAAATATGATGATAAAAATGGTACTGCAAGATATTAACAGTGCAAGATATGAAAAGGAAAAGAAACATCTATAGAATCTGTATATAGAAGATGAGATTGGATATAGATTAATCTAACCCATTAATAATTGAGGATTTCTCCGCTTGAGCTGCGAGTTGAACACAGGCAAAATGAACCAATTAAAAAGGGGTAAATGCCTCATTCATACGCATCCTATTTATACATGATTTTAATCACTATAGTAGCCTGTATCCTAGGGCTGGGCGATATGTATCAATTATTTTATCGATAATCGCCTTAAAAAATATCGCGATGTACGATTACATCGTCAACCCCCCTGCCGAAGGGTTGGTGAATATTTTGCTTTATTGATTTAATTTTAAAAAAATTATTCATTTATTGAAACATGAAAAACATAAGCAAAAGTCATTTCTAAGTTAAAATTGCACTTTAAACGAAAAAAAGCCATAAAAAAACGAAGTGATAAAAAAATCGTATTTAACCACCTCCCCAAATCCAAACATTTACCGTCTCCAACAGCTCCATTTGCCATCACGCAAGCATCCATCAACACAACAGATGGAAAATTACTAATAGCCTACAGATTAAGAACTAAAGACAATTATAAATGTAAAGACAATAAATATCAAAATAAATAAGCCTAATAAATGCCCTTGTGTTCCCAAAATAATGCTGCCAAATGTGTGTTCTTATCGAATTTGTGTTTGGATTGCATTGTGATAATACAGTTAATGCTGCCTAAAGAAAAGAAAACTCAATTTTAGGTTCAAGGTTAATGTGTCTTGTACTACTTTATGATTTAATCACTTTGGTCTTTGTTTCTTTAATACAAAGATATATATTACTGAACCTGCAGAGTTGCGTTTACAATGCATGCTAACCGCGTGGAAATAAAGTGAACTAAACTCACAGCACCTCCCGTGATGATCAGACATAATTAGCAGTTTTCTCATAGACTACATTATTCTTGCAAAGAGTTTTCAGATGAATGAAACAGAGAAAAAAAGAGTGAAAGCTCTTTACATGCGTGTGTTCCACATGACTCATGCTGCACGCCTCTGAACAAACAGCGAATCAGACACAAGCATTGAAGGCTTTTCTTTTGTCTGTTTTTAAAAATATAATAAATTGTGTTTTTTCAAGCATGTGTCTTTGTGACTAACAGCATTTCTTGTCATGTGTCACTCCGAGACGTCTTGCAGGTCGCCCGCCTGTTGCAGGTAGATGAGCAAAAATTACCCACTCATGAAATACGTTTGGATGAGGAGCTTGCAAACTGGATTCAGCCTCATCATATTTTGCGGGTGGCGGGTGCTAGTTTCACAACCTGGGCTACTGTTTAATATATTTGGCGACTTCCCAGATCCATGGTTTTGCCATTTCCCATTTGTAATACATCGTCAATATCGTCGTCGATATAACGTTGATCATCTCCTAACAATGCCACATGTCAAGGTCTGGGTAGATTAGATGGTAAGCGAACAGTCAGTTCTCGTAGTCAACATGTTGAATGCAGAAGAAATGGGTAGGAGTAGAGACCTGAATGACTTTGACAAAGGCCAAATTGTTATGTACAGACGACTGGGTCAGAGCATCTCTGAAACGGCAAGGCTTGTGGGGTGCTTGCGGTCAGCAGTGGTGAGTTCCTACCAACAGTGGTCTGAGGAGGGACAAACCACAGACCGGCGACAGAGTGTTGGGCACCCAAGGCTCATCAATACGTGAGGGGAACGAAGGCTATCCCATCTGGTCTGAACTGACAGAATGTCTACTGTGGCACAAGTCACAGAAAATTGTAATGATGGTTATGGGAGGAATGTGTCACAACACACAGTGCATCGCACCCTGCTGTGTATGGGGCTGCTTTGCCGCAGACCTGTCAGAGTGCCCATGATGACCCCTGTCCACTGTCAAAAGCGCCTGCAATGGGCACGCGGGCGTCGGAACTGGACCTTGGAGCAGTGCAAGAAGGTTGCCTGGTCCAATGAGTCCTGTTTTCTTTTACATCACGTGAACGGCCATGTATATGTGCACCATTTACCTGGGGAAGTGATGGCACCAGGATTCACTGTGGGAAGACGACAAGCTGGTGAAGGGAGTGTAATGCTCTGGGCAAT